>NW_004443974.1:2415578-2444179 GCF_000243295.1 Trichechus manatus latirostris
ATGTTTATCTTGTATCCTGAAACTTTGCTGAAATCTTCTATTAGTTCCAGTAGTTTTCTTGTGGATTCTTTGGGGTTTTCTGTGTACAAGATCATATCATCTGCAAATAGGGATACTTTTACTTGTTTCTTACCGATCTGGATGACCTTTATTTCTTTTTCTAGACTAATTGCTCTGCTAGGACCTCTAGCACAATGTTGAATAAGAGTGGTGATAAAGGGCATCCTTGTCTGGTGCCTGTTCTGAAGAGGAATGCTTTCAGACTCTCTCCATTTATGATGATGTTGGCTGTTTGCTTTGTACAAGTACCCTTCATTATGTTGAGGAATTTCCCTTCTACTCCTATTTTGCTGAGAGTTACTATGAATGGGTGTTGGACTTTGTCAAATGCCTTTTCTGCACCAACTGATAAGATCATGTGGTTCTTGTCTTTTGTTTTATTTATGTGATGGATTACACTGATTATTTTTCTAATGCTGAACCATCCCTGCATATCTGGTATGAATCCCACTTGGTCATGGTGAATTGTTTCAATATTTTGTTGAATTTTATTGGCTAGAATTTTGTTGAGGATTTTTGCATCTACATTCATGAGGGATATTGGTCTGTAATTTTCTTTTTTTGTGATGTCTTTACCTGGTTTTGGTATCAGGGTTATGCTGGCTTCATAGAATTAGTTTAGGAATATTCCATCCTTTTCTATGCTCTGAAATACCTTTAGTAGTACTGGTATAAACTCTTCTCTAAAAGTTTGGTAGAATTCTCCAGTGAAACCGTTACGGCCAGGGCTTTTTTTTTGTCAGGAGTTTTAAAATTCCCTTTTCAATCTCTTCTTTTGCTATAGGTTTATTTAGTTGTTCTACCTCTGTCTGTGTTTAGTTTAGGTGGGTAGCGTGTTTCTAGAAATTTGTTCATTTCCCCTAGGTTTTCAAATTTGTTGGAGTACTATTTTTCACAGTATTATGTTATAATTCTTTGAATTTTAGTTGTGTCTGTTGTGATATGGCCCATCTCATTTCTTATTCCGGTTATTTGCTACCTCTCCTGTTTTTCTTTTGTCAGTTTGGCCAAAGGTTTATCAGTGTTGTTGATCTTTTCAGAGAACCAGCTTTTGGTCTTGTTAACTCTTTCAATTGTTTTTCTATTCTCTATTTCATTTATTTCTGCTCTAATTGTTATTATTTCCTTTCTTCTGGTGCCCAAGGGCTTCTTTTGGCTGCTCCCTATTTGTTCAAGTTGTAGGGTTAAAGTTTTGATTTTGGTCCTTTCTTCTTTTTGAATGTGTCATTTATTGCTATAAATTGACCTCTGAGCACTGCTTTTCCTGTGTCCCAAAGGTTCTGGTAGGATGTGTTTTCATTCTCATTTGATTCTGTGAATTTCTTTATTGTCCTTTATTTCTTGTATAATCCAGCAGTTATTGAGCAAGGTATTGTTCAGTTTACATGTGTTTGATTTTTATCCCTTTCTTTTTCTTTTATTGATTTCTACTTTTATGGTTTTATGGTCAGAAAAGATGCTTTGTAATATTTCAATGTTTTGGATTCTGTTAAGGCCTGCTTTGCAGCCTAACATGTGGTCTGCTCTGGAGAATGTTTCATGTGCGTTGGAAAAGAAAGTATACTTGGCTGCTGTTGGGTGGAGTGTTGTGTACATGTCTATGAGATCAAGTTGGTTGATTGTGGCATTTAGATCTTCCGTGTCTTTATTGAGCTTCTTTCTGGATATTCTATCCTTCACTGAAAGTGGTGTGTTGAAATCTACTATTATTGTGGAGCTGTCTATCTCTCTTTTCAATACTGTTAGAGTTTGTTTTATATAGTTTGGAGCCCCATCGCTGGCTGCATAAATGTTTACTATGGTTATGTCCTCCTGGTGTATTGACCCTGTAATCATTATATAGTGTCCTTCCTTATCCTTTGTGGTGGATTTTGCTTTAAAGTCTATTTTGTCAGAGATTAACATTGCCACTCCTGCTCTTTTCTGAGTGTTGTTTGCTTGATATACGTTATTCCATCTTTTGAGTTTTAGTTTGTTTCTGTGTAAGGTATGTCTCTTGTAGGCAACATATAGACGTATCGTGTTTTTTAATCCATTCTGACATTCTGTCTCTTTATTGATGTGTTTAGTCCATTTACATTCAGTGTAATTATTGATAGGTTTGAGTTTAGTGCTGTTATTTTGATGTATTTTTGTGTGTATGTGTTTGTTGTTGACAGTTTCTTTGTTACACTTAATTTTCTGTGTTGAGTTGTTTTTCTTTATGTATTTCTTTTCATCTTTTTCGTTGTTGATTTTGTGTTTGCTGAGTCTTTATGTTTTTCTTGTTTTTTATTTTGATGTGTAGGATTGTTAGTTTCCTTTGTGGTTATCTTAATATTTACCTCTATTTTTCTAAGTTTAAACCTATCTTTTATTTCTTTATATCGCCTTGACTTCCTCTCCATATGAAAGATCTATGACTACATTATTTAGTCTTTCTTTTCTGTTTTAATGTTGTCATCTTTCACATACTGATGTCTCTGTTTTCCTATGTTGTGTTTTAGCTTTGATTTATTTTTTTTACTTCCCTCTTTGGGTTAGTATCTGGTTGTTCTGTCCTGTGTTCTAGTCTTAGGTTGTTACCTGATGTTACTGATTTTCTAATCGGAGGACTCCTTTTAGTGGTTCTTGTAATTTTGGTTTGGTTTTTACAAATTCCCTAAACTTCTGTTTATCTGGAAATGCCCTAATTTCAGCATCATATTTGATCGACAGTTTTGCTGGATACATAATTCTTGGCTGGCAATATTTTTCCTTCAAGGCCTTATATATGTCATCCCTTTGCCTTCTTGCCTGCATAGTTTCTGCTGAATAGTCCAAGTTTAGTCTTATAGACTCTCCTTTGTAGATGACTTTTCATTTATCCCTAACTGCTATTAAAATTCTCTATCTTTGTTTCTGGTAAGTTTGATTTTACTATGTCTTGGTGACTCTTTTGAGATCTATCTTGTGTGGGGTTCGATTAGTATCTTGGATAGATATCTTATCTTTCATGATATCAGGGAAGTTTTCTGCCAACAAATCTTCAACAATTCTCTCTGTGTTTTCTGTTATACCCCTCTGTTCTGGTACTCCAATCACTCATAGGTTAATCCTCCTGATAGAGTCCCACATAGTTCTTAAGGTTTCTTCATTTTTTAAAATTCTTTTATCTGATTTTTCCTCAAATAAGTTTGCGTCTAGTGCTTTATTTTCAGTCTCACTAATTCTGACTTCCGTTGCCCCAATTCTGCTCCTATGACTTTCTATTAAGTTGTCTAATTCTGAAATTTTAGTCTTTTGGATTTCTGTTTGATGTGTCTCTATGGATTCTTGCAACCTGTTAAATTTTCCATTATGCTCTTGTATAACCTTCTTAAGTTCCTCTGTTGCTTTGCCTGTATGTTCCTTGGCTTGTTCTGCATTTTGCATGATCTCCTTCCCAATATCTTGAAGAGTTCTGTATATTAATCTTTTGAATTCTACCTCTGGTAATTCCAAGAAGTTCTCTTCCTCCGGAAGGTTTCGATTCTTTGGTTTGGGTGCTTGCTGAAGCCTTCATGGTTTGCCTCTTCATGTGATTTGACATTGACTGTTGTCTCTGAGCCATCAATAAATTATTATATTTATTTATTTAATGTTTGCTTACTGTGTCCTAGCTTGTTTTGTTTTGTTTTGATATGCCCAAATAGACTGTTCATGTGAGCTAGTTTGCTTTTTGGCGTCTTTGTAGCTCTCACACCCTGTCTCCAGGTGGCTAGAGGTGTTACTAGGTATGTGAGCCCAGGAGTCCATTTACTTTTCTTGTATGGATTCAGCTCAGGTGTCCAGGTCGTCAGTCACCGAGCGTGTGGTGCAGGCTCTCACCTACAGTCCTAGACAGGCAGGGGTGACTGCAGGAGGCACAAGTATCTGGCTGCAGTAGGGGGTCATGGGCTGAGCAAGGCAGGGGGCCGACAGCTGCCCATGAGTGTGTGCATGGATGGCATTTTCCTGCTCCCTAGAGCGCATAGGTGGGTTGGTTTTGCAGCCAGACTATGGGCCCCCAATGCTATTGGCTGTAAGGACTGAGAGTCACCACTTATTCTTGGACCCATCACAGGTGGTTGGTAGAGCCACCAGTCCTCAGGCCCCTGATGTGGGTAGGTGAGGACCCTGCTTAATGGGCAAGGTGGTGTCAATTGTCACAAATCTGTCACTCCCCCTTATAGCTGATAGAGTTGAAAATAAGTTTCAGGTATATACCCTGTTGTAGTGTGCTAATGAGGGCCTACCCTGTTGAAATGGGCCCTCACGTGTCTATGCAGGGGTGAAAGGCATTCAAAGTTCGTGGACCCCTTAATGTCTGTGCCTAGGCAAAGGGGCTGTGCGTGTCCAGATTTCTCGGCTTAGGGGAGCTGGTAGATTATTGTTTGCTGTTTGTTAATTTGTTCCCTCTCCAAAGCCGGGAGAATGGCTCAGGGTGTGTGACAGGTCCTACTTCCGGCCCAGGGGGCGCAGCAATTGGAGCAGACTGGGGAGGAGGCAGGTAAATGGAGAGAGGTACTTCCCAAAAGGGGGTGTTTTTTTGATCTGCACTGTAGTTTAGACACTTGTACTTATCTTTTCGCTGATTGAGCGCCATTCCTCACTGGCTCTGGAGGCTTGAGCAGACTCTCCACTGCACGCTCTCTCCCAATGTGGAAAACGCATTTCGAGTGCCACTGCTCGCCTCACCTGGCACCCGCCCACCAATCCAGCATTGAGGGTGCCGGCGCTGGCAAGGTCAGGTTTGGTAGCTCCTTGCTGCTTGTGAACCATCTCCTCATCCCCCTGCCACTCAGTCCTATTCCTCAACTTTGTCTTTTAGGTTCAGGGCTCCTACACTGTCATATATAATCTATTCACTTGTCTTTTCGGGTCTTTGTTGTAAGACAGACCATAGGAAGCGTCTGACTACTCTGCCATCTTGGCCCTGGTTCCCATAAAATATTCTTTACATTTACCTCTTTGCTTTCATTCCCTACCACCCTCATCTAGGTACCCATAAGATGACAAATAGTTTGATCACCCACCCACTTAGTTCCCATTTTCCTCTTTTGCAATCTTGCTCAGTAGAAAATATTGGTTATAGATGAATTCTTCCTAAAAAAATTAAGGAAAAAAAAATGCTTCGGTTTCTTCTTGAGATTTTCTAGACCTACATTTTATAAAGAAGAGCAGTCTTTTGTATCAAAATAGTACATGAGTGTTTGCAATTGATTTGAGAGGGATTTCTATACTGTGCTTGGGATACTATAATTAAAGATTAGAAGTACACATGTGTATGTGCATGCATTTGTGTAAATATGTGTATACATGTTTTTATTTCAAATAATTGTAATTATTGGGTATTAAGATATAACTGCTGCATTTTATTTGAAACATGGAAGAATTGTCATAAACTTCATTCCTAATTTCTAAATGCTGCTAACATTAACACGAATATAAATCATAGTAATTAAAAAAACTCTTCTCATTATATTTTAAACTAAAAATATTTTCCCTTTATTATGGGAAAATGTATACCATTTTGGTGAGGGCAAAATCTTCTGAGTCAGAGAGGCTCAGGCAGGAGTTTCAACTCTGCCTTTTACTAGCAATGCAAACTTGATAAAGTTTCCTCGCCTCTAAAGTAAGGATGACACCAGTTAACTCTCACGATTATTGTGAGGATTAAATGAGAGAATTCATATAAAGAATTCAGCACAAAGACTGGTATATAGTATGTCTTTTGATAGTATGAAAACTTGTTTTACACTGTTAATTAAAATCAGAAAACTTTTATTCTTCATTAAGTCACTTAATAACTATTTCATAAACACCTACTATGTTCTAGGCATAGTTTCATTACATATTCTCTGACTTGAAGGTGCCTACAGTCTAGGGATAGGGGGGAAGATAAGTTTGAAGAAAATGCCAAGAGAGTGTGGCAACTGGTATAGATAATATCGTAAATCACACAGATTAGAGGTATGTCTTAGAAGACAGTGTCCTGAACCGGAGGTCTTAATGCAGAGTAGAGTTAGAGTTCATAAGAAAAGGTGATGCTGGATGCTCAGCCTTGAAATAAGAAGTAGAAGGGTAGGCTGGTTATGCAGGCAGAAGTGGGCCAGGGGCTGTCCAACAGAGGATTAAAATATTGGAATTTGTAGTTATACTTTTTGAATATCTTTACTCGTAATATGAGCTCTCCAAAAAAAAAATCACCCTGGAGTAATAGGAATACTAATTAGGAATGCTTTTTTTAAAAATAAAATAAAGACTTCATTTTCTTTTCCCTTTTCACTTATTTGTATACAAAAAGTCAGCATACTATACTGTCTTTCGAATAAGCCAATGTTTACTTTCTCCTGTGCTTCAGGCCAGCTAACCCATCCCCCATACAAAGGGGAAATCTAGGGAATAATTTTAATGACCCTGTTTCATTCTTATAATGTATTTATGGTTGTACAGTTAGTCCCCAATTTATGACGTACTCGAGTTACCACAAAGCACACTTAACGACCGTCTGTTTTTATTTTTGGGGGGTGTATCTTATCGTTAGTAATATGTACTACATACAGCTTTGCAGTGAGTAATTTGCAGATGTCATTTTTAGATGTTCACTCACTGATGTTCGAAGTTCAGCTTTATAAAGATACTGATTATAAAAGGCAATAATAATGAAAATTTAAAAAAAAAAAGGTATTTGACTTAGGTCAGAACTGACTTACAATGGAGTCACTGGAACGGAACCTCGTCATAAATTGGGGACTACCTGTATTCATAAATGTGTTTTAAACTCAAACCTTATCTCACTATGGTCCCTCACATAAGGAGTCAAGTAGGTTTAGTAACTTCTTTTCACATGTTGACTTGGGGGAATAAACAGTCAAGTTGGAGCAATACATTCAGCAAAATTCCTCTTATTCAATTCTTACTCATATAAAACATGTTCTTTCCCCTCTCCCCTTGTTATTCTCTCTTGGATGTATAGAATTTTCTACTTATCCCTGTAAAAGTTATTGCTGGATAAGAACCAGGAGGAAGTCGGTCTAACCCACACACAAGTAGTTAAGATTGGCACCCACCCTCGGATGGGAAAGCAATCCTAACTGAATTTCAGGGTGAAGAATAGTAATCAAACCACCAACAGCTTCCCTTGGGAAAAAAGGGCTTTGCTAGGAGGAAAGGGAAGGAACTTGGATTGTCAGTCATGTACCAACCTCCTTCCCAGGAATTACCCTCCAAGGGTAATAAAAAAACCAACCAACAAACTGGCTGCGTTAGAGTCAATTCTCCTTATAGGAGAGAGTAGAGCTGCCCCATAGGGTTTCCAAAGCTGTAAATCTTTACAGAAGCAGACTGCCACATCTTTCTCCTTGGAGGAGTTGGTGGGTTTGAACTGCTGACCTTTTGGATAGCAGCCAAGTACTTAAACCACTGAGCCACCAGGGCTCCAGCACCCTAACTGTATTCCAGCCATACTAAACTATGCGACGTTCACTGGATGTGGTTCCATGACCAGGGAGGTGGAGGGGGCACGTCTTTACTTGGGGTACTCTTTCTCTATAAACATGTTAGCACAACTAGAAAAATCCTCCTAGTCCTTCTAAATCTAGATCACACACTTCCAGGCTCTTCCCTGATACCTTCTCTAACCTACCACGTTACATATCCCTATTATAACACTTTTCAAACCATATTTAAACTGTTTACATGAAACTGGTTGTTTACATGTGCCTTATTTACCTTTGTATTCTTAGTGCCTGAAACCTAGTAGGGGCTCAACAAACATATGTTTTATTTAAACACTGCTGATTTGTTCTCTGCATATCATTAAGATCTATCACTGTGGTACTTAAGTTGTAGCAAATCCTTTATGAAGTAACCAGCATTACAAAATATAAATAAATAAATATAGATAGATGATACATATAGATACACGCAGTCCCTGGATTACGAATGAGTTCCATTCCTAAGTCTGTCTTTAAGTCAAATTTGTACGTAAGTCAGAACAGTTAGGTACAGTTTGTATCTAGTGTCAGTTGGTCAAACATCTGTCTTAGTATATAGTATATAGTGTACCTTTCTATGCATAAAAAACTTAAAAACTTCCAGATACACTAAAGCATCTTTAACGTAACTGTACAGTAATAATAATGTTTTGATACGTGTAGCAAAGTAAAGCAAAGTAATGCCTGTTTGTTATTATGAATCGTTATACGCACCTCAAATTTTTAACATAATAGGCTTTACGGGGGTTGATTCGTAACTATGGGTTGTACATAAGTCCGTTGTTTGTAACCTGGGAACTGCCTGTAGATGACAGATTAAGATAGATGATAGACAGATAAAGATGATAGATAGGCAGACGGACAGACAGACAGACAGATAGCTAGAAATGTGTTCTGTGGTCATTCTTATTCTCTATCAAATCATACCCAGGAAGTTATAAATCAATAGGGAAATTTGTACAAAAAAATAACACCTGCTTTATAAATCATTTTTATATCTATATTATTTATATCAATTAGAAAAACATCAAACTAACAACAGACAAATGGATAAAAAATGTGGGCAGAAGTTTCACAAAAAAGAATATCTGAAACACCTGAAAAAGTGTTCAACCTCATTAATTAAAAAATACAAATTAAAATGATGTGTCAATTATTATCTACTGAAGCAAATACTTAAGTACAACACTGCTCAATCTCATACTGACTCACCCTCAATAGGATGGGTTCTGTGTGGTCCCTATTTGGTCATACCTCCAAAGCTAAGGGACGTACCTGTCTGGAGCCTGCACACCTGCACCCTCCTCTAACCAGATCAGCTCTGGGGACCTCAGGATTCCCTCCCCAAATTGAGCTCTTCTCTAGGCCCATCCTCTCCGAGATGGCCTGTGGGCAGTTGTTTGGGGGACCAGGTGGGTATCCACAGATGGAATCTTTCTGTACTCAAAATCTAAGTTCAAATCCGGCCTTCTAGGCTTTCATGGAGGTATATCTGTCGAGGCAAAGGGATATGAAAACAACCAAAAAAAAAAAAGAAAAAAACCTCACTGTTGTCGAATCAATTCCAACTCACAGTGACCCTATAGGACAGAGTAGAACTGCCCCATAAAAGTTTCCAAGGCTGTAAATCTTTATGGAAGCAGACTGCCACATCTTTCTCCCTCAAAGCAACTTGTGGGTTCGAACTGCTGACCTTTTGGTTAGCAGCTGAGTGCTTTAATCACTGTGCCACCAGGGCTCACACTATTTAACACTTTGGTAGACTAATCAATAATTTATTGATATTTATTCAAAACGTATAACTTTAGAGTATTAAATATGTGGGCCTCTATTTTTACTCTTGTCCTGGGCCCTGCAAACATTAGGTGAGAGTAAGACGAAATGGGCATACTTGAATCCTGCTGGGTCCAGGGGGCTGATGAATTCTATCTGGTGAGATTTGGTGAGCCTCACAAATACTTGTATCTTTTGACTCAATCTATCCAAAGGAAATAGTACAAAAAGAAATAAATTATTATTAAACAAACCTAGAGATAGAAATAATCTATCACTCATCTGGAGCCCTGGGGATGCAGTGGTTAACAGCCCAGCTGCTAACCCAAAGGTCGGCAGTTCGAATCCACCAGCTGCTCCTTGGAAATCCTATGGGGCAATTCTACTCTCTGCTATAGGGTCACTGTGAGTCAAAATCGACTTGACAGCAATGGGTTTATCATTCATCCATTTACTCCAATATGGTGTAACCATTTGTCATGGATTGAATTGTGTCCCCCCAAAATATGTGTCTGTTTGGTTAGGCCATGATTCCCAGTATTATGTGGCTGTCCTCCATTTTGTGATTGTAATTTTATGTTAAAGAGGATTACAGTGGGATTGTAACACCCTTAACCCGGTTCACATGCCTGATCCAATGTAAAGGGAGTTTTCCTGGGGTGTGACCTGCACCACCTTTTCTCTCTCAAGTGATAAAAAGGAAAGGGATGAGAGCAGAGAGGGGGGACCTCATTCCACCAAGAAAGCAGTGCTGGGAGCAGAGCATGTCCTTTGGATCCGGGGTCCCTGTGCGGAGAAGCTCCTAGTTTGGGAGAACACTGATGAGGAGGTTGACAGAGAGAGAAAGACTTCCCCTGAAGCTGACACCCTGAATTTGGACTTTTAGCCTACTTTACTGTGAAGAAATAAATTTCTTTTTGTTAAAGCCATCCACTTGTGGTATTTCTGTTATAGCAGCAATAGATGACTAAGACACCATTATAAATGTTTAGGAGCATTTTAATGACACAAGAAAGTACTTATATATAATGGTAAGCAAAAAATTACCAGAATACAAAATTTTATATAAAATACAATATCAACTATTTTAAAAAAAGGTTTATTACTAAATAGTGCCATAATAGCTGATTTCTAGTCTCTTATCTACATTTCTTAGCATCTTTTCAAGTATATCATCATACTCATTTCTTACTGCAATAATCCGGAAAAAATATTCATATACAAGAAAATATGATTCAATTTACACAAAATTTTATAAAGTAAAGAGAGCTGTAGCAAATTAACAGAAGCCAAAAATGAAAAGTCAAACATTATATACAATGCCTTGGACCAGAATGAATAGGGTTTTAAAACTGAGAAAGAAAAACAGCACGTGAGGATATATCTTTGGCTGACAATGCACATTAATTTTGCTTTCATATTCTTCTTTCCTCCCACCCACAGTTAATCTTCCCAGCAACCTCTAAGAATCCCTGTGTTGAATGCTTCACTCTGAGCTCTTCCAACTGTTGTGTTGGTGTCCCTGGATGCTCAGTTATCCTCATCTCAGCAGTACCCTATAACTAGCTTTGGGAATCTCATTAATATTTTCTTCATTTCTACCCATTTGGCTCTTCTGAAAACCAGTCTTCACAAAACATCCCAGCAGCAGGACATGTTTTTTTGTGTCTATGGTCTGCTGCTATGAGAGTTTGCTGGTTTTTAAGGCAGCTATCCAAAAGAAGACCATAGGTCCCTGTGAACAAAGCCCATCTTAAAAGTTTCTGTTTTTTCTTTTTTTTAAGAACTTGGCAAAGTTGAAGAACTCTTTGCTCATAGTAAACTAAAAATTTATTGATATTTATTCAATTAAGCATTTAAATTCTCCCTAGTACATAAAACTAAATCTAAACCAAAAGTAATTCTGGCTGTAATCCAATGGGCCAGACCAAAATTTCATAACATAAGAAGGTCAGGAGGAGATGCACAGGGTGCACAGGACCACAGCGTGTGGTGTCCGAGCCAGTGCACCACATGAGACTTCCTATCTTGGTGACTGGTGGCACAGCCTCACCTTTAGGAAGCACAGCTGGGGAACATCCCCAGAACAGGCCACCCTCCCTTATAATCCGGAAGCTCTAAATTAAGTTCAGGGAAAATAAATGCATTACTCCTAAGGGTACTCAGGCTGGTGCCCGTTTCATTTTGAATTCCTCCAAATTTAATGAAGAAATAGACCCTGCTCTAATTCACATTCTCTGTCTAGTTTAGTCAGGGGTCATAATGGGGTGCCTGAACTACCCAGGTGGCAGCGAAGTGGCCGGGTGCTCCCCCAGGAAGCCTGGTAGGCACTGGTCACACTGGACATGCCAGCAGTGCCCTCCCTTCTTGTTGCCTTTCTTCATAACATTTTCTGACCTGTATTTGTTAACAAAGTAGGTGTGTATTAGGCTGGCAATGCTAAAGCCAGAGCCACAAAAAGACAGAGCCGCCTTTTTGTTTATGCTGTCTCCTGTTCCAGTAATGGAATATCAGGATTCTCTACAGAATCATGTGCTAAGGAGGCTGGCCATCCTCTGGTGTGGCATGTAAATGAACTCACTCATCCTCTGGGTTTTCCCCTTTCCTTTCCCTGTCACACGATGCAGGACACAGCATCATAGGGAGTCACTAGCTGGAGTTTGTGCTGTACTTTAATAGCAGGCAGGAAGCCAAACTGCAAATACAATGACTGGATTCAGTTTTACAAGCAAACACTGGAACGGAATTCAACCTAGTCCGGGAAAAATGCCTCTGATCAGACCGAGCAGGAAATCCAATTCTACACAGGGCGTGTCGTCCTCAATTCACAGGGTGGCCTTCACACCTTTAATGAGGTCCTTTGGAAATAAAAGCTTCCTTGTGCAAAGAGTCCACAATAAAAGACTAAATTTTACTCGCATAAGAGACTAGAAGAAATGTTGGGATTCCTACAGCCAGTACCTTGGGTAAGAACCATTCTCCTTTGGATACTGATTGTGGAAGTCTGAGAAGATATTAATAGTTAATATTAACTATTTCATTAGTTAATATTCTAATCTCTCAATCCCCTTCCAACATCTGACCCTTATCTTACACCATGTATTATCAACTTCGGTCTTGTTCTCAGGGTCACCTGAGTGACTTATGAAAATGCTTTGAGAGCCTGAGAGAATGATGACAGTCATTTACTTTAGCCAAAGCACCACTTAACTTTCTTGACTAACTAAAACAAACAAACAAAAAAACCCAAACCCGTTGTTCTCCAGTCCATTCCGACTCATAGCAACACTACAGGACAGAGTAGAACTGCCCCACCGGGTTTACCAAGGAGCAGCTGGTGGATTCGAACTGCTGACCTTTTGGTTAGCAGCCGAGCTCCTAACCACTGCGCCACCAGGGCTCCTTCATGACTAAGGGTACTTATAAACATCGTGTACCTTTGCCATCTCTGGAGGTTTATTGGCAGGCGTTAGTAACACTTTAATATGTGCTGATGTAAGGGCTGGGGCTTGAGTAACTACAGTTAAAAAAACAGGAAGTTGGTTGGCACCATATTTAAATGCTGAGAGGCATTCATATGAGGGGATGCATCCTGGAAGAGGGATTTTGTGAAACTTTTGTGACTTTGGACTTCTGTACAGTGCAGTAAGGCTTGTAAGTACATTTGCTATTTGCTGTGTGTTAGTGGGAAGGTATGGTTTCTGTGATTCAGTAATATTCAAGTGAATGAGTTATATCCAGGCTCAAAACAGTGTAAGCACATGTTCTTGACATATTTCATGCCCAGGGGTACAGATAAGTGCCATTTTCATCTTTTGCCTCTCGGCATTAACAATGAGATAAGGCTTGTAAGTTTATTTCCTATTTCCTGTGTGTTGTTGAGAAGGTGTGGTTTTCTGGATTAGGTAATACTCAAGAGTGTAAATTACTTTCAGGCACAAAACAATGTCTGTTGATACAGGTAAGTGCCATTTACAATGTACGCATACGTTGTAATGTCCTTGACATAAAGCCTCATTGCACCTGTCCTACCTCCGAGTTCAGTGGGAGATGTGTTTCCTATATGATATTTATAAAAATCCATCATTCATAACAAAAAATGGCCAACACTTGGTGATTCAGCATGCACTCAATTGGTGAAAAAACATGACATTGCCAAAAAATTACAAACAAAATCATTCAGTCATGAAAGGGTTAAATCATGACCAAGAGGTTTTACCTGTGCCTTGTCTGGCACCTCCCGCTGGCTGGGCTGTCAGAGCACCCTGAGAAGAACAAATGCTGAGGGTTTGTGGTTCTGGGGTAGGGCCAGGAGAAGTCAGGACCTCACTCACCCCTGCTATTCATGGCCGGGCCATATCAAAATGATACTGTGATTACCTGAGCCCATTGCTCTTTCCCATTCCAGTTGGGACTGGGACTCAAAGTGATTGCTGTCAGGTATGTGAAACAATGTGCTAAATGCAACCACAATATTTTTATTTATATGTATGGGAGAAGAGTATCTAAGAAATGATGATGAAGCAAAGGCTTCCTAAAACTTGAAGGTTTTGGTGAGGGAGAAGAAGGAGAGAATAATCTCATCTCCATGAAGACATTATTTTATATAAATTCTTAATAGTTTATATAACCTACACTCAGGTATAGAGTTGCCAGAATTAGCAAATAAAAATACAGGGCACCTAGTTAAATTTGAATTTCAGATAATGAGTAACATTTTAGTATATGTATGTCCCACGCAGTATTTGGGACATAATCTAACAAATTATGCATTGTTTTTCTGAAATCCAAATTTAACTGGATGTTCTGTACTTTATTTGGTAACCCTATTCAGGGGTCAATTCAAAGAAAATGATCTCTAAAGTCATTTTCAGTGCTGGGAGTTCAGGATAGGGAATTACATAAATCAACACCTGCTATGAAAGGCTGCAATGATCTGTGTGCTTCAGCCTCCATCAGAAATAGTTGAGCCACAACTGCATGGTTCTATGGGAAGACTTCGTAATACCTCTCAAAAACTAGAACTTGAACTCCAGATAAACTAGATTATGGTATGGTGTATACCACACTTTACTTTCCCGAGGAGGTCAGCACTTATTGAGAAGACCAGGTCTAATCACACTGTTATTATATGAAAAGAAGAATCTGTGAGACCTCCGCAGGCTACTTGGCACTCTGTAGTAAAGAGAAAAGAGTAGCAAACCTGGATGTAATCTGCTGTACATCAGTGATCAAATATTATCTGTATCATCAACCAACACAGAGACAACACCAAGACAAAAGCAGTAGTCCCTGGGACTGCAACCTGGACTGACTTAGATTCCAGATTATTCATTTAAACTGGCGAGGTACACTGAGTAATTTCTAATACCTGAAGTGTTACAGCTCCATTAAAAAAAATTGCTGTGGTAAAATATATGTAACAAAAAGTTTGCCATTTTAACCACTTTTAAGTGTACAGTTCAGTGACATTATACTCACCATGTTGTGCTACCATCACTTCTACCCACTTCCAAAAGTTTTTCATCACTCCAACATTATGCTTTTCAGCAAATACTTTCTACTTTTTAAAAGCAACAGAATATTGCCCATGCAACACAGTGATATTTTGTAATTTTTTATATGAACACATTTGAACCCAGGCATTCCAGCAGCTAGGAAAGGCAGAGCACCCCGCCCCTCCTCCCACATCTTCCATGGTCTCTGAAGTCCTGGGTGAAATTTCCTCTTTCTCTTAGAGCTCACAGGCCCTTTGCATTTCCACTCTGGTTCTGACCAAGCCTTCAGCAACCTTTCCTGCTGTTGACAACCAAATGGGGAAAATAAATGAACTCTGAAACAGTTATTTTCTCCACAAATTTGGGGCAAGAGCCCGTTCAAAGGGAAGCACATGTAGGTCAACACCATCGTGTACCAGGGATGCAGCAGAGAGACCAGAGGGGCGAAACACACCCTGTGAGGCACTGTGCAACGGGCAAATCGGCTCAGAACTAACATTCTTTTTCTACTGCTCCTGTTTCTACATTAGCACAAAATACTCTCCTATCTTGAAGATTAGATTAGATTTTCATCTACAAAAACTAACTGGAATGCTTCCAAATGCAAAATGGATCTCTTCTCTATTAGAACTACAATAAAAATGTCTGGGTATTGTTTCTGGTATCTTCCCTGTATTCCTTCATTTACAGTCACATATTCCAAGACAGAAATTTCTGGTTTTAATTATTTGTTCTTAATGAGAAAAGAAGTAAAGAAAGGAAGAAATGTGAAACATGGGTATTACTAGTTAATTAGTTAAAGCAACTTCAATTAAATCTCTATAGTAAAACTTTTTCTTGGAGCCTCCTTTGAAGGACAAGTCAGGCTTCCAATGTCACAGGGGGTTCTTTGAAGGTGTCTCTGATCTGGCAGTCCTCTCTTAGGAACCTCTGTTGTCAGTCAACTTGGATCCAACATTCTTACTGAAATGCTACATACGCATTTTCCTCTAAAGAAAAGAAACCTTTTTATTTTTCTTCATAGTAAGACAATATCCACACTACATAGATGCCACATGAAGCTAGCAGAACAAGGCAACACTGCACCCCCAAGGGAAGGGGAAGGTTCTGCACCCATGTGCCCCAGGACTTCTTTGAGCCTCAACTGTGAGGAGTTAGCGTAAATTTTCTCAGAGTCATCAGTATTCCCCATTCCCATTAACAGACTATATTCCATCTACAGACTATGAGAAACTTGACACTCCTAGGTATGCATAAAACACTAAGTAAGTCCATATGCACTAAATACTTATGCAAGTCCAAACAAAGATAGAAGCTCTTTTCTGAAGCCAGAACACCATTTTGGAGTCAGACATGCCCAGGGTTACATAGCTTTGTGACCCATAGGCAATGAGACATTCAGCAAATTATTTAATTTCTGTGACCTCAATTTCCCCATCTGCAAATTTACAATAATAATGCCTTCCTTATGACTGTGTGAGGATTAAAAGAAATAACACACACAAAACATTAAATATGCTCAGCTTCTTTTTAAAGGAACAAGCTAAGAATTTTCATTCTATCGCTAGCACACTTTTTTGGGCTGCCAAGGTCAGACTGGGAAAGGTGGGGATCAACTCAGAGGTTAGAGAAAAAATTCAAGGTACAAAGATTCACAAGGTTAAATTTTAAAATGACCAAAACACAACCCTCGCAAGCAGGACGTCTTGGACCTTGCCTGATGCCAGTATAAAACTCAACAATCTGTTTTGTTCCATTCATATCAAACACTCAGCATGTGTTAAGACATTGTACATTAGGAAGTAAAAAGATGAACCAAACAAGGTTCCTGCCACCAATGAATCTTACACGTTAGATCACTAATAAGCTAGTTGATCAATATAGGAATGTATACAGTGCTCAAAAAATGTTCTGTCTCTCAGAATTAGAAGAAGCATATCACTCTAAATTTCCTTTTTAGAATTTCTCAGGAAAACTAAGAAAAAAAGATAGTTACTGGAAATAGTATAATAGATAGTCCACGTTCGAAGTTCATGCCACTAGACTATACAATGGATAGTAAAGTTCAGGTTATGGGCTATTTGGCAGCTAACACCCCCCTCCATCCAGGATTCAGGATGAATTTGTGCTATACTGATTGGTACAAGAGTCTAACACATAAAGCAAAAGGTAGAGTTTCAAAATCTGTCAGACTCTGTGCTCACTGACTAGTTACCTTTTAAACTGATTATGCATCTTGTTGGAGCCCTGGTGGTACAGTGGTTAGTTCAGAGCTCGGCTACTAACCAAAAGTTCAGCAGTTCGAATCTACCAGCTGCTCTTTGTAAACTCTATGGGGCAGTTCTACCCTGTCCTATAGGGTTGCTGTGAGTTGGAACTGACTTGACAGCAATGGTTTTTTTTTTTTCAAATGTACCTTGTTATGGAGTCCTTGGGTGGCACAAATATTTAAGTGCTCAGCTACTAACTGAAAGGTTAGAAGTTCTAATCTACCCAGAGGCACCTCAGGAGATAGACCTGGTGATCTACTTCTGAAAGATCACAGACATTGAAAACCCTATGGAGCACAGTTATACTTTGAAACACACTGGGTTGCCATGAGTTGGAACAGACTTGACAGCAACTTTTTTTTTTTTAAATGTACCTTGTTAGGAAAAAAAAATTTAAGAACACGTCCCTCAATTCAAGCATACTTATTTATAAATTACACACATACATATACCTGTTGCGGTTGAGTTGATTCTGATTCAAAGCAACCCTATAGGACAGGGTAGAACTGCCCACAGTGTTTTTAAGGCTGTAATCTTCATGGAAACAGACTATTATATCTTTCTCCCACGGAGTGACTCGTGGGTTTGAACCTCTGACCTTTCAGTTGGCAACCAAGTGCTTAACCACCGCACTACCAGGGCTCCTTGTACATATAATGAGGGCACAAATTTAGGGCAAAGGTTTTTTTTTAATAATAGATATAAATCTATAATATTCTTTGCCAACTTATTAGATATGATCAAAGCATCCTTCTATTTATATTTGTTATATGACTTGGAGCCCTGGTGGTACAGTGGTTAAGTGTTCGGCTGCTAATCAAAAGTTCAGCAGTTCAAATCCACCAGCCACTCCTTGGAAACCCTATGGGCAGCTCTACTCTGTCCTATTGGGTCACTATGAGTCAAAATCAACTTGATGGCAACGGGTTTGGTTTTATATGGCTTTCAAAGAACTCATAGCAGGACACAGAACTGTCAACTTGATCATTTTCTTGATCGCATTTACTTGCATTATCAGAATTATTTCCAAACTACAGTTCTTTTCAGGAATCTTTTAAAAGTATCTATGTACTTTGGGGAGTTAATTTAAACTAGATAAAACAATTATAAATCCACTTAACAGTACACTATGGCACTTCACAATAATTAAACACCAAGGACAGTAACACTGTAACCTTTCCAAATGGGACACACCACCCACTTTCTCCCTCAGGATTCCTCCTGAATCAAGATGACCTGTTACCATTCACAGAAAACCCAGTCAGTGGTAGTGGTAATCACTATACCAAATATACGTGGCGCTGAATTTGTTCCTTTAAAAAAAATAAACAGCTATTAGAAGTTCTCTCCTCCTTTCCATGCCATTCTGGGTCACCCTTGAACGTACCTGGGCCCCACTCAGAGCCCCAGATGAGAAGCCACTCTTCTAACCACCACTTGCCTCAGTTAAAGAGTCTTACAACTTAGCTTTCACAGGTTTCACCTAATTATTCCTATCTCTTCAAATTATGTTACTATTCAAAAGTAACAAAAAAACAGTGATATGATAAAATACACCATGTCCCAGTCTGACTGAATGACCCATTGCTGGGGGACACTGGGGAAAGGGGTTCTCATCTCACCGCCTGTCCACACAGGACTGCACTCACAGTAGACCACGACAAACACGTATTGATGCAATAAAAAGAACATTATCAAAAATCATAATTAAAACATATTTCAAAGGGAAATGTTAAACAATTGTACTCTTCCAACAAATAATGATTAGGTGAAGCTCAACACAAAACAGTTAATACATAGAGAATGTCCCAGCAAACCAGACGGGAACATGACAACTACTGCTAGCTAATATTTAAAGTTTTTAGTAAATTGCTATTAGTAGATTCGAGGACTTCTACTCACTGACGTAAAAGCTGCAATAACATGGATCTTTTTCTGAACCAACCTCTTGTTAAAAATAATAAAAACTCAATGAAATTGGAACATTAAGGTTTACTCTGAGCAGTTATTCTGTATGCATATACGGAGACCATTTCCAGAAAACGTAAATGCCTCAAATAAGCTGGGTACGATGAGGCATATAAAGAAACGAGGAGGGAGAAATACAGAAGATAAACTATTGGCTAATTTTAACATGACTGATTGAACCCTGCCCTTCCCCTTTTAAGGAGCCCTGGTGGCACAGTGGTTAAGGCTCGGCTGCTCACTAAAAGGTCAGAGGTTCGAACCCACCAGCCATTCCATGGAAGAAAGATGTGGCAGTCTGCTTCCATAAAGATTTACAACCTTGGAAACCTTATGGGGCAGTTCTACTCTGTCCCATAGGTTGCTATAAGTCAGAATTGACTCAACAGCAATGGGTTTGGTTTGGTCACCCCCTTTTACTAAGATCAGCTGGTATCAGGTCACAAGATGGTCTCTGCCCTTCCACCCAGCCATATCTTTTGAAATCCAAATTTAGTAAGCTCGGCTTCTAACCAGAAAGAAAATTAGTAACCCTGGATAAAAGAAAAGCTGTTGGCAGGATTAATTTTGGTCAGGAATTTCTTTACAGTGAACATTTGGCTTCATGGGTAAGAAAACCTTGAAATAAAAATAAGATGTCTGTTATTAATTTTTCTCTTTGACATCCCTAAATGCAAGCACCAATGTGACTGGTTTATTGTAAGTGCACAGCCTAAGCAGCCAGGTGATTCACCTGTGGGGTAAAAGGTAAAAGAGAATAGTAGGAGACTGTACAAAAACAATCTGTTTTCCAAATTCTAATAATAGACTGTAGAAAAACACACATTGACATACACACCAAATCCTAGAACTTTTAGACATTTCATAGTTATAAGCAAGGATATCATCGCAAGCAACAGTCTCTCTTCCACCCACACATCTAAAAATAAAATAGAACATTACATTCACATATTTTGTCTGCTTTATCCAATGCTCAAAAAGCCCCTTTAGTCCCTACTAGGGCTGGATCTGTTCACTGTATACTGTGAGTCAGCACTTCTCCACATTTCTGGAAATTCCTTACAAGCAACACGACCTACAGCAGGAAGCAGACTTTCCATTTCAATGTACAACAGGAAGTATTCAGACAGATTTCACCTAAACTGTCAAACTGTTGTTAATGTTAACTGCTGTTACATTCAAATAAGTGAAAATCTACTGGAAGTCATCCATTAAAAGCAAAAGTAATATATTTCATTTTGAAATACACAGACCCACAAATGGTAATCTACTAAACCAATATAGTGAATTTGAACAAAGTAACATAAATGAATGACAAGAAAAACACAAGTTAAATTTAAAATTTAACTCAATTCCGATCCATTTTTCTGTTCTATGCATTATTTCAAAGTTGTCTGACTTCGGCAAAACCTGTTTATTATATTAAAACCTACTAACTTCTGTTTTGCGCAATAGTGTAACATATAGAAGAGACAGAAATGTATTTTAAGGAAAAAAAAAACTGCAGCAGACTCTAAAATACTTAACCTCTCCCCTCAATTAATGGCTTGAACTTATTTGATCAGCATAAATTCATTAATGGATTACAGAGATTTTGTTTCCAGAAGCGACATTTTAGAAGATTAACAGACCTGAAAACAACCTGTACTTTCATCGGGGTGCCTTTTTCTTGCTTTACATTTGGAAAGCTGCTTTCATGTTTTAAGTCTCAACTGCAAGAAGTTGTTTTACCATAATTTTAAAAGAGAGTCTCAAGATTTAAGTTTAGTAAAAAGCCAAATGCCTCAGCGATTACAGTCATTAATAAATGTATTTAACACTCGTGCAGCATCAGAATGCAAGACATCTGGTTCTAATTTCAGTTTTGGCTCAGAATGAAAGTGCCTCCCCCACAATACTTTTGATTATAAACTGTTCTTTTCCTCCTCCTTTTTTTCTTCTTTGGAAGCTGTTATCCTTCATTCTTGCTGGAAGCCATCTGACCACTGCCAGGAAGAGGAATGCAAAACACTCCCAGGAGTAGCCATGACGTGGGCACTGCATTCCGCCTCTTAGTGGTCAGGGCTGTCGGGAAACTCCAGCCTCCAGCAAAACCCACTGAATGAGATAACAGCTGAGGCCTTCATTAACTCTTAATAAGAACTCCCTCATGTTATGCTTTCAGACAGATACCATCTTTAGAAAAAACAGAGAAAAACAAGGAGAACAGAGCTGGCTTTCAATAAAGCCATGTTTATTAATAATCTTTAAAACTGTGTGTTTATGCGTGTCTGTGTTTGAAAACACAAAAAAGACGGGAAAAAATGTATGAACAGCAATCATCAGCAGACCAATTAGCTTAAGCATCAGTGTATAGAATAAGAAGAACACGAGAACAGTTTAGCCAGCGATCAACAGACATTCATTATGAAACATCCCCAAAGATCCTGTCCTCAAACCCTGCACAGAGGGAGGAGGAAAAAGTTCCTCCCAGGGATGCTTTAGGAGTGCTAAGAAGTAGTGGATAATTTTTATCCTCGAAAGCTATTACACCAGTTAAGATGTTAGAACAAATCAAGCTCTGCAGAAATAGAAATTTCCTGGGCACATTTTAAAAGAGAAATATATAGAAATAGAAATGGAATTTACGTAAATACGACAAAGAAAATAAAGACATATACATAATCCTTACATGCAATTTTCACCTTGTAACTGTTTCTACAAGCATATTTGTTACCATACTTGCAAATATATTACATGTAATATTTTGTATTGTTTTTTCATATATTATATCAAATATTTTCCTGTGCTATACTAGGAATGTTCCATAATTTAGGAAACTCTACAACTGGAAAATGTTTGTTTTGGGAGGAGGGGTTTTATTAGAAAAAAGGCTTTATGCACATAACTTTTTCTGTTTCTTCTAAATAAATCCTCGAAATAAATTTGTTGTGGTGGTTGGTAGTTGCCATCGAGTTGATTCTGACTCACAGCGACCTCATGTGTGCAGAGCAGAACTCCTCCATAGGGTTTTCAAGGCTGTGTGACCTTTTGGAAGCAGATTGGCAGGCCTGTCTTCTGAAGTGCCTCTGGGTAGGTTCAAACGGCCAACCTTTTGGCCAGTAGTTAAGAGCTTAACTTTTGTGCTACCCAAGGACTCCTTCACAGGCATGAATATAAAATTTCTTATGACATTTGTTATATAATGTTGATTTTTAAAGAACTGTACCAAATTTTAAGAAAGTTTTAAGTTTCAGTGTGCCCACTGTACTGTCAGCATTCATGTGTATGTGTGCACATGTAACTGCACATAGTTTAATATTTTCTCAAAGATACTTTCACTTCCTTTTTTTATATTAATACCGAGACTGAAGTTAGGTTTTAGGCAACTTTTGTGGTGAGAATTTTTAGAAAAAATACCATAATCACAAATAGTGATTATTAAAAACAAAAACCCAAACCTGTTGCCGTCGAGTTGATTCCGACTCATAGCGACCCTATAGAACAGAGTAGAACTGCCCCATAAGGTTTCCAAGGAGCACCTGATGGATTCGAACTGCTGACCTTTTGGTTAGCAGCCAAACTCTTCACCACTATGCCACCAGGGTTTCCATAATGATTATAGGTATTATCAAAAGGCAGATTTTATGTTCATCTAAACAGAATAAATATTGTTGTATTTGAGTTTCTTAATAATATATGCTGCTACTAAGAGCAATCAGAAAAAACTGAAGTTGTCAAGGAGTTCATTCTATTTGGATCAACAATCAATGCCCATGTAAGCACCAGTCAGGAAATCAAACAACAATACTGAAGTGGGGAAATCTGCTGCAAAAGACCCTCTTTAAAGTTCTAAAAAGCAAAAATGTCACTTTGATGAGTAAGTGTACCTGACCCAAGCATGGTCCTCATATGCTTCAGATACGATGCATCTGAATTGTGGTGTTGGTGAAGAATACTGAATGTACCATGGACTGCCAAGAAAACAAACAAATCAGCCTTGGAAGAAATAAACTGGAATGTTCCTTAGAAGTGAGGATGGCAAAATTTCATCTTGCTTGCTTTGGACACATTATTAGGAAAGACAATTCCTAGGGAAGGACATCATGTTTGGTAAAGTAGAGGGTCAGTGAAAATGAGGGCAAGTCTCAACGATAGAACGACACAACAGCCACAACAATGGACTCAAACATATCAAAGATCATGAAGATGGTGCAGGACTGGGAAGCATTTCGTTCTGTTGTACATAAAGTCAACATGAGTCAGAGGCGATTCTGATGGCAAGTAACAGCAACAACAAAAGAGGAGTAATCAACATCTACATGACTGCAAATTGCAGTTTTTGTATAGAGGCATTTGTATGGGTGTGTCCATGTGCATGTCTGTGTGCTTATGTGTACCGTATTATATGCACGCACACACATCTACGTGCCACTCAGTTGCTCTGTAGTAAAGAAAGAGTACAAGAAGTCAAGAGATCTATATTCTAGTTCCTGATCTGCACCAGAAAAATCAATTATCTTTTCTGAATTTGTTTCATCTGTAAGAATCTAGTTCTACCTATATCACAAGGTTATCTGAAGAAGAAATAAGAAAATAGACATGGAAGTACTCTGAGAAATAACTTGATTCACTTGTGTCTGTTAGGCGTTGTAATATGATGTTTAGGAAAGCTATCCAAAGTATCAAACTGGGAATTCATCACAGTTGTCAAGATATCTGTTTGTAAATGGCACAAAACTAGGCCCTAAAACAAAGTAACAAAATTTCTCCCTTCTTCATGGTGTAACAGAGCCCCACATTAGAAATCAAAATGTCTAGATGCTAGAGGAAGAAATATAAAGATTTAGAGAGATTCACCATCTATCCTGCTCACCCACCTCCTAACTGTATCCCCCAAGTAGCCACAGAGAGGAATGTAAAGATTCTTTAGAAGTTCTGCAGAAGTATTCTTTAAAACTCATTGACATGAGCTTCCTGATTTCAAGGAGGGTAATGAAAAGCTGGAGTTCCTTGGTGGCTCAAGAGTTAATGCTCTTAGCTGCTACCTGAAAGGCTGGAGGTTCAGTTCCACCCAGAGGCTCCTCAGAGGAAGGGCCTGGCGACCTACTTTGGAAAAATCAGCCACTGAAAACCCGATGGAGCATGGTTCTACTCTGACACACATGGGGTCTCTGTGAATCATAATGGACATGACAGCAACTGGGTAATGAAAAACTGAGATCACAGAGCTAAACGGATGAAGGCAAGATGGGCACAGTTAATGTAGTAAGTAGTAGGGCCAAAGGAATCATCAGAATGGTTTTAGCCACAGGGATTTTTGGTGGTCGATAGTTAAAGAGGGAGTTCCTATGACTAGAATAGCTGGGAAGACTTGTTTTTGTTAGTTGCTGGGAAGTCGGCCCCAACTCATGGTGACCCCATGTACGACGAAATGAAACTGCCTGGTCCTGCACCATCCCCAAGGTCAGCTGTGGATCAAACTATTGTGACCCACAGGGTTTTCACTGGTTGATTTTTGGAAGCAGATTGCCAAACCTCAATTCCTAGCTGTCTTAGGCTGGAAGCTTCACTGAAACCTATTTAACATCATAGCAACACACAAGCAAACACTGACAGACAAGCGGTGGCTGCACATGAGGTGCATCAACTGGGAATTGAACTCAGGTCTCCCACATGAAAAGCAAGAATTCATCCACTGAACCACCACTGCCCCCTACTGGGAAGTCTCTTATATGCTCTACTGGTTAAGTGACAGAGGCCCAATTTGACTCAGCACAATAGACAGTCAATGGCCCCTTGTTCTGGTTCCAGCCTTGAGTCAGTTCACAGTCCTAGAACATCTAACCAAAGGAGAGGCTGGGTTCTTTAGGTAAAAACCCTCCTGTACTACCATAATTATGTAACTTATATCTCCTTTCTACCCTTTCCCAAAGGATCTGCAGCTATTTTCAAGGACAGCTGCACTGGAGAAAGATAAATAACTAAACCTTCCAGGGTTTATTGGACAATGTCCCTAAGCTAATAAAATCCCTGAGCACTCAATACCTCTGTGTTCTACCAGTCAAGTACAATACTCTATGGGTATCAGAAAACAAATGGAGTTTGTTTAATGGTTATCTCCTCAGATCCTGAGTTTAAAGTTAGAATATATATTAAGAAACTAGCACAATTTCCCCATTTGTGCCTTGACCCATGTAAGAGAATTGTTAGGATTAGAAGAGCTAAAGAGAAGCTCAAGAAGCTCCTCCTCCTGAGCTTCTCTTTCCTGCCAAAATAATAAACCAAAAGCAACACTGCATCTTTTAGGAGAATCACAAAGATTAATGCCACCATTGAAGACGTGAAAAATGCAGTGGTGGTGATTCTTATCACGTCTCCTTTTGCGTCTGTCAGGTCTATGCAAAAGGCAGATATTTTGGAGAATGACAGTGGATTATCACAACTCCAGTGTGGTTGTTGATCCAGATGTGGTCTCTACTAGATCAAATCAACACATCCTTTGAATAGTGAATTATCTGGCAAATAAATGTGTGGGGTTTGTTGCTGTTTTCCTATCCTACCAGGAAGAGACAACAGAAAGCCACTTGCTTTCACCTGGCAGGGCAGCAGTATACCTTCACCATCTTGCCTCAGTGCTGTGTCAACACTGGTTTGAGACTGTGGTGAAATGAGTTTCCTTTATGTGGCCTTTTGTCTTGGTTCTTTGGAAAAACTGCTTGAGAGATTTTTCCTCTAAGCTCTAGTTTTCTACCCTAGAGGGTTTTTTACTTTTGTTCAGGTTGATTCACATTTCCTGGGGAAGCAGTAAACAACTTGGTTTGATACTTTTTTTTCTGGTCCTGGGCTGCAGCCTGCCCTGTGATTGGTATGTACTTTGCTAGGATTGGTCAATAGACTATGCAAATGAAGTATCTGTAGCCTACTATGCAAGTGAACTATTGGTCAGTTCTTGGCTCTGGTGGGAGAGCCATGCCTTGAAATTGACAAGGAGTTTGTGTATATAAGCTGCCAACCCCATAGAGGTTTTAGAGACAGAAAGAAGCCGGAAGACAAGCAGCAGGAATAAAGAAGACAGATGAAGCAGAAAGGGTCAGGAGGCAAGGAACCTCCTAAAAGAGCTGTAACATGGGTCAAGGGTTGTAACACTGAAGACAGCAAGAGGCCAGAAGGGGCCCAGTGGCAGAACCTGCAGCAAGAGGCCCAGAAGGGACCCTGTGGCAGAGTCAGTGGTGACAGATGGCAGGGCCAAGAGGAGCCTGTCCTAAGGGGGCTCAGAGGAGGCCTGCATGACTGAGAGAGTTGTCCTGCACTGAAGAAGGGACACTTTGCCTACATGCTTCCTGATCCTGAGTTGTACCGTTACTACCGTAATAAACCACTTGTAAGTACAGTTTATGAGTTCTGTGAGACATTGCAGTGAATTGCTGAACCCAAACGGGGGAGGGAAGAGTGCTGAGGAGAGGGACAGTGGCCAGTATCAGAGATGGAGTGCAACCCATGACCTACGGATTGTTTTGTATTATTTTTTAAAGCTACTTTCTTTTTTTTAATAAAAATTATTTTTGGTGGCAATATACACAACCCTGGTGGCACAGTGGTTAAGAGTTTGGCTGCTAACCAAAAGGTCAGCAGTTCGAATCCACCAGCTGCTCCTTGGAAACCCTATAGGGCAGTTCTACTCTGTCCTATAGAGTCATTATAAGTCAGGATCAACTTGACGGCTACAGATATGGTTTCTTTGTTTATACATAACCAAATAGACATCCATTCACTATTTCTACATGAACAGTTCAATGACACTGGTTACATGCTTTACATCGTGTCAGCATTCTGACTGTCTTTACTCATATTGTTTTCTCACCATTAATTTAGGCTCTCTGCCATTTAAAGTTCTCACTAGTAGATTACATTAACTGCTGTCAGTATATACTCATACAGATAATTCTTTCTAAGAGCGCAATGCTCAAGGAAAACATTCTGTCTTAACCGGGCTAAGCTATTGTTTAGTTTAATGATGGCTTTGTGGGATAGTTTCAGTTCAAGGTTTAAAGATTATTTCTGGGGATTAGATTTGGGGGTTCCACCAGTCTCAATGGAGCCATTAAGTCTGGTTCCCGTATGAGTTTGAAGTTCTGTTCCATGCTTTTCCTCCTTTTGACAAGGATCCATCTGTTGGGTCCTTGACCAAAACGTTCAATAATGGTAGCTGGGTACCATCCATTTCTTCTGGTCTCACGGTAATGGAGGTAGTAATAGTTAATGGAAGCAACTAAACCTGCAGTCCATTTTCTTCTCCAATTCCTGGGTCTCCTTCTTCCTCTGCTGTTTCAGCAAACAGAGATTAATTGTTGTATCTTGGGTGTATGGTCAAAAACTTTTAAGACCATAGGTGCTACTCATGGAACTAGGAGGTAGAACAGAAACTCTAAAAACAATGTTAGGCCAATTGACTGGATAGACCCATGAAGCCATTATCTTAAACCTTTGAGTCAAGAAAACTAATCCCATGAAGTGTTTAGTTTTACCTACGTAGTATAAACAGGTGGAGCCTTTTTTTTTTTGGCTGCTGTTGTAGTTGTAAAATTCTATAAAATGCTTTATTTGCCATTTAAAAGCCACTTTTCAATAATGCCCTGTTTTTGCCTTTAAAAATTGTGATTTGAACATTACAGTGTATTAGAGCATAGAACAAAATATTTAATCCCGCTTTCTTTGTTAAAGAAACTGGTGGCCCCAATTATTCAAGATGGAATACATGCCAATGACTGTGTTTGTTGCTCGTTATCAGAATAATAACTGTGAGATCAGTTGGCCAGCAATGCGCTTCCCTCTGGCCCGTCACTGCAAAAAGAAAAGAGAGAGTCATCCTTCCTGCAGCCTTGATGAGAAAACACATAACATCTGTCCTTATTGTTTCAACACTGAAAGTCACAATTAATTCTTAACATTTTGATACTGTCCACTCACCAACATTATAGTGAATTCAAAAAAGAAAACAGTACCACTTTATGAACCTCACTCTGGGTATCTTTAAATCATTGTGCCGTACAAATGTACAGCTAGTAAGCAATGTAATCACTACAATTTACTTTGTGAAATTAACAAAATAACAGGTATACAAATGAAAAGCGTATCTTCTGTGGTTCCCTTACTAGCCTAGCTTTTAAAATGTCTGAACAGCAACAGTCCAGTCACCAAAAAGACTATACGACAGGTACTCCAAGGCCCCATAAAACACTGTATTTGCATATAATGTCAATTTACACTAAATCCTCTACACTCCTAGGACTAATGATCCCAGTAAGGCTTATCAAAAGATCAAGTACAATTAAAAGCTTTGTTATGATAATGAAAAATTGTGAGTTCTCATAACAGAACACATTCTTAGCAAGTGCACATAGAACATTCTCCAGAACAGACCATGTGCTAGCCCATAAAATAAGCTTCAGTAAATTTAAAAGGACTGAAATCATACGAAGCATGTTCTCAGACTATTGGAATGAAATTAGAAATCAACAGCAGAAGGAAATTTTCAAATACGTTAAAATTAAACAATACTCCTAAATAACCAATGG
>NW_004443974.1:2444395-2468684 GCF_000243295.1 Trichechus manatus latirostris
AAAACAACATAACAAAACTTATGGGATGCAGCTAATGCAGTGCTTAGAGGAAAATTTTAGGTGTGAATGCCTATATTAGAAAAGAAGAAAGCTCTCAAGTCAATAACCTAAGCTTCCTTCTTAAACTAGAAAAATAAGAGCAAACTAAACACAAAGCAAACAGAAGGGAGAAAATAATAAAGACTAGGCAGAAATGAATGAAACAGAGAATAGAAAAACAATGAAGAAAATCAACAAAATCACAAGTTGGTTCCCTGAAAAAATGAAAACTGACAAACCTTCTATTAGACCGATCAACAAAAAAAAATGTTGCAAATTGCAAAAATCAGGAACGAAAGTGCACAAGCACTACTGACATTACAGAAATCAAAAGGATTATAAGGAAAACATTAAGGGAATAAAAAACTGTATGTAACAAATTAGATAACTGAAATGAAATGGACAAATTCCTAGAAAGACATAAACTACTGAAACTGATCTAAGTAGAAAGACAAAAATCTGAAAAGAGATTAAGTCAGCAATTTAAAAACTACCCACAAAGAAAAGTCCAAACCCATACAGCTTCACTTGGTGAATTCTACCAAACGTTTAAAGAAGAATTAATATCAATCCTTCACAAACTCTGACAAAAATTAGAAGAGTAGGGAACACTTACCAACTCACTCTATCAGCCAATATTACCCTGATAATGAAAACCAAAAACATCTCAAGAAAAGAAAACCACAGACAAATATGTCTTATGAATATAGATGCAAAACTCTCAAAAAATATGAGCAAACCAAATCCAAAAACACAAAAAAACACATGATTATACACCATGACCAAACAGGATTTATCCTGGGAATGTATTTTAATGTTTGAAAATCAATGAATGTAATACAGTCATATCCTGAAATCACACAATCATATCAAAAGACACTGAAAAAGCATTTGACAAAATCCAACAACCTTTTATAATAAAAACACTCAACAAACTAGTAAAGAAGGAGATTTATCAACATGATAAAGGGCATACACAAAAAACCCACAGCTAACATCATACTTAATGGTGAAAGACTGGATGCTTTCCTGTATAATCAGGGACGCAAGGATGTTGGCTCTCATCACTTCTTTTCAGCATTGTACTGAAGGTTCTGGTCAGGGCAGTTAGGCATAAAGAAGGAATGAAAGGCATCCAGACTGGAAGAAAAGAAGCAAAATTCTCTATTTCCAGATGACATAATCCTGTATACAGAAAATCCTAAGGAATCCACTAAAAAACTATTAGAATAAATGAGTTCATCAAAGCAGCAGGATACAATGTCAACGTAAAAAAATCAACTGGGCTGGGAGTTGGGGATAGTTGGTTGGAAACAGGGACTGACTGCTGATGAACAGGGGTTCTTTCTGGAGTGATGAAAATGCTCTAAAATTGATTCTAGTGATGGCTGAACAACTCTCTGAATATACTAAAAACCACTAAACTGTGCACTTTGAATGGATGAATTGTATCTATGTGAATTACATATTAATTTTTATAAAAAGAACCTTTCATATACCTCTGTATGTATTATATCGCATTCACTTAATCCTTTTAGATGACCTTGTATCATCTAAGAAGACAAAGAAAATAAAGAGAGAAAGAGTGAGGTGAAAGCACTAACATACTTCTTTTAAGTAACTTGGTTTTGCCAAGTACCAATCAATCTGGATACAATAAAATAAAATGTACAGTTAGTAAAAGCCAGTGACATGTGAAAATATGCATCTGGAAGAATGCTGTATTTAACATCCACTCTAAAATGCATAAAGCTTTCTAACAGTACTGCTTACATGTTATTTTGATCATTTTCAAATCCTTGATCTATGTGATACATACAAGATAGCAAGATCAGATTCCAAACATTAATTTTAGAAAAACACTGTCACTGAAATAGAGTTAGTTATAATAACCCAAGTCATGGTAAGATCTATACTCAGTGGTTTGCCAATTAATAAAAATGCCTAATATTTGTGCTTTACAACTTGTAAAAGGTTTTCATGCCTATAATGTCATTTGATCATCACAGAAGTCCTGTGGAATCTAGTAACCTAAGTAAGCCCTTTTGTCCAAAATAATCAAATTAGACACCAATTGTGATTTATAAATTATGTGAATTCAGTCAGTATAAAGTCTGATGATGTTGTGTGCCATCGAATTGATTCTGATTCATAAATTTTCCATGGTTCCAATGTAATTTAAAAAATGTTTCTTTAGGTTAACATCTATTTATATATTCACTGGTATATTGCATTAAAATGCAATTAATACGTAGGTTTCCTTCACAAGTTACTAAATTAATTTAGAAATTACTCTTTAGTTCAAAAGGTTCCTTTTATTCCCCTAGAAAGATTCCACTTATAACTTATTGTACTGGAACATCACTCATACATCAAGATTTAAAGTCTGTTGATATTATTCTGTAGCACCCTTCAAGAAACAAGTTCAACCATTCACAACAAGGCAACTTTAAAACATGCAATATGGAATATAAGCCAAGCCTAATGTTGATTAGGCATAAACTCTTAGTTAATACTTCAAAAGTTAAACCAGACATTCTATGATAACTGTAATAATAGGTTAGATTCTATTAAACCTTTGCAAAGCACCAATTCAAAAATACGGGGTTCCTGTTAAAAAGGCAGATTTTAAATGGAAACTTTAAAAAGTAAATTTGAATTCTTACAGCTAGAATGCTCCTTAGAAGCGGGAGTAGCAAGACTTTGTCTCATGTACTTTGGACATGTTATCAGGAGGGACCAGTCTCTTGAGAAAGACATCATGCTTGGTAAAGAAGAGAGTCAGTGAAAAAGAGGAAGACCCTCAGCAAGATGGACTGACACAGTAGTTGCAACAGTGGGCTCAAGAGTGGCAACGGTTGTGGGGATGGCACAGGACAGGGCAGTGTTTTATTCTGTTATACATACGTTCACTATGGGTCGGAGATGACTTGACGGAACCTAACAAAAACAGCAACAGGTTTTTTAGGGGATTAAAAAAGTTAATGTGTATATAGCACTTAGAAGACAAGTAAGTTCTCACCAACAGTTATTATTATTGTTGCTGTCTTCAGTTCCTGATCTTAGTGAAGAGAATAGTACAACTTCAATGTCCATTCACTCATTCAGCACCTTTATTAAACAACTGCCTGGTCATATGCCTGGCACTCAGTCTATTTTCCCTTGTAGGGAAAGAATCCTACAGCCTCAGCTATAGAGATTTCTTATAAGTGAAATAAATCAGTTTACATTATTCTGGAAATAGACACATACAGAAATAATGTTTTACCTTGATAGAGAAATACCAAATTTTTTTAGTGAGTTCTACTTGGTAAATTTCCAGGTTCAAATTTGGGTATCAAAATGTGAGAGCTTCCCTAGGTACGAATCCAATTCCACCCGTCTCTAACCTGTTTCTACCTGAGCCACTTGATTTAAGTAGGCATAATCAGATGACTCTACATAACAGAAGGAGACCATGGTTTTTAGATCATGATGATAATGTATCTAAAGGGTCTTAGAACAGTACTTGCTGACTTTATTTTGGGCTATAGAATCTTGTGACAATCTTATGAAAAGGGATCCCCTAGAAAAAGGAACATACACATAAATGTCACATAATCTCTATCCTACAGACAAGTAATGTTATTGTTCATCAATTCCTTTGTCTTATCTCTGGAGTTCAGTTTATCACTTAGCTCCTGGGGATAATCTGTCCAGCCACCTGCCCTAAATGGGCTATCAGTTACTCTATGTCGATAGCTTTTGGGATGACCATTATCATGGAGGGTCAGCAGAGGGGAATTATTCACTGATACATCAAGTATCTATCCAGGGCTTATTAGAATACAATAAGGCATTTAGCCTGGCCTGTTTGGGGTGTGGACTGGCTTCATATCTTTTATGCTGCCATTTTCTATTAACTCTGTTGAATGGAAAGAAGTAAATGAGGTAAAAGTAATATAAAGTAGACGATATAAGCTGAAAAAGGACTTTTAACAGGCAAAACAAAACAAAAAAGGCTTACATTAAAATAAAAAACTGACCAAAAATATAAATATGATAAAAATATCAGTTCAAAAATAAAACAAGCCCAAGAATATGATAAAATGCACACACACACACACACACACACACACACAGAATGATGAAAGCCAAGTAGCAATGGTCCCTGAATAAGGCTGCTGTGAATGGTCCCCACTGCCTTCCAGGACCTCATGGCTTCAAATTTCATTTGTAGATAAAACTGTCTTATACTAGTCACTTACTAGCTTTATGACCATAAACTATCTCTACATTTCCTGTTTTATGGACAGCCTAAATTAAAAAAATAACCCCATAAGCTTTCTTTTTAGTTCTATCATTTTTATTTTCCAAAACCACCACAAAGATAAAACAATTTTGTAGGAAAGACCTATATACTCACAGCCTAGACTCTTTAGTTAAACATTTTACTATACTTGCTTAACAATTATCCGTTTCTGTATTCATCCAGTCTAACTTATGTTCGATGCATCGCAAAGTAAATTATAGACATTAGTGCACATTGCCCCCCGCCAAATACTCTAGCTTGCATATCATTAACTGGAATTCAGTATTTTATAGTTTTTCTATTTCCTCAGGTTTTTAATTTATTATTTTTTTCTGAATATGAAAGAACCACCTACCATAACAGTGTGAAAATTTTAAAGTAAAACAAATAGAAAAACAAATAAAATCTTCTAATTCTACTACCTAAGATCAACTACCTCTAATTCTGGCATATTTCCATCCTATGCAGTTTTTACTTGGATCCACAGTCAACGCCCATGGAAGCAGCAGTCAAGAAATCAAAAGACACATTGCTTTGGGCAAATCTGCTGCAAAAGACCTCTTTAAAGTGTTAAAAAGCAAAGATGTCACCTTGAAGACTAAGATGCACTTGATCCAAGCCATGGTGTTTTCAATCACCTCATATGCATGTGAAAGCTGGATGATGAACAAAGAAGACCAAAGAAGAATTGACGCCTATGAATTGTGGTGTTGGCGAAGAATAGTGAATATACCATGGACTGCCAAAAGAACGAACAAACCTGTCTTGGAAAAAGTACAACTAGCATGCTCCTTAGAAGCAAGACCATGTCTCACATACTCTGGACATGTTATCAGGAGGATCAGTCCCTGGAGAAGGACATCATGCCTGCTAAAGTAGAGGATCATCGAAAAAGAGGGACCCTCAATGAGATGGATTGACACATTGGCTGCAACAATGGACTTAAGCATAACAATGATCGTGAGGATGGCACAGTACTGGGCAGTGTTTTGTTCTGTTGTACACCGGGTCGCGATGAGTTGGAACCGACTCGAGACGGCACCTAACAACAACAAATACAAGTAGAATCATATGACAGATACATTTCTCACTTTTATCGTTCAATATTTTATTATAATGTAATAGAATGTTTTTAAAGGTCTGTTTGCGTAAGTTGGATCTCTTTTTCTATGTTTATTCTAGAGTTCATTCTGGGTTTCTTCTACAGTCTGGGCCCAGCAGAGGACTCTCTCTCAGGTGTCGTTCCAAATGGCTTATGGAAACATTCACCTCATTATTTCCTAAAATAGAACACATGGAGGAACTGCACTGTTACGAGGCATTGTGTTCATATGCTTCTCATTCAGGAGTCTACATACATCGATTGTTGATGCCACTGGTATTTGTACTGTACTGGCACATTTTTTTTAAATTAAGGTGAAATTTACACAACATAAAATTAACCATTTGAAAGTGAACAATTGAATGATATTTCATACATTCACAATGCTGTGCAACCACTATCTCTACCTAGTTCCAAAACATTTTCATCACCCCAAAAGGAAACCCCATACCCACTGAGCAGTTACTCCCCATCCTCCCCTTCCCTTAGCCCTGACAACCGATAATCTGTTCTCTGTCTCGGCGGATTTACCTATTTTGGATATTTCAAATAAATGGAATCATATGATATGTGACCTTTTGTGTTAGGATTCTTTCACTTAGCCTAATGTTTTGTAGGTTCATCCATGTTGTAGCAAGCATCAGTGCCTCATTCCTTTTATAACTGAATAATACTCCATTTTATGGATATACCACTGATTATCCATTCATCTGCTGATGGACATATGTGTTGTTTCCACCTTTCGCCTGTTGTGAATACTTCTACTATGAACATACATGTACAAGTTTTGTTTGAGTACCTGTTTTCAATTCTTCTGGGTCTATAACTAGGAGTGCAATTACTGGGTCATATAGTAATTGTATGTTTAATATTTTGAGGTACTGTTTTCCATAGCAGCTATTATGGATTGAATTGTGTCCTACAAAAATATGTGCTGTAAATACTAACCTCTGTGTCTGTAGTTATAATCTGATTTGGGAATGGGTTGTGTTTTTTATGTTAATGAGGCAGGGTTAATGCAGGGTGTCCTAAATCAATCTCTTTTGAGATATAAAGAGATTAAACAAGCAAACTAGAAGCAGAGATGGGGGGAAGAGAGATGCCAAGCCACAGGAACACTGCCCAGGAGCAGAAGGTCAGAAGTGACAAGGACCCTCCCCCAGAGCAGACAGAAAGCCTTCCCCTAAGAGTTGGCATCCTGAATTTGGATTTATAGCCTCCTAAACTGTGAGAAAATAAATTTTTGTTTGTTAAAGCCATCCATTTGTGGTATTTCTGTTATAGCATCACTCAATAACTAAGACAGCAGTTGAAACATTCTACATTCCCACCAGCAGTGTGTAAGGTTTCCAATTTCCCACATCGTCACCAACATTTGTTATTTTCTGATTTTTATATTTTAGACATCAATGGGGAAGAACGAGCCTCCAGGAATTGACAGAATACCAACTGAGATGTTTCAACAAATGGATGCAACGCTGGAAGCACTCACTCGTTATGCCAAGAAATTTGGAAGACAGTTGCCTGGCCAAATGACTGAAATTTATGTCCGTTCCAAAGATCTAACAGAATGTGGAAAATATCAAACAATATCATTAATATCACATGCAAGTAGTATTTTGCTGAAGATAATTCAAAAACGGTTGTAGCAGTACATCGACAACAAACTGCCAGAAATTCAAGCTGGATTCAGAAGAGGACGTGGAACGAGGGATATCATTGCTGAAGTCAGATGGATTTTGGCTGAAAGCAGAGAATATCAGAAAGACATTTACCTGTGTTTCATGGACGATGCAAAAGCATTCCACTGTGTGGATCATAACAAATTATAGATAATACTGTGAAGAATGGGAATTCCAGAACACTTAATTGTGCTCGTGAGGAACCTACACAGACCAAGAAGCAGTCTTTGGAACAGAACAAGGCGATACTGTGTGGTTTAAAATCAGGAAAGGTGTGCGTCAGGGTTGTATCCTTTAACCATACTTATTCAATCTGTATGCTGAGCAAATGATCCAAGAAGAACGTGAGATGAAGTCTCACCTCCTCGCTTCCAAGGAACACTCTGGCTGTATTTCTTCCAAGACAGATTTGTTTGTTCTTTTAGCAGTCCATGGTATATTCAATATTCTTCATCAACACCATAATTCAAAGGCATCAATTCTTCTTAGGTCTTCCTTATTCATTGTCCACCTTTCGCATGCATATGAGGCACCTGAAAATACCACGGCTTGGGTCAGGCGTACCTTAGTCCTCAAAGTGGCATCTTTGGTTTTTAACACTTTAAAGAGGTCTTTTGCAGCAGATTTGCCCAATGCAATGTGTCATTTGATTTCCTGACTGTTGCTTCCATGGGTGTTGATTGTGGATCCAAGTAAAAAGAAGTCCTTGACAATGTCAATCTTTTCTTCATTTATCATGATGTTGCTTACTGGACCAGTTGTGAGGATTTCTGTTTCCTTTTTGTTGAGGTGTAATCCATACTGAAGTCTGTAGTCTTTGCTCTGTATCAGTCAGTGCTTCAAATCGCACGTACTTTGGACATGTTATCAGAAGGTACTAGTCCCTGGAGAAGGACATCATGCTTGGTAAATAGAGGGTCAGCAAAAAAGAGGAAGACAGTCCAGGAGATGGATTGACATAGTGGATGCAACAATGGGCTCAGAGAGAGCAATGGCTGTGAGGATGGTGCAGGACTGGGCAGTGTTTCGTTCTATTGTACACAGGGTCGCCAAGAGTGGGAACCGATCTGATGGCATCTAACAAGAACATAATAGTGGGTGTGAAGTGATATCTTACTGTGGTTTTCAATTTGCATTTCCGTAATGACTAATGGTGAACAATGGTGGTGAAGAGCCTGGCTGCTAACCAAACGGTCAGCAGTTCGAATCCACCAGCTGTTCCTTGGAAACCCTATAGGGCCGTTCTACTCTGTCCTAGAGGGTTGCTATGAGTCAGCACTGACACAATGGCAATGGGTTTGGTTTGGGTTAATGACAAATGAAGGAGTCCTGGTGGTGCAGTGGTTAGCGCTTGGCTGCTAACTGAAAGGTCAGCGATTGAAACCCATCAGTTACTCCATGGAAGAAATATGTGGCAGTCTGCTCCTATAAAGATTTACAGTCTTGGAAACCCTATGGGGCCATTCTACTCTGTCCTACAGGGTTGCTATAAGTCAGAATTGACTTGACAGCAATGGGTTTAATGATTAATGATGTTGAGTAACTTTTCATGTGCTTGTTGGCCACTTGTTATCTTCTTTGGAGAAATGTCTATGGAAGTCCTTCATCCAGTTTTTAAATGGGTCTTTTGTCTTTTTTGTGGGTAAGTTGTAAGAGTTTTTCTTTTTTTTTTTTAATTCTGGATGCTAGGTCTTTATCAGATATGTGCTTTGCAAATATTTTCTCCAATTCTGTTGGTTAGGTTCTCTTTTCACTTTCTTGATAATATCCTTTGATGTAAAAATGGTTTGAATTTTAATGAAGTCAACTTTATCTTTCTTTTGGTGCTGGTACTTTTGATGTCATATCTAGGAACCCACTGTTAAATCTAAGGTCATAAAAATTTGCCCCTATGTTTTCTTCTAAATTTTATAGAATTAGCTCTTACTTTTAGGTCATTGATCTACTTTGAGTTGATTGTTATACATAGAGCGAGCTCAACTTCTTTCTTTTGCACGTGGATATCCACTTGCCCAGCACCATTTGTTCAAAAGATTATTCTTTCCTCATTCAATAGCACCCTAGGTGAAATCAGTTACCCATATGTATGGGTTTATTTCTAAACTCTCAGTTCTATTCCATTGGTCCATATGTCTGTCCTTAAGCCAGCACCACACTGCTTTGATTATTGTAGCTTTGTAATAAGTTCTGAAATTGGTAAGTGTGAGTCTTCCTACTTTGTTCTCCCCCCACCTCGCCCCCTCAGTATTGGTTACACTACTTGGGACCTCATGTAACTCCACATGAATTTGAGGATTGATTTTTCCGTATCAGCAAGAAAGGTTTTTGGGATTTTGGTTGAGATTGCATTGAATTTATAGATTGGTTTGGAGAGTAATGCCATCTTAAAAACATTAAGTCTTCCAATCCATGAATACTGGATGCCTTTGCATTTATATAGGTTTTTTTTTTTAAAATTGTGGTAAAATATATACAACAAAACACTTGCCATTTTAACCATTTTTAAATGTACAATTCAGTGACAATAATTACATTCACCATGTTGTGCAACTATCATATTTAGATCTTCTTTATTTTTTTCAGCAGTGTTTACACTGTGGTTTTTAGTGTACAAGTCTTTTACCTCCTTGGTTAATATTTTATTCTTTTGGATACTACTGTAAATGGAAGTGCTTTCTTCATTTCCTTTTCACATTGTTCTTTGCTGATTTTTGTGTGCTGATCTTGAATGCTGCAACTCTGCTGATTTCATTTATTAGCTCTAGTAGCATTCTTGTGGATTCTTTGAGACATCTATATATAGACATCTATATACAGGATCACGTTATCTAAATAGAGTTTTATTCTTACTTTCTGATCTGGGTGCCTTTTATTACTTTTGCTTGCTTAATTGCTCTGGATAGAACTTTAAGTATAATGGGGAATGGCAGTGGTGAAAGCAGGCATCAGTTTTTATAAAAGGTAAAATTTCCATACAATGAAATACACAAATTTTAAGTGAATATTCACTAAGTTCTGACAAATACACACACCTTGTAACCCATTAATCCTGGAACCTAAGAACCACATTATAATTTTCCATTTTTCACTTATCATAATCATACAAATGTAAAATTGTATTCCTCTTTCCTCAGATATTTTTAATATACTTGTAAAAATAGTGTAGCAGAGGCATCTGACCTCCTCTAACTTCACAAGGGGGAAGGAGAATCAAAATCAACAGCCTAAGGCTCATTCCTATGAAATGGAGGTCAGATGCGCCCTCACCCTTCAACCTTTTCACCAATTCTGACAGCAACTGTCCCTCTCACAGCACTCTGTACTTCTCTGTTAAATTTGATAATTCAATGCAATGGTCACACAGAACTCACAAAGAATACTCACGATAATGGGGTTTATTGGGGAAGTAACAGGTTACAGTTCAGGTTCAGGAACACTCAAGATACAGTTCTTCTATCAGGACAGCCTCTTCTCAGCCATGCCTGCATGCCTATCTGCGGCCCCTCGGCCCTGGCCTTGCTCCAGCAAGTGTTACAAAGCTCTTTTAGCTGTGTCAATAAGTGCCAGGAGGTACCCTACTCCGATGGTAAGCCTCAACCCAAAGGCGCTCCATGCGTCAGCAAACCTAGCTCTATCAAGTGCCTGGAGGCATCCTACTCCGCCAGTAAGCCTCCTACCCAAAGGCACTCAGCTTTCTTGCTCCACAGGCTTCCCCACACCACTATCTCCTGCCTCTGCTACTGCCATTTCTCTGCTGCCACTTCTCTCGCCTCTCGGTGTTACAGCTCTTCTCGCTCCTGGGTGTTACAGCTCTCTCTCTTGGTCTCCTGGATCCAGGAGCTTCTCACCGCAGGGATCCCGGGTCCAAAGGACATGCTGTACTCCTGGCTCCTCTCTTCCCGCCTCTAAGATGGATCATTTTAAGCCTAGCAGGATGGCAAAACTGACCAATCCCTTTGTTAGGGTTCCATATACCTTATTTGCATAGTCCCAGTCAGTGATTGTGTGTGTCACAAAGACTATGGGAAGAAAGGCCATACTAAGCAATTCATTGTACCGCAATACTAAAAGCTATAAATGAACTGTACTGACCAGAAAATAATATTACACCTTACCTAAATCATAACACTGTGATGTTATGACAAGGAAGTCAGAAGATAATAGCATCTAGTGTACATTAATGTGTAATATCATAAAGATAGCTATAGTACAGGCGATTCCTGTGCTATCCTTCAAGAATAAGCCTTCATCTTTTCAGCTTTTCAGAACATACTGTTCAGCAAATATATAATGATAGCAGCTGGCTTCAGGTCTGTCTTTCCCAGTTACCTTCAATTAACTTTCAGTATTCCTAACTTTTGCTTTTATAACAAATAGCTGCATTTATCAACATTCCACAGAAAAGTACTGAAAGTCAATAAAATTAGTATTAAAAACTCTAAAACTTAGATATCCTATGATCTTGTTAATATGTGGCCATTACAGTTTTCTTCTGACAAATCAATACTATTCCCTGTAAAGGTATTAATCACTATGAAGGAATGAAAAGGAAGAATTTCTCAAAGGACTCCAGCAATTGGAAGCTTGGACCCTCTCTCCCTGCTGACTTGGCTTGCTGGGCTGCACATGACAGACCAAGGTGCCTTGCCTATGCTTGGCTCTTGTTGCTGCTCATTACATAAAATCTGAAACTCAAGCTGAGGCACGTGTAGATGCACACACAGGCTGCCCGCAGATGACTGATAGCTGCTGGAACACTTTATCCAAGACAGTACATTTAAAATTTTTAGTTTACGTGAATGAAGCTGTTCCCCATTCCAACATTTGATGTCATCCATCAGCTACTCACTAACACTATCTGCCACTGGAGAATGTTTGGAATTTCCTCATTTGTAAGAGCTGGAAAGCTTCAAGTACAGACCTTAACTCTTAAAAAATGGTGCATGCCATTATATGTTGAGATTTAGGACACTCACACCCTGGGATTATTAAACAAGGACATATCATCTAATCAAATACTTAATCCACTTCCTAAGAGGCAAACATGTTTGTGTCTAAGATAAATTTAAACAATTCTATGAAACTGTATTTGAAAACATTTTAAATAAAGTAACAGCTTAAATTATTTTCTTCTAATCACCTATTTTGGATACTAAATCCATCTTGTCTTCTTTATAGCCATCTCTGAATCTTCAATGCCTAGCACAGTATCTGACACCAGGCACTCATTAACAGATACGGAACGAATGTATTTTGAGTCATCAGGCAAATACTGGTAAACTAACGGGAGAAAATCCCCCAGATATTATTTTAGTGTTTCTTCCATCCTGAGCCTCACACGAGATGAATTTACCATTTTAGGCTGGTGGTCACAATCTCTTTTTTCAGTGGTTCATTTTAATTTTAAAGCATAGTGAGACACAGTATTTGGAGTTTGAAATATATTAACTTCTGGTCATAGAGCAAAGCCAGTCAATCCAAACAAATATCATTTAAAAAACTAAGAGGAATTGGATTATAAACACTAGAGAAGCTATCACACTCATCACCAGCATTAGGGACTTTCAGTGGTAAAGTTTTCCTAAATACTACTCAGAGTACAAGCTATTTCATTTTTTTAATTGGTAAGCATTACTTCCCTAAATTATGGTTCTGTTAAGCTTATTCAAAATTTCAACTATAATTTGTGCCAATTCCTTCCTTACACATTGCACTGGGCACCTCATGCTCATGGACGGGGAGAGCAGGCTGTCTGCAGACTATCTTCCCACCACTGATCATCACCATAGTTTTCCCACCTGGAGGAAAAGTCTCAGAAATAAGTTGCAGATCTTACTGCATTTTCACTTTTACTCAGTGAGTGGGAGTCAGCTTGGGGCTACACAGCTGAGCTCATTACAGATGCCTGTTTCTGACAGAGGATGAAAGCTGTACCGGTTGTGGGGTCAGGACAGAAGGGCACCATCTCCTAACAGATCAGATAATTCCCAGCAGTAAAACAGTATTGTGTTCCACACTCCTTTCTTTTACAGTTATACTTCCTTGACTTCATACCACTTTTGGATGAGATGCATGCCTCCCTAACTAAAAAAAAAAGAAAAAATTCTCTAAGCAAAGTATTAAATATTATTTTAGTACCATAAATTAGAGATGACCTTTATAAGCAACTGCCTCTGCTAATTAAGAATGCCTTCAGATCAATTATTCAAAAACCAAAGTTGTCTTTTTTGGTAAACATTCCCCTATACTCAATAGGTTTGTAGCTAATAACCTCACATAAATCATTCAGTTAACAGTTTATAACTGGTTTATCTTGGAAGGTCCATCTGATGTCACGTTACAATTCCATTTTATGAGCATTTTACTCAGATTTACTTTTTAATGGAAGGATGAGTATTTGATAATATTCCAAAACTTTCCTGCTTGATAGAGCAACCCTTTGAGGACTAGAACCCAAAATGTCTTTTCTAGGAAAATCATGGCTGTGCCTGTTGCTGTGCCCTGGTACCCTCCCCACAGAGCTGAGGGGCAATCTATTTAGGTACATGTCTTTTGAAGCCTTCTCAATTTCATCAACCTGAGCTTATACATCTTTTAAAGCACAGTTGATCAGTTTGTGCTTAAGCAAGAAATGGAGAATATCCTAAACCTGTTCCTCTTGTTTAATATTTTTGAAGTTGCCACTATCGATCTAGCTATACAAGACAAATGATATTCTAGTTGAAATTTTATTATAATAGTTTCTTTTAAATCAGCACATCATTTTAAAGATCTCTGCAAGATCTCCAGATTATTTTAATTATGAAGCGCCAGTCTAAAATAACACAAGTTTATTCCTCAATATTTGGTCTACCAGACTAACCCCTCAACTGGCCCTTCTGATCTCCACCCACGGAGGATCTCTTCGTGTGCTCCTGCTCCCTGCCTGCCCTTACCCAGTACTCTTCCCTGCGCTGTAACTGTCTGCTGTCAGGTGGATCTCCACTGTGAGGCTGTCAGCTCCACGGAGGACTTCCTCTTGACTGTACTCCAGCACTCAGCATGCTAATGTAGTTGCCGAATGGAACAAAGAATGAAAGTATGTAAGCAGTATAACTTTAAACTCATTGTTACCTAGGTCCTTACCAAAACACAGTTTGCAAGAAATAATAGTCAATGAGCATTAGCGTAAAGGTTTTGAAAAAGTTCAAGTTAGATTCAAAAGAGAATACAGAATGAGGGATACTACTGTTGTTGTCAGATGGATCTTGGCTGAAAGCAGAGAATACCAGAAAGATGATTACCTGTGTTTTATTGACTACACGAAGGCATTCAACTGTGTGGATCATAACATAGATAACATTACGAAGAATGGAAATTCCAGAACTCTTATTTGTGGTCATGTGCACCTGTACATGGATCAACAGGCAGTCATTCAAACAGAACAAGGGGATACTGCATGGCTCAAGAGTGGAAAAGGTGTGTGGCAGGGTTGTATCCTTTCACTTTACTTATTTACTTATTCAATAACCAAGTCCAAGAAGCTGGACTATATGAAGAAGAATGCTGCATCAGAAAGAAGACATTATCATTAACAACCAGCAATATGCAGATGATACAACCTTAACTGCTGAAAATGAAGACAAAGCACTTACTGAAAAAGGTCAAAGACTACAGCCTTCAATATGGATTACACATGAACAAGAAGAAAACAAAGATTCTTATAACTGGGCCAATAAGCAAAATCATGATAAATGGAAAAAAAAAAAGGAAGTTGTCAATGATTTCATTCTATTGGTTAAACAATCGATTGCCACGGAAGCAGCAGCCAAGAAATTAAACAACATACTACACTGGGCAAATCTGCAGAAGATCTCTTTAAAGCTCTAAAAACAAAAATGTCAATTTGATGACTTATGTGCACCTGTCTCAATGTCTCACATGCATGTAAAAACTGGAAAGTGAAAAAAACAGAAGAACTGATATGTCTGAACTGTGGTGCTGGTGAGGAATATTGAATACCATGGACTGCCAAAAGAACGAACAAATCAGTCTTAGAAGAAATACAACCAGAATGCTCCTTAGAGGCAAATATGGAAAGACTTCAACTCACTTACTCTGGACACATCATCAAGAAAGACTAATTGTTAGAAAAGGACATCATATTTGATAATGTAGAGGGTCAATGAAAACAAGGGAAACCGTCAATGAGAAAGACTGACAGAATAGCTACAACAATGGACACAAACATAGCAATGGTCATGAAGATGGTACAGGACTGGGCAATGTTTTGTTCTGTTGCATGTTGGGTCACCATGAGTAGAAGTCAACTCAATGGCAACTAACAACAGCAACAACAAATTCTTGAATTAAGTATATTAGGACTACTTTTTTAATATTATCTCTTGCTGTGTTCCATGCTACATTAAGTTTAACATGACCTTTTGAAGTATTTTGATCTATTTTATAGTTTAAGAAACTATGCTCAGAAATGCTCAAACACATTTGTATTATCAGAGAACCAAAAATACTACAAAATCCACAATCTCACTAAATAGCACTCAGCTGTTATGGTAACATCTTGTACCAACAAACATGAAGAGAAATAATCCCATTAAACTGGTTATTATATTTGCTATACAATATTGTTTAATTTCTATATTACACCTTCCTCCTATTTACAAGAAAAATTTTCTAAGGTCTCACTTCCAGAGATAGCTTTGGTTTTCTTGGCAACAGATTTGTTGGTATACAGAGTCAACTCCTACTTCTTCTCTGATACACCGTATGTATTTTTGCATGCCATTTAAAAACATTTTGGAACAAGATAGGATGCATAAACAAACAAATAAATGTTAACTGCTGACTTAGCATAGCCTTCAGTCCAAGAAGAACTGGAACAACTGGGACAGAGGTGGAGATACAGTGGTGACAAGTCCCTCGAGGCAGGTAAGATAGGGCCTGGCAGGGTGTAGAAACAGAGGGTGCGTAACACCTGGGAAAGTGAATAACTCAGAATCCCACTGACTGTGTTTTCCAACTTAAGAAGTGTCATTCCGCTTCAGCTATTATTTGTTGAACTCCTACTACTTATTGGCAGCATGCTGGGTGCTTTCACATGGTATTTAATATCTTCTTAACAACCCAGCAAGGTAGATATTAATGCTCTGTTTCACAGCTATGGAAATGGAGATTCAGGGCAATCAAGTAGCTTCTCTAATCTTGATCATAAAGCAAGTATGTAGAAGACTGACACTCAAGATCCCGTATTCCAAATCTTGCAACTCTGCCGTACAATTTCTGAAGAATCCTCATTACGTCAAGACTCAAGACTGGCAGCAGTTCCTGGAGTTTAGGTAGAACAGACATGGCCATCTGCTTGTGAAGCAACACTTTGTTTCACTTTCTAACCCCTAAACTCACAGCTGTGATGGCTCCAATAGGACTGTCATATTCTGACATGGTATTTGTAACCAGACTCAACCATATGGCGTGAACGCAGTAGCTTCATGGAGATTTTTCCAAGAGCCACTACTGAAAATACATATCCTTTGCAATTTTTAATGGCAAAACTTTCATGTTAAAATGGCTACCCTTAAGGTTGTCCTTTCTAATATAGATCATTCATTGAGTGCTAACAACAATTTCTGGAAGAAAAACCTCAAAGAAGTAAATACAGCAACTTACATTTTCTCTTAAATAATCTATAGTCAATTTTTAAAAGAAGCTAACATACATATCTTTTTATTAAAGTGAAACCAATAACCTAGAAAATAGATCTTTCCAGTTAGAATACTTTTATCAGTTTAGATACAGCAATCTTGATAGTCTATATCTTATCCTTTTGGGTCATTTTATGTGTCTTGTTGGCTTTGGTACCAATAACGCTTATTATTTCTTTCCTGATCCCTGTTTAATATTGGACATAAAGTCAGCATTATATTCTCCAAGAGATATAAAACAGAAGAAATATGTAGCCTTTTATGTAATTTTTTTCCTTTCACAGTAAAAAGTTATATTTAAATGCTCAGATACATATGTTATCTAAAAATTATCGAAGAATGATACTCTAGTTGAGATTTTATCATAATAGAACTTATTTTTTAAACCAATGAATGATTTTAAAGATCACTGCATGATGTCTAGATTTTTTAAATTATGAAACATCAGCCTAACTAACACAAGTCTATTTCCTCAATATTTGGTTTGATTCTTACATGAAAGGTAGGAAAGAAATTAAAAAGAAAGAAAGTGAGAAACCAGATTATTTTACTATCTTTCGTGAGCACATTCTGTATGTACAGATGTGATCTTTCTTGAAAACTTGACAGAGTATGCGTGGTATGGGGAATGGCTGGAGTGGCTTGCCTGTGGCCAGCCATTCCATGAACTGACTAGATAGCTGTGCTCAGGAGCCCCACACATCTGCTTTCCTGTTGGTGGCCACTTGAATAGTTTTCCCTAAACTAAGGGAGAAAGGACTACACACTCTCCTGACGTAGTGACATGGTTAGTTTCCAAAGACCAGGTTTTTATGTGAAAATCAGCGTATTGCGAAAACGGAGGATGAACACATCAGTTTACAAAATGGAGGATGATGACACTATTACATAACTGGCAATCATGGCCCAGCCAAGTTGACATATAACCTTAACCGTCAAAGCCAGTGTTACTCTCACCTTGTATGTCGGCTTTCCTTACTGCCAGACATACGTTGTTAATGCGCAAAATAGATAGTTTTTTTTACAATTGCCATAAATGCAAAATGTTGGATAACAAGATAGTCGATAGGTAAGAAGGTGTAATGGAGACAATAACTCAGCTACATTTGTCTCAGAGCAGCATTCAGGATAATTACAGGATAATTCATGATAATTCCAGAACATCAATGTGACTGTTAAGGTTGTGTGTCAACTTGGCTGGGCCATGATTCTCAGTGGTTTGGCAGTTATGATGTAGTTTGGCAGTTGCATGACGTTGTGATCACTTCCATGATGAGATCTGATATAATGTGATCACCTCCATGATGGGATCTGTTGTGAGTAGCCAATCAGTTGAAAGGGAGTTTCCTTGGGCATGTGGCCTGCATCGAATGTAAGTGGACATTTTGGCAAGGCTCGTGGGCTTTTACTCACTCTGGATCCTGCAGCTGGCTCCTGTTTGTCTGATCTCTGGTTCTCGGGACTTGAGCTAGCAGCTTGCCTTTGGTCTTGTCTGCTGATCTTGGGATTCACTGATCTTCGCAGCCTGTGAGCAAGAGCCCTGCTCTCTGACCTGCTGATCTTGGGTTTGCCAGCCCATGGCTATGTGAATCAGGAGAAGCCTCTATCCTGACCCACGGATTTGAGATGTTCCAGCCTCTACAACCTCACGAGCCATTTCCTTGGTATAAATCTTTCTCTATATTTATGTTACTGGTTTTGCTTCTCTAAAGAACCCAGCCTAAGACAATCAATAAAGTTGCCTCCCCATAGATCTAAAGGAACTTAACATATTATTATAGAAATTGTTTTCTACAACCTAGCGTCCATGAAACTTGGTAAAAATGATGATAGACACAACCCAAGCAGATTTGAGAGCTTTGAATGTTAATTCTGACCCAGCCACAGACTTAATTGCCTGTAGCAAATCAACTGCACTTAGATTTCGCTGTGTCTCTGCATCCTCATCTATAAAATTGACATGATAAATTCTACTGATATCCTACAAAAGAGAGGAGGTAAAAAAAATTAATTTGCTGTCAGACTGGATTCTCATTTCTTAAATTAATTCTCTCTAGAAGTCATGGGATTCTAGATGTCAGGATAAAATAAGCAAAACCATTGTATCTTCTGTTGCCAGGGAAAAAGGTCTTTTTAAGTCAATTTTGAAAAGGAAATAGAGATTTAGAATTGTTGTTTGCGTTATTAGACTTGCCAGAAAGAATAAATATGCAAAATGGCAACCTAATCTGCTCAGATCTCCCAAAGGCAAAGTAGGAAAGCAGACCTGACCTCAATCACATCAAGAGAGGCCTGACGTTCAGAATCACCATGAAAATATGATGTATTCGGGATTTTGATAATATTCTAAGCATTGACAACCCCCCTTTTCACTCTTTATTGAGAAAAATTTAAGTAAGCTCATAATTAATAGACATTAAAAAAAAAAAAAAAAAAAAACCTTTTAAATTCTTCTCAAAACACCCATGAACTCAGGATTAAGAGAAGCCCTATTTATAAAAATTTTTACTCCACAACGTGCTTAGGGTTTGTGGTGAACAGATAGAAAATACGACTTCCACTTAGTAACCTTAATTCAGACATGTTTTATTTTTTTCCTCTGGTCAGTTTTCTTGACCCAATCAGAAATGCTGAAGGAACTCTTTAAGACACAGCTCATCATCTCGAGCTGTGAGAAATAGCATGCCCAATGTGAAAACCATCGAAGTGGGTGATTATGTCTGGTCACAAGTAGTTATCTTGTCTGCTTCGCACCAATCTAACAAAAGAACAAGAACACTATTTCTAAGTGAAGATTATCCATCGCTCCTACTAGAAGCCCTCTGTCACGTAAGGTTGTGGAAAGAGAATGAAAATGTCACAAGCATTTGTATCTTAGCTGGGGTAGGAAGATCCACTAAACCATGTGCTTTCATAGCAGCAAATGCTAGCATATATCCCCATCCCCTCTCTGGTTCCTCAGAAATTAGTTGGTATCTAATTTCAAGATCCTCTGGGAAAATTTGGAGTCTGCGTAGCCACACTGGTATTGCAGAGCCAAGATTTCCAATTATGTTATAAATCTTACTCCCCCTGTACTCAAGAAGCTCACAGCGTCATACGAAAGACAAAAATCTAACTATAGATAACTTTTTATTGTGTGTTCTATAATGAAAGCATGTATAAGATACCACGGTGGCATGGGGAGGGGATGTGACACAATCTCCCTTTGTGTTGGGAGGAAGATGGCACTAAAGGAGCAGAGAGAAAGGAGCAGGAGAAGTATGAGTTAGGTGAACAAGGGGTGTGAAAGGACACTACTGGAAGAAAGCACGATCACAATGAACTATTGTAATTTTAAGAACAAGCCCAGCCAAAGACCACCTCTATTCTAACCCTTTTCCTTTATCTTATAGACTATTATCTTCTGGTGAAAAAAAGAAGTCAGAGAAAAAAAACAAAACAAAACTGTGTATACTAGCTGAAACACATGCAGGTAGAGCATATTATGCTTCTATGATGTGAGTTCACAGAAGTCGGACAGCATGATTGTTTCCAAAAACTTTTAAGGAAGAATGAATGTATATTAAATTGTAAAACAGTATTTTTGTTTGTATGTATTATTTAACATGATGGATCACAATGCGTTTGTGCATCTGAAAGAACTAGGTGATAAGAGGTGTGCTCTTAAAAAGGGAAGAGCAATGCACGATTTCCTGTCAAACTCTCCTCTGAAGAGGGTTCCAAGAAGCCAGGCGACTGGTGGCCAGGAACTCAGTGCTGTGCTCTTTAACACCCCACCCCCAGAAGACTATGACTAGAAAGCAAAAATGTTCTAAACCAATGAAACTTTTTATTTGCTTTTCCAATCTTTACCTTTGTGATAAGAAGTACAAGTGGGCCAACTGGGAGGCTGCGTCAGACATGAAGCATTCCTCTCATTCAGTAACGTTTAATGGTTAACAGTAAGTTTATTGCTTTGATCATACAGTTTTTAAGAGTTTTCAAGCTGGATCAAAACTGGCTTACGTCTCTCAAAAACAACTGCCTGTGTTGTTGCATCAATATTACTTTTTTTGAGGTCAGTAATGTCTAGGTTCTCTGAAGTAAATAAACCTTATTCTAGATAGAAAAAAGTATAGTATCCCCTCACCTTAATAAATCACATGATTTCAGAAACAAGTTAACAGCATATGACTTTATGCCTTCACTTGGTTTACTCACGTATGCCTTCCAGGTGTGATCGTGGCAAATTGTAACTTACTTAATCCTTTATACCCATATGTATAAAATTACTTCACAATGACTGTGTAAAGCTGAAAACTCTGAACTATACAACCGTAATTACATTTCTGTAGTGTCATGGGGAGATCTATGTACACACGCTGAACTCACAATGGGGCAGTCTATTGAAGATCATTTATCCTTAGTCACCTTGTGCAGGGACATAGCAGATACCACCTGTATATTACCGACTAACACACTGAGGCCCAAAGAAATGATTGTAAATGTGGGGCTGGACCTTACTGTCTACAAGTGTTCACCCAGGTGCCTCATATCTCAGGGACCCACACTTTCTGGCTCCCTGCTTGTACCTGAGCTCCTACCACTCCCTCTGCTGCTGCCACATCCTCACTGGTCAATACTCAGTCAAATGCTAGCTCTCCAGGAAGGCTTGTGGAGGCTCCCAATTAGACATCACAGGGTGACAATCTACTCTCACAGGCTTTCCTTGGATTGAGCGGCTCCAAGGAGGTGAGGGCGTGGTGCAGTGGGGTGATAGGGGTTTAGCTCTACCTTGGTACATTTTTATGAATTTTTTTGTAGCAAGTAACAATTCAGGATTCTTAGCTAGAACTAAGTTTGAATGATGGCCTCACTATGCTGTGTCTGCTACTTTCAGTGAGTCTCTAGGCTTAAGTTTCCTTGTATAGATGTAAAAATGGTGTGGCAGTGTCTGATCTCCTCTAACTTCACAAAGGGGAAAGAGAATCAAGATCAACAGCCCAAGGCTGATTCCTATGAGGCAGGGGTCAGACATACCTCCACTGTCCAACCTTTTTACCAATTCTGACACCAACCATCCCTCCCACGGTACTTTCTACTTCTCTGCTGTGTCCGGCAATTTGTGGCAATGGCTATACAGAACTCACAGACAACACTCATGATTATGGGGTTTATTAGGGAAGTAACAGCTTGCAATTCAGGTTCAGGAACGTTCAGGATACAGTTCTTCCATAAGGACAGCCGCTTTTCAGCCATGCCCACAGGCACGCCTCTCTCTGGCCCCTCGGCCTCTGCCTTGCTTCGCTAAGTTTGTTACAAAGCTCTTTTAGCTCTGCCCAGAGGCACCCTACTCCACCAGTAAGCCTCCGCCTGAAGGCACTCAGCTTTCTTGCTATGTAAGTCGGGAAGCCCACCGCACAGTCTCCTGCTGGTCCTCCTGGTTCAGCTGCCTCTACTGCTGCCATCCTGCTGTCACTGCTTCACACTGTCTTCAGTGTTACAGCTTTCTCTCTCTGTCTTCTGGGGCTTGGATGGTCTCAGCACAGGGATTCCAGGTCTAAGGGACTCACTCTGCTCCTGTCTCTCTTCTTGGTAGCAGTCAGGGCCCCTCTGCTCTGGGACTGACTCTTCTTTTAAGCCTAGCAGCATGGCAAAACTGACCAATCCCCTTGTTAGGGTTCCATATACCTTATTTGCATGGTCTCACCCTCTCCCCCCATAAGGGTGTCATGCACCTTATTTACATTATTAGCAAGCTAACCAATCCCCATGGTGGGCCACAAGCACCACAGCTGCATAGTCCTCATCAAATCATTTGGTGGGAGTTACAAAGACTACAGCTAGAAGGGCCATATTAAGTTCACTGCACTGCAGTAGAAAATGAGGAAGATAAAGAGTCACAACCTAAAGGGCTAGATGAGGGCTAAATGAGATTTAGGAGTTTAGCATTGCACCTGGCAGTGGTAAACACTCAAGTAAATGTCAGCAATTACCACTGTTGTACTATTTATAAGTTTAATGATTAGCTGGTTGAGATATCAACTGGAATTCTGGAACCTTGTTTGGACTTTACTACAAAGGGAATTCTTTGACTTTAATTCAATTCAAATTAATGAACCCAGTCTTAATATCAGAACTACATTTTACTAAATACCCTATTTAAATTGAACTTATATGTCTACAAGTATATTATGCCTCCACATATACATGTGGACTACATAAATATGAATTTTGGTTAGATAATCAATTTATGAACTGAAACGAACACCAGTGAAGAAGTAGCTAAGAAGTAACTTTCAGTTGCTCTCTTAATCTACTGTCTTACAACAGGAGGATCCTGGTCATCTGTTAGCTAATGTTTTGTTCAGATATTTCCCTGTTTCTACTTCTCTCCTGGAAATCATCATGGACATTCACATATTATAGACTCTGCAAGACCTACACAGTATAGCAACTGGTGCATTTGGCCAGCCTTTCCCAAACCATGTGAGCACAGAACACTTTGGTTGTGTTCCCGTGAACATCCTATGGGAAAGAGTCCCCTGGGTCTGCAGTTGGCTTGCTTTCCTCCCCTTCCTCAGGTAAGCACACAAGCCTGCTTTTCTGCTCTCCCTCCCTCCACTTTTAATATCAGTGATGCTGAAGCGAGCACCCTCCTTCCACTTTTTCTGGTTCTCCGGATTACCTGCATGGTTTTCATTTTTTCCTTTTCACACTGCGTTATTCTTCTTTTCTATTTATTTCCTCTTGAAAAACCCTATAATTTTGGTGGGAAAAGATTGGCTTCCTGTTGGCTCAGCCAACAGGAAGATAATCCTGTTCAGTAAACAGGCCTTCCATCTTTAGCACTGTTTTGCACCTAGCATAGGAGCCAGTAATTTCTTCATTTCAAAGGATCTCAGGAGGCAAATATAAGGTAGAAACCCAAGCACTTGTGAATAAGCCCACAGGCTCTACCTCTACCGTGTACCATGTATGGGTTATGTTGAAAATTAGACCAGCTGCTCCAAGTTTTTCTCTTGGTATCACAGTCTCTCTGTGTTTAAACTGCTCTTAGTAAAGTGACAAGAGTTAAGACTTTTACATTCAGTCTGGCCTTCTACAGATAAAATACTATAATGGGCAGTACTAAATTAACATATATTCTAGTGTTCCTTCTAACTCTTGACTATGCAAATTAATTTTGTGATTTTGTTCATCATGTTATCCTATGATTGAAAGGTAGGATAAATTCTGCCTATTTTTCTAAAAGTAGATGGATATACCTTTTTTTTTTTTAGATAGTTTTTTTTAAAATTTTTTTATTGTACTTTAGATGAAGGTTTACAGAACAAATAGTTTCTCATTAAACAGTCAGTAAACATATTGTTTTATGACATTGGTTAACAACTGCACGACATGTCAACACTCTCCCTTCTCAACCTTGAGGACCTTTTTTTGGTGAAAATATACATAGCCAAAGTTACACCATTTTGAAAGTTTCTACATG
>NW_004443974.1:2468997-2485500 GCF_000243295.1 Trichechus manatus latirostris
GACATCTGGTGTTTTATTTTGGATGCCTACTGGAACCATCCTGTCCTGTTTTTGTAAATGTTTTGATATTGTCTGCTGTCTTCCGGGCATTCAGTAGTTATTTTTCCGGTTTATTGATTATAGATTTGTTTGTTTCATCCTTTTTTTAAAATTTGGGTATGCCTGAGCAGGTGGACTACGTGTTCTTTGTTGTTTGCTCATCTGTGGGCACGATACTTTTCACCTCCTTCTCCAATTGGCAAGGTTGCTCAGATATGGTACAGCAGGGCATGTCTAGCTGAAGAGGAGTTGCAGAGATGGGTTGTTTTTGGCACTTACTACAGCCACCCGGGTGGGTTGGTAATCAGTGCAGGGCAGGTCCCGGTAGGCCGTGCCTGTGCTGCTTGGTGATGTCATGTTAAGGGCACGGTGCAGGTAGGCAGGATGGAGATGGAGAGGGGAGATTGTGATGTGTGGAGCAAAGATGGGTACGGGAGAGAGGAGAGAGGAACAGGAGCCAAAAAACATACAAACAAACAAAAAATAGTGCTAGAGGAGCTTGCCGTTGGAGTGGAGAGATGAGAAACTACAAAATGGAGAAAAACAAAAAGGGGAAGAAGAAGAAAAGAAAAGAATGAATAAATAAAAATTATAAAGAAAAAAGAACAGCAAATCTCTCAGGGATCCCACCGGTGTGGCTATGAGGTCTGGGGAAGTTGTTCCCAGCTGTTGAAGTACACCCTGGCTAGAAGGTGTAGAGGTATTCAGTGCCAGGTATTCAGGGGACAGGAAGAGAAGGAAGGTATAGAGAGATGAGAAACTGAGTAATGAAGAAGGACAAAAAGGGAAAAAGAGAGAAAAGAAAACAAAACAAATTAAAAACAAATAATAAAAAAAAAAGAATAAGAAAAGCCCCCCAAAAAACAAACAAACAAAAAAACCCCACAAAAAAAGAAATGCGCTCAGGGATCCGTCTGAGCATCTGCGCAAGCTGAGGGGGTAGGTCCCAAGACATGTAGCTCTGCTCAGCCAGACCGGGCTCCCAACTTGAGAAAAGAAAAAGAAAACAAACAAACTCAGAACAAACAAACAAATAAACAAACAAACAAAAAGCTCCGGGATCCCACCAGCGTGGCAGCACAGACCGGGAAGCAGTTCCACACTCGAATGGAGCTCCGCAGCCCCTTAGGAAGAAGCAAAGATGGCACCCGGAGCCAGGTATTTGAGCGAGAGGAGGGGGAGGTGGTGAGAGGTAAGGAAGAATTCAAAAGACGCCGAAAAAAGCAACACCAGCAGCCAACAAATGGCACTCAGGGAGTCGGCCAGTGCAGGCCAGTGGAATTCAAGCAGCCGGTGCTTCCCGGCCAAGACCGTGGCCACGGGAAGCAGAGGAGGCCGAGTGGGGGTAATGAAGGGTGTGGGGTGGGAAAGCGTATATTGCCAGTTACTGGTTGTTCTGTCTCCTGCTGGAAACTCCGCAAAGCTGCTTACTCATACCCCCTATTTGCTGGTCTCTGATGTGAGTCCAAGATGGTGGAACCACGCTGCTTAGATGATAGGGGACCTCTGCATGAATCTCTCCTTGCTCTCGGTTCTCTGTCAGTTTATCACTCCATTTGGTGGTTGTCTGAGTTCTTTACTTCTTCATTTGATGTTTTAGGGTTTCAGGATTGCTGTTTTCTCTGTTTGGCTTAGTTTTTCGGATATTTGCTGTGGAGGGACAGCATGGTGCTTCTGCCTAGAGCGCCATGTTGCCGGAAGTCCCTGGATATACCTTTTTATAAATGCTGGAATCAGTTTACATCAAGGAAAATCTTGCATGTATGCCAAAATGTACCTAAAATTGATATGTTTTCTCCTAAGTGAAGATGCAGAAAAACACCTGAATAGTGTCATATTCAAGAGTAAAAAAAATGACATTTGCCATCATCCAAAGAACTTGTTAAATGATGAATTTGCTTATCCCTTGCCACTTGGGTAAACAACAAAAATTCTATGAGCCTCAGTTTCTTCATTTATAATATTACAATAATACTGGCCAAGCCTTCTCATGGTGTTTGTGAAGATAAAAACAAAAAAACAAATTTTGAGAGCTGGACTGGGTGGAAACCTATGAGCTATTCAACTCCTTCTTCAATCCTTCATTCAATTATCCCTTGCTCCTGGATCATTCCATCAATCTATTATGTCACCCATTTTAAAACCAAGTGACCTACCTGCCTACCTACCTAAAAATCCTCTACTTTCACTCATTTTTCTGCTTCTTTTCTCAGCAATATGCCTCAAAAAAGCTGTCTATTTTTGCTATCCATACTTCTTCACCTCCCACTCAAAGCTGCTCAATTGAGTCTTTGTCCCCAACATGCCACTGAAAATCTAGACTGTTGTCTTAGTTATCTAGTGCTGCCATAACAGAAATACCACAAACCAATGGCTTTAACAAATAGAAATTTACTCTTTCACAGTTTGGGAGGCTATAAGTCTGAATTCAGGTACCAGCTCTAGGGGAAGGCTTTCTCTCTCTGTTGGCTCTGGGGGAAGGTCCTTGTCTCCTTTCAACATCTGTGGGTCTGGTGTTCTTTGGAGATCTCCATGAGTCTTGGCATCAATCTTCTCCTGGGTATAGGAGGTTCTTAGTGCAGGGACCCCGGGTCCAAAGCACGCGCCCTGATCCCGGCTCTTTTTTATTGGTGGTAGTGAGGTACCTCTCCTCTCTGCTGGCTTTTCTCTCCTTTTATCTCTTGTAACACAAAAGGTGTCACTCAAGCAAGGGTGTGACTGAATAAGGGTGTGACTTGAGAAAGGATGTGACTTGAGTAATGATGTGTTTTGACTCAAGATACATGCCACCCTAATCCCGCATAATAGAGGTTTTAGGATTTACAACACATAAAATGGAGGGAACTTACATAATATCACAGAATGGAAGATAACTACATTAGGTAACAAAATGGAGGATAACTACATACTACTAGGAATCATGGTCTAGTAAAGTTGACATGTATTTTTAGGGGATAAAATTCAATCCATGCCAACTACCAATGACTTACATCTTGCCAAAAGGTAACTCTCAAATCTCTGTCCTTATCTTACCAAAACTCTCAGCTATAAAGTGGCCCAGATGACTCCTTCCTGCTTCTTAAAACACTTTCTTTCCTCCAAGTTTCTGTGATATCATATGCACCTGGATTTCCTCAGACCTAATAACCACTACCTTTCACCCTTTTTAGCTCCTCTTCTAGGTGGACTGCTGAATTCTGCAGGGGCACCTTCTTTATCCTAGCTACTCGATTAACCAAGGTGATTTCATCTAGCCCTTTGACTGTATATACTATCTATAAACTGGTTACTCAAATTCATCCCTCCAATCTGGAACATATTTCAAAACTCCAGAGTTGCATCCAACTGCCTACCTGACATCTCCACCCACATGGCCAAGAGCTACCTCAAATTGAATATGATCAAGAAGAGACTGTTGCCACAAATCTGTCCAACAACCACCCTCTGCATATCAGTAAATAGCATCATCATTCACTTGGTTGCTCAAGCCCCAAACACTCTGTGTGCCTCCCTGCACACACCACAGCTGATGCCCCCAAAACCAACAGACAAAACACCCTGGGGGTTAGTTCAGGTCTGTCTGTCCCCCTTCCAGTTGGTGCTGAGGACTACTGAATGAGGCTGCTGTGTACTAGGAAGCAGGTGTGAGTGGAGGATGCACTCACAGCCAACAATATACCAGGGGAGATCAACAAGGTAGATCTCCCTAGGGGTCCAGTGGGAGTGTGACAACCCTCCCTAACCTGGTCATGGTCAGCTGCCAGGGTGATATGAATTGTTACAGAAGGTACCCTGCAGTGGAGTCTGCTCCCATAGTCAACACTCAACCTGCCTCCTTGAATACCACATAGCTAAAGCCTCTGAAATCAACAAGACAGCTCTCCTTGGTAGTCAGTTTGGGTCTGTCTCCTCCCACTTCTCGTCCACACTCAGGACTGCTGATTGAGGCTGCTGTGTGATAGGAAATAGGCATCTTGAATGGAGGCTACACTCACAGCCAACATACTACGGAGGGTGGGGGCTCTGACTACAGCAAGACAGATCTCCCTGTATGTCTGTTCAAAGCATGACAGCCCCTCCCCAACTCAGTAACTATCAGCTTATGGACTGATAGAAACTCCTACTGAATGTTCTCTGAAGTAGACCCAGAACGCAGGTCACCTACTTGGAGACTGCTCCCCTAACAAGCACAGGGCCACTTGGGCTCTGAAACCAACAAGACAGATCTCTCAGAGGTCCTTCTGGGGAGTGCCAGCTCCTCCTCCTCCTGATACGGAGTTAAGTCTGCCGGCGCTTCCCCTAAATGCCAACTCAGATATAAGCAGCCACCACAAGAAAAGGAAGCCTCAGGCAAAAGAGGAAGGCAAACCTAGCCCCAAAGAAGGCTCTCTGGTTAAGGGCTTTCTGGCTGAAAACGTGCTTGCAGAAACACAGTAGGAAAGGGAGTAATAATCACAAAGAGTAGACTGCGTCCCCTAGAAGACAGATTGATTAGTGTGCAGTATTTCGCATGAGTGGTGGCACCTGCTGGTGAACATACTGAATGCAGTGTGTTCTCTGGTGGGTACTGGACACACTGAAAGTTGAAAACTGAGATACTGAACTTTCAAATCCCTAAGACAGAGAGGGAGAGGAAGTGGTATGCAAAGGCTGAAGACTCTGCCTGCTTAAGAGTTGACTGCAAGCAAAAACACCAAATACTGGGGAGAACTGAGAAACTTAACACCCTTGAAAATTCCAATGACCCAACAAAAAAATCACAAGACACACAAAGAAAAGAGAAATGTAGGCTCATCCAAATGAATATGATGAAGGGAGTAAAATAGTTTTTTATGGGAACCAGAATAATGAAACGAATGGAAGATTATAAGACTATAATGTGAAACATAATTAATGATTTAAGAAAAAAACATAAGACAAAAATCTAAAACAAATAAGGAAGACAATGAATAAAAAAATGAGGATCTAAAAAAAGAGATAAAAAGAAACCAAACAGAAATATTGCAACTGAAAGATACAATAACTAAAACAAGAAATACAATGGAAGAGTTTAAGAACAGATTTAATTAGGCACAAGAAAGAATCAGTGAATTAGATAACTTAGTCAAAATTATGAAGGCTGAAGAGCAAGAAGAACAGACGCTCAAGAAGGCTGAGCAGAGTTTAATGGAATTATGGGAAACATCAAGAGGCCTAATATATGCATCATGGGAATTCCAGGAGATGAAAGGACAAAAAGAATATTTGAAAAAATAATGAAAGAAAATTTCCCCACTATTACGAAGGATGTGGATCCACAAATTCAAGAAGCTCAAAGAACTCCAAGCAGAATAAACTCAAAGATATTCCCCACCAAGACACATCACAGTCAGGCTCTCAAAAAGTAAGGATAAAATGTGTCTTAGTCATCTAGTGCTGCTGTAACAGAAATACCACAAGTGGATGACTTCAACAAACAGAAGTTTATTCTCTCATAGCCTAACAGGCTAGAAGTCCAAATTCAGGGTATCAGCTCCAGAGGAAGGCTTTCTCTCTTTGTCAGCTCTGGAGGAATGTCCTTGTTATCAATCTTCCCTTGGTCTACAAGCTTCTCTGCACAGGAACTTCAGATCGAAAGGACGTGCTCTGCTCTCAGCACTGCTTTCTTGGTGATATGAGGTCCCTTCGTCTCTCTGCTTGCTCTTCTCTTTTATATCTCAGAAGAGATTGGCTTTAGACAAAACCTAATCTTGTAGATCTCATCAACATAACTGCTGCTAATCTATCTCATTAACATCATAGTGATAGGATTTACAACACACAGGAAAATCACATCAGATGACAAAATGGTGGACAATCAAACAATATTAGGAACCATGGCCAAGCCAAATTGATATACATATTTTTGGGGGACACAAATATAATCCATGACATTCCACCGTTTGGTCCCCCAAAATTCATGTCCCTGCCACATGTAAGACATAGTCATCCCATCATATCATAGCAAAAGTCTTAATTCAACTCCAAGTCCAAAATCCAAAAATTCCTCTTCGTCTGTAAAATCTAGGTTACAGGTTATCTGCTTCCAAACGTACAATGGTGCAAAAGGCAGGCACAAGCTAGAAATTTCCATTACAAATGGGAGAAACTGGAGGGAAAGAAGGCATAACAAGCACCAAGCACTTCAGCAGAACACACTACATTAGCCTTCAAGGCTTGAAAATAATCCTCTGTCCTATGAGACCATTCACACAATAGCTCTGACCTCCTGACTTTTGGTATTGGCCACAGTCTCCTGATTCTGGGTGGAGGCCTCCTAGCCCTGGGCTTCAGATCTGCCTTCCAGGCTCACTGGAACCACAACTCTGCTCCCCCAGCTTTAGACACACCATTCTCTTAGTCCATCTGAGTGACAACTCCACCCTTAGAAAGACCAGAGGCCACAGAGGTCATGGCATACCCTTTAAGACTGAGGCAGCTCGGCTTCCTGTGTTCCTGGTTTCTTCAGCTTCTGCTTCCTGGTTCTTCAGCCTCTTGGCCACTCGGGTCCCTCCGGCCACATCTGCACTGGTAGGGCAAGTGTTCGAAAGCTCTTCAGCTCCACTGATAAGTGCCTGGAGGCACCCCACTCTACCAGTAAACTTTGGTCAGAAGGCACTCAGGTCTCTTGCTCCGTGGTACAGGCCTCTTGCTCCGTGGGTCGGCAAGCCCAGCTCCACTGATATATGCCCAGAGGCACCCCCCCCCCCCGCCAGGAGGCCTCCTGCGCAAAGGCACTCAGCTTTCTCGCTCAGTCGGTCAGCTCCAGTGCTGTCTGACGTTGATCTTCCGGTTCTGCTACTGCTGGTTCTCTGCTGCTGCTTCTCACCATCTCCGCTATCTCCGGTGTTAATAGTTCTCCTCACTTCCGAGTTGTCTATCCATTCAGTTTCAAAGCTGCTTCCACATTTTAGGTAACTGTTAGAGCAGCACCCCACTCGTGGTACCAAATTCTGTCTTAGTCATCTACTGCTGCTATAACAGAAATACCACAAGTGGATGGCTTCAACAAACGGAAGTTTATTCCCTCACAGCCTAATAGGCTAGAAGTCCAAACTCAGGATGCCAGCTCCAGGGGCAGGCTTTCTCTCTATGTCGGCTCTGAAGGAATGTCCTTGTCATCAATCTTCCCTTGGTCTGGGAGCTTCTCTGAGCAGGAACCTCAGGTCCAAACGACGTGCTCTGCTCCCAGCACTGCTTTCTTGGTGGTATGAGGTTCCCCGTCTCTCTGCTCACTTCTCTCTTTTATATCTCAAAAGAGATTGGCTTTAGACAAAATCTAGTCTTATCAACATAACTGCTGCTAATCCATCTCATTAACATCATAGTGATAGGATTTACAACACATAGGAAAATCACATCAGATAAAAAAATGATGGACAATCACACAATACTGGGAATCATGACCAAGTGAAATTCATATACATATTTTTTTGGGACACAATTCAATCCATGATGGAGAGAACCCTGAAAGAGAGAATCAACCAGTAACATAGAGGACCCCTAATATGAATATGTGCCCAATTTTCCTCAGAAGCATTAAAGGACAGAATGCAATGGAATGATATATTTTGTGATGAAAGAAAAAAACTATGGAACAAGAATACTATACCCAGTGAAACTGTCCTTCAAGAACAATGGTGAAATTAAAATATTCCCAGGAAAACAAGCTAAGAGTTCGAATCCACCAGAAAAAAATACTAAGGGGAGTTCTTCAGATGGAAGGGAAAAGACACTGGAAAGTAATTCAAAGGCATATATAACAAGAAAAATACCTACTAAAGAAAATTGCACGGACAAGTGTGAGGACTAGTAAGGTATTCATGCTTGATAATTCTGTTTCATCGCACAAGCTTTCTAACAACAAAGGAATAAAAAGCATGGATAAAATTATGTTAAAGGGCACACAAAAACAGTGATAAAAACAAAATGGGTAGGGGGAGGAATGGTAAAGGTATAGAATTCCTTGTATGTTACTGAAGTTGAGTTGATACCAACTTACCCTAGAATGTTATAAATAACATTCTCGTCAAGTGGATTCCGAGTCATAATGACCTAATAGGACAAGGTAGAACTGTTCCATAGGGTGTCCAAGGAGCGGCTGGTGGATTCAAACTGCTGACCTTTTGGTCAGCAGCCAAACTCTTAACCACTGTGCCACCAGGGTTCCAGAATGTTAAAAATATAAGATGTTAAATGTTAACATTCGTAATAATAATTAAGAAATCTAAAAAACATACACAAAAGGAAAGGAGAAGGGAACAAAAATGACTCACTACAATAAACCAACACAAAAGCAGGCAGTAGTAAAGGAAAATGGCAAAGAAGCTTTAAGAGACACAAAAAACAACAAAATTTCAGAAGTAAATCACTTATCAGTAATTAAAGTGAACACAATTGACTAAATCTTCCAATCAAAAGGCAGAGAGTGGCAGAATGTATTAAAAAACATGATACCGCTATCTGCTGTTTACAAGAGACACACCTGAGACCCAAGGACACGTATAAGTTGAAAGTGAAAGGATGGAAAAATATTCCATGTAAATAATTACTAAAAGAGAGCTGGAGTGACAATCTTATTATCAGACAACGTAGACCTTAAGACAAAATCTGTTAGAAGACATAAAGATGGATATTATATAGTGAAAAAAAGGGTCGATTCATCAAGAAGAGGAAACCCTGGTGGCGTAGTGGTTAAGAGCTAAGTCTGCTAACCAAAAAGTTGACAGTTCGAATCCACAAGGTGCTCCTTGGAAACTCCATGGAGGCAGTTCTACTCTATCCTACAGGTTCACTATGAGTCAGGAGCGACTGAATGGCAACTGGTTTTTGCATCAAGAAGATTTAACAATCATAAATATACATGCATCCAACATTGGAGCACATACATATATAAGGCAAACACTGACAGAATTGAAGGGAAAAATAGACAGTACTGCAAAATAGTTGGAGATTTCAATACACTACCTTCAATATTGGACAGACTATCTAGAAAGAACATCAATAAGGAAACAGAGGACATGAATGACACTATAAACCAACTAGACTTAACAGATATACATAAAACACTCTTACAACATACATATATATTCAATATACAATATATATTCTATTCCAGTGCACATGAATCATTTTCAAGGACAGACCACATGTTAGGTCACTCAAAGCAAGTCTCAATAAATTTAAAAAAAAAAAGAAATCATACCAAGTAATTTCTTAGATGACAATGGAGTGAAGCTAGAAATTAATAACAAAAAAAAAAACCCTAGAAAATACATAAACATATGAAAATTAAACAACACACTATTAAACTACCAAGTGGTCAAGGAAGAAATCATAAATTTCCTAGAGTCAAATGAAAATAAAATAAAAGCACAGCATACCAAAACTTATGGGATGCAGCAAGGCAGCACACAGAGGGAAATTTACAGCAAAAAATGTCTACATGAAAAGAGAAGAAAGATCTCAAATCAGCAGCCTAATTCTACAACTTGAAGAATTAGAAAGAGAAAATTAAGCCTAAACCTACAAGAATAAAGGAAATAACAAATATCATAGCAGAAATAAATAAAATCAAAAACTGAAAAACAACTGAGAGAATCAATAAAACCAGAAGTTGGTACTTCAAAAAGATCAATAAAATTGACAAACCTTTAGCTAGACTGACAAAGAAAAAAGGAGAAAACATGCAAATAATCAAAAAGGGAAATGAAATAGGAAATATTATAACTGACCTGATAAAAAGAAAGAAAATTATGACAGAATATTATGAACTGTCAGGCAACAAATTGGATAATCTACATGAAATGGACAAACTCTCTGAAGCTACAACCTACCAAAACTGACAAAAGAGGAAACAGCAAATCTCAGCAGACTCATAACAAGTGAAGACATCGAATCAGTGATCAAAAATCTCCCAATAAAAAAAAGTCCTGGACCAGATGGATTCACTGGGGAATTCTAGCAAACATTTAGAGAAGAATTGACACCAATCCTGTTTAAACTGTTCCAAAAGATAGAAAAGAAAGGAATACTCCCTACTTCATTATATGAAGCAAATGTAACCCTAAGGCAAACACACCAGAAGAAAATACAGGCAATATTCCTTACGAATATAAATACAAAAATCGTCAACAAAATACTACGAAACAGAATCCAACAGCATACTAAAAGAATCATACACCATGACCAAGAGGGATTTATTCCGGGAATTCAGGGAGGGCTCAACATTAGAAAATCAATCAATGTAATACACCACATGAACAGAACAAATGAAAAGAACCACACGAACATCTTTATGGATGCAGAAAAAGTATCTGATGAAATCCAACACCCTTTCTTGATGAACACCCTCAAGAAGACTGCAACAGAAGGGAAGACTCAAACTGAGAAGAAACAGTCACAAACATCCATTAATAACAGGAATGTGGAATATATGAAGTACAAATGTAGGAAAACTGGAAATTCTCAAAAATTAAATGGAACACATAAACATCGATATCCTAGGCATTAGTGAGCTGAAACAGACTGGTATTGGCCATTTTGAATCAGACAATCATGTGGTCTACTATGCCAGGAATGACAACTTGAAGAGGAATGGTGTTGTATTTATCATCAAAAAGAACATTTCATGATCTATCCTGAAGTAAAATGCTGTCAATGATAGGATAACATCCATATGCCAACAAGGAAGACCAGTTAATATGACTATTATTCAAATTTACACACCAATCACTCATGCCAAAGATAAGGAAATTGAAGATTTTTACTGACTTCTGCAGTCTGAAATTGATAAAATATGCAATCAAGATGCATTGATAATTATGAGTGATTGGAATGCAGAAATTGGAAACAAACAGGAAGGACTGGTAGTTGGAAAATATGCCCTTGGTGATAAAAATGATGCCAGACATTGCAAGACAGAATTTCGCAATATGACCGACTTCTTCACTGCAAATACCTTTTTTCAACAACATAAACAGCAACTATACATGTGGACCTTGCCAGATGGAATACACAGGAATCAAATTGACTACATCTGTGGAAAGAGACAATGGAGAAGCTCAATATTGTCAGTCAGAACAAGGCCTCTTAGAGACCAGCTGCGGAACACACCATCAGTTGCTCCTTTGCAAGTTCAAGTTGAAGCTGAAGAAAATTAGACAGCCTAAATACAACCCTGAGCACATGCCACCTGAATTTAGAGACCACCTCAAGAACAGATTTGAACACTAATGACCTACGACCAGACGAGTTGTGGAATAACATCAAGCACATCATACATGAAGAAAGCAAGAAGTCATTAAAGAGACAGGAAAGAAAGAAAAGACCAAAATGGATATCAGAAGACACTCTGAAACTTGCTCTTGAAAGTCGAGTAGCTAAAGAGAATGGAAGAAATGACAAAGAAAAAGAGCTGAACAGAAGACTTCAAAGGGCGGCATGAGAAGACATAGTGAAGTATTATAATGAAATCTGCAAAAACCTGTAGATAGAAAACTAATAGGGAAGAACACACTCAGTATTTCTCAAGCGGAAAGAACTGAAGAAAAAATTCAAGACTCGAATTGAAATACTGAAGGAATCTATGGGGAAAACATTGATCGACACAGGAAGCAGCAAAACAAGATGGAAGGAATACACAGTTACTGAGCCAAAAAGAATTGATGGACAGCCATTTCAGGAGGTAGCATATGATCAAGAAGTCATGGTACTGAAGAAGTCCAAGCTGCACTGAAGGCACTGGCGAAAAACAAGGCTCCAGGAATTGACCAAATACGGACTGAGATGTTTCAACAAACGGATGCAGCGTTGGAGGTGCTCAAGAAAAATTTGGAAGACAGCTTCCTGGCCAACCAACTGGAAGAGATCCATATTTTTGCCCGTTCCAAAGAAAGGTGATCAATCCAACAGAATGTGGAAATTACTGACGAGTATCATTTATGAGTGTGTTATTTTATATATTATATATACACACACACGTATATGGGTACATACACGTATAACAAAACAAGGAAAAAATACTCATAACAATTACAATCCTCAGTTCTGCAACTGGTCATGTGGTTGTAACCAGTATTTAGAACTACCTTCTTCCACCACCCATTCCATATTCCCTTTACCCTCAGCAAGCACCCCAGCTGGTTGTGGTTCTTTCCCTGGTGGGGAGACCCAAATCTTTATTCCTCAAGTGTCAGGGCCATTAGTAGTCATGCTGGAATTGGGTTGCTGTAGCTTTCCATTGACTTTAATCACAGGGCACGGTAGTACTCATACACCCAAAGAAATCTGTATTTCAGACGTACTGTTCTTTACCTCCACTGTGTAATGTCAATCTGATTTCCCCTTAATAATCAGGATAAATCACATCAGTCAATATGATAATGTCCTTCTTTCCCTTTTGATCCAGAGAGATGAGGAGCCCAAAGCAGCTGAATGGCATTACTAACTTCCAGTTCAATGGAATTAGTGATGTGTCTCTAAGTGGGAGCATTCCTCCCTTTGGAAGAAACACCTCTAGGCCTGCAGAGCACAGGGCCACGGGGACAGGAAGCAAAAATTTTGCAAGTGGGTCACTAGAGGTAACAGTGAGTGGTGCCACTCCCATTTCCACCCCTTGATTACTGGACCCATGAATCTTTGCTATGAGAGAAACAGCACCATATAATGGACACTGGTTTAGAGCATATAGAGCCTCCTGGAGAATACTGTCCCAACCTTGCAAAGTATTGCCACCTAGCAGGTAACATAATTGTGTCTTGAGAAGGCCATTCCATTGTCCTATCAAGCCAGCTGCTTCAGAATATGGGGAATAGGTAAGAACACTGAATTCCAAGAGCATGGGCCCATTGCCACACTTCATTTGCTGTGAAATGAGTGCCTTGATCTGAGGCAGTGCTGTGTGGGATACCATGACAGTGGATAAGGCATTCTGTATATCCACAAATGGTAGTTTTGGCAGAAGCACTGCGTGCAAGGAAGGCAAATCCGTATCCAAAGTGTCTATCCCAGTAAGAACAAAACGCTGCCCTTTCCATGATGAAGTGGTCCAATGTAATCAATCTGCCACAAAGTCGCTGGCTGAGGACTCTGATGAATAGTGCCATATCGGGGACTCAGCGTTGGTCTCTGGTGCCAGCAGATTGGGCACTCAGCAGTGGCTGTAGCCAAGTCGGCCTTGGTGAAGTGGAAGTCAATGTTGCTAAGCCCATTCATCATCTCCATCCCTCCCAGCACGACACTTTGTTCAGGAGCCCACTGGGCAATGATGGGAGTGGCTGAGGAAGGAGGATGACTGCTTTCCACAGAGCGCGTCATCCAATTCACTTGATTGTTAAAATCCTCCTCTACCGAGGTCACTCTTCAGCGAGCACTCACATGAAACACAAATATCTTCACTTCTTTGGCCCATTCAGAGAAGTCTATCCACATATCTCTTCCCCATACCTCCTTGTAACCAATTTTCCAATCATGTTCCTTCTAAGTCTCTGATGATCCAGCCAAACCATTGGCCACAGCCCATGAATCAATATACATTTGCGAGTCTGGCCATTCCTCCTTCCAGGCAAAGTGAAAATCCAGGTGCACTGCTCGAAGTTCTGCCCATTGGGAGGATTTCCCTTCACCATTGTCTTTCAGGGAGGTCCCAGAAAGGGGCCACAGTGCTGTCGCTGTCCACTTGGCGTGGTGCCTACATATTGTGCAGAACCATTTGTAAAACAGGCAAGAGTTTTCTCTTCCTCAGTCAACTGATCATGAGCAACTCCCCATGAGGCCATGTGGCTGTTGTTGTTAAGTGCCGTCAAGTAGGTTCCGACTCATAGTGACCCTATAGGATAGAGCAGAACTTCCCCATGGGGTTTCCAAGGAGTGGCTGATGGATTTGAACTGCTGACCTTTTGGTTAGCAGCTGAGCTCTTAACCACTAGGCCACCAGGGCTCCCATGAGGCCATAGGTGCAGACTGAGAGAGGGAAAGTAATGAGACAGAAGTGGAGACCATGGGCATTTGGGACACTTCCTCATGTAACTTACTTGTGCCTTCAGGTCATGCTCAGGCTCAATCTTGTATACACCACTTCCAGAGTATATACCACTTTGAGAGTATATATGATGGAGTTCTGTGCCCGTCTGACTTTATGACTCTGTGGGTCAGATAAAACCCAGTTCATGATGTGCAGCTCAGGCCGCATAGTGACTTGGTGGCCCATGGTTAAGCGTTCAGTCTCTACTATGGCCCAGTAACAAGCCAAAAGCTCTTTCTCAAGAAGACAGTAGTTGTCTACAGAGGGTTTTGCTCCAATATCCTAAGGGTCTGCACTGTGATTCACCAAGAGGGGCCTGCCAAAGACTCCAAACAGCATCTCTATTTGCCACTAACACTTCAAGCACTGTTAAAACAGCCAGATCATATGGCCCAAGTGGCAGAGCTGCTTACACAGGAGCCTGACTGAACCTGTTGCAGAATCTTCTCTTGTTCTGGGCCCCACTCAAAAGTAGAAGCTTTTTGAGTCACTTGATAGATAGGCTGGAGTAGCACACCCAAATGAGGGATATGTTACCTCTAAAATCCAAGGAGGCCCACCAGGTGTTCTGAATCCTTTTTAGCTGGGGCCAAATCCAGTAACTTATTCTTCACTACAGAAGGAATATCTCAACATGCCATATACCGCTGGATCCTCAGAAATTTCACTGAGGTGGAAAGTGCCTGAATTTTTGTTAGTTAATTTCCCATCTTCTAGAATGCAAATGTTTTACCCAAAAGTCCAGAGTCATTGACACGTCTTCCTTACTAGGTCCAGTCAGCATAATGTCATCAATGTAGTGGACCAGTGTAATGTCTTGTGGAAGGGAAAGGCAATAAAGGTCACTGAGGACTAAATTATGACACAGGGCTGCAGAGTTGGTATAGTGAAGGTATACTGCTTCTGGTGGTCCTTCAAAACAGGTATGGAGAAAAAGGCATCCGCCAGATCAATAACTGCATACCAGTTACCCAACCCATTGCTGCTGAGCTGATTCTGACTCATAGCTACTCTACAGTGTAGAACTGCCCTATGAGGTTTCCAAGGAGAACCTGGTGGATTTGAACTACTGACTTTTTCGCTACCAGCGGAACTATTAACCACTGTGTCACCAGGGCTCCCATACCAGGTACCAGAGGATGTATTAGTTTGCTCAAGCAATGAAACCACATCTGGAACAGCAGCGACAACAGCAATCACCACCTGGCTGTTTTCAATAATACACTGTCATTCTCCAAGATCCATCAGTTCTTTTGTCCAGGACAAACAGGTGAGTTGAATGGGGATGTGGTGGGAAACACCACCCATATATATTTCAAGTCCTTGATGGTGGCACTAATCTCTACAATCCTTCTAGGAACACGGTATTGCTTTTGATTTACTATTTTTCTAGGTAGGGGCAGTTCTAATGCCTTCCACTTGGCTTTTCCTACCATAACAGCCTTTACTCTACATGTCAGGGATCCAATGTGAGGGTTCTGCCAGTTGCTGAGTGTGTCTATTGCAGTTATGTATTCTGGAACTGGGGAAATCACTACAAGATAGCTTTGGGGACCCACTGGACCTACTGCGAGATGGACCTGAGCCAAGACTCCATTAATAACCTGACCTCCATATGCCCCTATTCCTACTGGTGGGCCACAGTAACATTTAGGTTTTCTGAATTAGTATCAGTTCAGAGCCAGTATCGAGTAATTCCCAAAAAGCCTGATTATTTTCTTTTTCCCAATGAACAGTCACTCTTGCAAAAGGCTGCAGGTCCCTTTGGGGAAGGCTGGAAGAAAGATCAGCAATACTAATTTTTGGCAGTGTAGCGGGGGACTCAGTCTCCCCTTCATTCAAGGGTCTGTGGGTCTGTAAACTGGCTCAAGCCTGGGAATTGACTTTGGGGCTGTGACTCTATTCTGGGGATTGAGTTAGACTGCTGTTCACTCGACCTAGAATTCTTCCACTTGTACCGATAAAATAACTATTTAGTAGATTTCAATCTATTTCACTCCGAGGGCCACTATGACTAAGTAGCCATGCCATAAGTTCATATGAGTCAGGCTATTCTGACTACTGCTTTGACTCTGCTGTCTATTACAGTAACCATGCCTACCTTGTTACTGTCTATTAAGTGCTGACACTTGGCCCCCAGCAACATGGAGTCCAATCAGCCCCACTGCAGTCAGGGGAATTCCCACTGTCACATCTGACTTACATAAAATAGCAATCACAGCAGTCATCAAGAATGCATGGGGAGTTCCGGCAAAATGGCGCTCTAGGCAGAAGCACCATGCTGTCCCTCCACAGCACAGATCCGAAAAACTAAGCTGAACGGAGAATTCAAAAATCCTGAAACCCTAAAACATCAAATGAAGAGATAAAGAACTCAGCCAAGCACCAAATGGAGTGAGAAAACTGACAGAGAACGGAGAGCG
>NW_004443974.1:2486420-2487481 GCF_000243295.1 Trichechus manatus latirostris
GCCACCTCCCCCTCCTTTCGCTCGAGTGCCTGGCTCCGTGAGCCATCTTTGCTTCTTCCTGAGGGGCTGCGGAGCTCCATTCGAGTGTGGAGCTGCTTCCCGGTCTGGGCTACCGCGCTGGTGGGATCCCGGAGCTTTTGTTCGTTTTGAATTGTTTGTTTTCTTTTCCTTTTCTTGAGTTGGGAGCCCTTTCTGGCCAGGTGGAGATGCGTGGCAAGGAACACCCCTTCAGCTTCCACAGACATACAGAGGGATCCCTGAGGACATTTTTTTTGTTGTTGTTTGTTTTTTCTCTGTTTTTTTTGGGGACCTTTCTTGTTATTTTTTTTTTAATTTGTTTTGTTTTCTTTTCGCTCTTCTTCCCTTTTTGTCTTTCTTCATTGCTCAGTTTCTCGTCCCTCTATATCTTCCTTCTCTTTCTTATCCCTGAATACCAGGCATTGTATACCTCTACGCCTTCTAGCCAGGCTGTATTGCAACACCTGAGAGCGACCTCCCCAGACCTCATACCTCCACCGGTGGGATCCCTGGGAACTTTGCGGTTCTTTAACCTTACTGATTTTTATTTATTCATTCTTTTCTTTTCTTCCTCTTACCCTTTCTATTTCTCTCCATTTCATAGTCTCTCATCTCTCCATTCCAACGGCAAGCTCCCCTAGCATTCTTTTTTGTTTGTTTGTTATGTTTTTGGCTCCAGTTCCTCTCTCCTCTCTCCCATATCCATCCTAGCTCCATACATAACAATCTCCCCGCTGCATCCTGCCTACCTGCACCGTGCACTTGACATCACACCACCAAGCAGTATGGGCACGGCCTACTGGAACCTGCCCTGCACTGATTACCGACCTGCTCTGCTGGCTGTAGTAAGCGCCACAAACAACCCGTCCCAGTAACTCATCTTCAGCTAGACCTGCCCTGCTGTACCATATCTGAGTGACTGACCCTGCCAGTTGGAGGAGGCGAAAAGTATTCAGCGCACAGACAAGCAAACAACAACGAACACGCAGTCCGCTTGCTCATAGTCAAATTTGTTTTTAAAAAAAGGGACGAGACTCTGGCAA
>NW_004443974.1:2496577-2512081 GCF_000243295.1 Trichechus manatus latirostris
AAAAAAAGAATGCTTGGGTCCCTTCACAAATTTATTCCTCACCATTGTGGTAAAAAGTGTGTCCTTCATGCACTCTTTCAGTGGATTTGTGGGTCCAACCTGAGAAATTCACTCTAACGTGCCAATTTCCGTAAGCCTTCGAATACCTTCTTCTACAGTATTCCAAGGCAGGTCTGGTAATTCAGCTTGATTTAGTGTAGGCCACTGCTTAATCCGTGCTTCAGTGAACAAACCAAATAAACTATTAGATCCCTTTCTAACTTCTTCAGCTGAAACACTAAATAGTCTGTTCTCAGTGGGCCCACAGCAATAAACTCAGACTGATCTAACTTTATGTTCCTTGCTCCATTATCCCACATTCTTAATAGCCATTCCCATACATAGTCCCTAGGTTTCTGTCTGAATATGTTAGAAAAAATCAAAAAGTTCTTTTGGAGTGCAGCGTACCTCCTCCTGGGTCACACTTTGTACTTCACCTTTTGGGGTTTGCTGGGACTTAAGTCTAATTATAGGTCTAGAAGCAAAATGGGTGATGGGGGTATGTTCTGGCAACATTCAACAATGTCTTGTAACGCATCTGCCTTAGGCAACGCTCCAAGCAAAGCCGCAGACACTGCCCGAGGTAATATCTCAGAAAAAATGCTCTTCAGACACAGCTGGGTTAATTTTATCAGATGGAGGTGGAAGGGATAATAGTTTTACTGGGGAAGGTGGCTTAGCAGACAAAGATCGAGTATTCTCTTCAGATCCGAGTAAGGATTGGTCCTGTTGGCAGGAGTGATTCAATGGAATTTAGGGGCTCAATGTCGCCAGCTTCCAGCTTATCTGTTCATATGTTCCCATCCCAAGTTTCAGGATCCCATTTCTTCCCAATCAGTGCCCTCACTTTAATTTTAGACAGCATCCGCTATTTGGAACTCAACTGGCCTAATTCAGCCACTCTTACGATAAGACTCTGGGTTTGTTTTTGGCAGTATCAGCTCCGTTACGAGAAATGAGGCTTTTTTTCACGGCACAAGTGGCTACTTTCAGGTCTTGCATGTGGCACTTGAGCTGTGACTCTGAAGCACTGAGCAGATTTCTTTGTTTTACCACTTTGTCTAGTGAAAGTAGGACCAACCAACCAGCTTCCTTACACTTCTTATTCTGGCAAAATTGTACAACAGTATCAAATATGCAAGAACTGGTTGGATTCTCTGTATATTCTCAAGTAGAGGAGCCAGCATTTTCCAACAGATAGAACATAGAGTGAGAGAAACAGGAATCAAAGACATCTGGAGGCTTGGCAAAAATATTATTTCCATTTCCTGGGTGGGATGAGGAAAGAGTGTGGCATGATGTTTAGGAAGGAAGAGCAGGAGATTGATTTTGTAATGTCTGTCAGATATCCCAGTGGAGATGTGGAAGAGGTACAAAGATGCATGTCTGGTGATCAGCGGAGAGGGAGAGGCTGAAAATACAATGTGGGAGTCATCAGTGTGTAGTTGGTATTTAAAAGCATAACACTCAAAACTGTCACACGAATGAGGGTGGGTAGAGTACAGAAAAGGGCCTGGACTAAGCCCTGGAGGGCTTCAACACACAGAAGTCAGACAGACCAGGAGAAACCAGAAAAACATACAAGAAGGAAGTAGCAGAAGAAGTGTGCTCTGTGTAGGAGGATGAAGGCTCTTGCATGAGGAAGTGGTCACTGGTGCTGGCCTTGGGAAGGTCACTGCTTATATCAAGAAGTGTGACTGGGGGAGAGTCCTGAAGCGAAAAGCCCGAAAATGAAATGGCTTTAAGAAAGGATGGAGCAGACAATTTGGAGACAGTGTTTCAGCAATACTTGGAGGCATTTTATTATAAAGGAAAGTAGAAAAAGGGACCAATAGGAAGAGGATGTGAGATCAAGGTAAATGAAAAACATTTGTTCTAAGATGAGAGAAAATAAAGGTGCAATTACAGGATGATGGACAAATTCAGAGTGAGAGAAGAGACGTGAGGGCACTATGCTCGTGAATAGGCTAGATGAGTGATGTGGGAGGGCTGGCTGTTTGAGCATTACTGACCATATCCCCAAAGTGAAGACACCGCACATCTGCCAAGAGAACGCATGAATGAGTAGTGTAAATCAATACAGTGGAATACCATGTTGCAAGAAAAATGAACAAATTCTGCAAAATACAACAAAATGGATGCACTTCACAAACATAATGCTAAGTGAAAGAAGCTAGGCAAAAAGGATACATACTGTATGATTACTGTATGGTTCTCTTACAAGTTCTCAAATGGACAAAAGGCATCTACTGTTAGAAGTCAGCACAGTGGCTACCTGCAGGCAGGTGGGAGACGGAGTAACTGGAGGGGGAACGGGGTAGTCCCAGGTGTGAATTACACCTATTTTTTGGGCCGGGTAACAATTATACATGAGTATTCACTTTGCGATCATTCAGTGAAATGCACACTTAAAAGCCGTGCATGTTTCTGCATGTCTTATACTGATTATTAAAAAATAAAACAACTGAAGTTTCTCTCTGATGCCCACAGCCCTTATCAGTGGGAAAGTTTAAGTAGAGGTTGATGACCACTTGCTATGGACTTGATAAAAGTTTGACTTAAAGTCGATTCCAACTCTAAAAATTTAACAGATGAATTAAACTTTAAAAAATTGCAAATAAAATTAAAACAAGGCTGCTCATTCTTTCACTCAAAAGTAATAAGATTTTTTTTTTTTCATAGTGAAAATCAACGCACCACTCAGAAGAAAACAAGCATGGTATTCTTGAAAATAATTTGTGATCCATTAGTGTCCAGTTACGCTCACTGAGATCAATCCCTACTGTGATTCATGCTTTTTATTCCCACCCTCAAACTGACTCACAAAGAAATACTAAATTAATGTGCTGTCATGGATTGAATTGTGTCCCCAAAAAATGTCTGTCAACTTGGCTAAGTCATGATTCCCAGGATTGTGTGATTGTTTACCATTTTGTCATCTGATGTGATTTCCCTATGTGTTGTATATCCTACCACTATGACATAATAAGATGGATTAGCAGCAGTTATATTGTTGAGATCTACCAGATTAGATAGTGTCTTAAGCCAATCTCTTTTGAGATATAAAAGAGAGAAGTGAGCAGAGAGACAGGGGACCTCATACCACCAAGAAAGCAGCACTGGGAGCAGAGCTCATCCTTTGGACCCAGGCTCCCTGCACAGAGGAGCTCCTAGTCTGGGGGAAGATTGATGAGAAGGCTGACAGAGAGAGAAAGACTTCGCCTGGAGTTGACACCCTGAATTTGGACTTTTAGCCTACTTTACGGTGAAGAAATAAATTTCTCTTTGTTAAAGCCATCCACTTATGGTATTTCTGTTATAGCAGCACTAGATCACTAAGACATGTGCATTATCCTATGGTCACATAATGTTTCTTTTTAAAATTATTTTTCTAGGAAAGGTAAAAACCAAACCAGCTGGAACAGCTGGATCTTATAACAACACAACAGTCAGGAATTTTGGCATAGTTGGTCCCCCCGCCCACCTCCAAATTATCAAAAAATCTGCTGCCAGAAGTACAAACATGCCATCACAGATCGATCAGTGCTTCTACTACAGAAGACCTAAGTCAAGTCCTGGCTTCCTTCCCGTGGCACTTCTCTATAATAAAGTGACAAACATGTTATTGATAAAAATGTCTTTTCTTATAAAAGAACCTACAATTAGTGATGGCCAGAGTGAGTTCTTTGTACTCACCAGGGAGGGTAGATGTGCACGATGTCCTGAGGACGTCCCTTGAGGTTGCTTGCAGTATCCTTGGTGAAGAGAATCTTCAGGCAGGCCCCGGGGCCGGGGGCCACACCTGGAGAAGGGCTGCTGGCTTGCAGGTCCTCTAACTGCTCACAAATGGCCACTTGCATGGTGCATTCCTCATGCAGCTCCAGAATTTTCACAACTAATACACCAGATTTTCTACCTAAAAGTTGAAGAAAAGAAAACAATGGAGATCAGGCTACCTGACTCAAGAAACATTTATGAGAATTAAATGAGATAAATGAGGTTGGGAATATGATATTCCATAACCCAGAAATTCTAGCAAAATATAGACTCTATCATGCTCACTGTAACATCTTTCTTTAATCAAAATAGGCCTGGCATATTGCCTATAATATATGCATTTTAAGCAACAGCAGTCATTCTATATGTTTTCATAAAGTAACACTTGCATTTACAGAAAACTCTGACTCAAAAGTATGAACTAGAAGGATACAAAGAAAATTCATATAGCTATTGCCTCTAAGGAGAGAGAAAATGGAATGGAACTGAGAAGTGGAACCAAGGGGACTTGAAATTTATCTCTTACATTCTGTTTCTATACAAACGTATGTTTTTATAAAAAGACATGGAGCAAAAGGACAAAAGATTAACATGTATTGTTAATTCTAGATAGTAAGTATACTTATGTTTTGCCTTATTGTTTTTTTCTTTATTTTTAATTAAAAAAAAAAAGATAAATGAGTTAACAGAAGCTAAGTGTCTAGCATTGTGCCTTGATAATAATAATTAAAAAACAAAACAAAACCATTTATCATTGTGTCGAGTCCTACTCATGGCTTCCCCATGTCAGAGTAGAACTGTGCTCCAAAGGGTTTTCAATAGATGATTTTTGGGAAGTAGATCACCTAGCCTTTCTTCCAAGGGACCTCTGGGTGGACTCAAACCTACAATCTTTTGGTTAGCAGCCAAGTGAGTTAACTGTTCACACTACCCAGAGAAGTCTTGCTAATAACAGACACTCACGACATATGAGTTTCTTTACTACCTGGCTGAGTGGTTAATAGCGACAAACAAAAATTAATATTTAAATAATGATATTTTTTACTTATATAGTTTAATTTTCCTATTTCTCCAATGTTTCTTCATTCATTTTCCACTCAACCCCCAATTTTCCATCCCTTCCTTTGTCTAAATGCCATAAAAACAGGTATCTAAAGAAAGACACCACCTAGGAAGTTAACAGAGAGTCTGCTCTGCTACAACGTGTTTATTTAATGAAAAGTTGTTCGTTTTCAATTGGTGAATAAGGAAAAGAAATCAAGATAATGTGAAGGTTAGATTGGTACATCCACATTCTTTCCTGGGTGGGGCGGCCACAAGGTGGGTAGGGAGTTATGCTCTTCAGAAGCAAAGGCGAAAGACGTAAGTTCAGCTACTGCACTGGCCACAGAACATTTTTGGACATATTTTAGGAATTTATATAAATTGTCCCAACACTGTGCAGCAGGTTTGCTGCCTCCCTGTCCCCTGCTGTCCAGGGCTCCACCTCCACCTGTACCCACCTAGCACCCTGCTCAAGGTGAAAGGGCCACAAGTGTGCTCCCATGGCTGTGGGGGCTGTCATATTGCTGTGGGCTCCAGTTGTGTTCAGCCACCTGCCAGAGTGGCACCCACTCTTCAAGCAGGCACTCATTATTGTCTTGTGTGAGCTCTGGCTAAAAGTGACATTAAGTTTTCAGTGGCTTGTCCCAACCTTCTTGTCCACATTATTAAAGGCAAGATATTACAGAAACACATAAATCATATTACAGCAGAAATACCTACATATTAAAGATGAATAATACTATCTTTCTAAACTTTTTATTACAAATTCTGACAATATTATAATAACTGAATTCTGCTCAAGATATACAACACTAAATAACTTGTAGAACAAACACATTTTATGACGTTGGCTCTCACCACAATGCTGGTACACAAAGAATGTTGAGAAATAATTAGGTTTGAGAATGAATAACAAGTGGTGATAATATCTTGACCACATGATGGAGCGGAGAACAGCTCTGTCTTTTCCACGGAGCACTCTAAAGCATCTTCTACGGAATGTCCTCCAAAAGAGACTTAGCAAGAAGTGAGAGGTCTTTCTTTAAAGGGAAAAAAAAAAAAAAAAGCAGGATAGATAATTTCCCCCTTCTATGAAGAAAAAAAAGCACCGGGCAACCTAAGCCAAATTATGTGCCTGAGGCAAGCTTTTAACCCAAGGACAAGAGACACTGATTTTACAAATGAAGAAGAGTATTCTGCAATTAGGTGAATGGTCTATAAAAGGCTATTTCTGTCTCACTGAAGTAACATTTCCATAAATGCTGCAAGATCAGTCAAAATCTCACTCTGTCCAGGAAGTGTCTGCTGAATCCCACTAGCAACAGCTATTCCTTCCCTTTGAAATCCTCAAATAACTAGTCTATACTTAACCCTCTTACAACACTTTCCTCATTTTAAGTGGAGATAGTATCAGCTAACTCAAAACACAACTGGAAAAATCAAACAAGAGAACATACACAGCACACAGTGCAGTATCTGGTATCCCACTGATCACAAGCACAATAATGGTGGCTATTGTTACCACTGCCGGTGTTGTTACTATTAACTGTTCAAGGTATTTTCAGATCTAATATCTTATTTGATCCACAGTAACTCCATTAAATAGGTAAGGATGATATTACTCTCCTCTTTTGACAGATAAGGAAACTGAAAAATAAAGTTAGTTGTTCATATGACTTTCTTAAGGTTAGAGAGGAAGAGTAGCAAGTCTAATACTAAAATTCAAATATCTTTAAAAGCCAAAGACCAAAATGTCAGTTAAAAGGCAATTAAAAATAAGAAATTGTGAGCGATATTTGTTTTCTACCTCATTATGCAAAAACATAGGAATTTTGTTTAGAATGTAAACAAAGATAGGCCACCATGTTGAGAAATGGACTACAGTGAGGCTCACCACTGTGCTGAACATGGTCAGGATTTCAATAAAACTTATGGTATTTTTAAGAGAGTAACGTGTGTTATATGCTTTTTTTGCCAACTGTGTGCTGCCTTAGCAGGGTATTTTGTAAGCGTGCTATGTTAATTTTTTAAAAAGAAACATGGAAAAAAAGTTAGCAGAGTACACTTATGAAAATACCTCGCGGGTGGAGGACACGGGAAAATAAGTATAACGTGCACGTTATTTGCGTAAAATATGGTATACGGAAGAAGAATATCCCTTCTGATAGCACTAAAACCTGAACAGAAAGTGCTACAAAAATGAAATGCAGAGCATACAAAGAAACAGAAAAGGACAGTTCATTCAAAAAGACAAAGTGACAGAAATTGTCCATGGAAGCCCAGTTAATGGACTTATTAGACAAAGACTTTAAAACAATAGTATTAAATACACTCAAAGAGCTAAAAGAAAACATGGACCACAAACTAAATGAAATCAGGAAAAAGGTACAGGAAAAAAACCAAAAATATCAATAGAGAGATACAAATTATAAAAAGGAACCAAATAGAATTACTGGAGGTGAAAAGTACAAAAACTGAAGTAAAAAAAATTCCTAGGGGGTACAACAGCAGATTTTAGCTGCCAGAAGAAAGAATCAGTGAATGTGAAGATAGGAAAACTGACATTACTGAGTCTGAGAAACAAAAAGAATGAAAAAAAGTAAACAGAGCCTAAAGAGCCTGTGGGATACCATCAAGCAAACCAACAAATGCATTGTAAGAGTTCCAGAAGACAGAAAGGGGCAGAAAGAATATTTGAAGAAGTAATAGATGAAAACTTTCCACATTTGATTAAAGACATGAATCTACATATACTAAAATCTGAATAAAATCAAAGGAGGATAAATCAAAGAGATCTACACAGAGACACATTATAATCAAACTGTCAAAAACCAAACATAAAGAGAGAATCTTGAAAGCTGCAAGAGAGAAATGAATTGTCATATACAAGGGATCCTCAATGAGAATAATAAACATCAATTTCTCCTCATGAACCATGGAGGCTAGAAGGCAGTGGATAACATATTTAACGTGGTGAAAAAATAAAGAACCGTCAACCAAGAATTCTATAACTGGCAAAACTACTATCCATAAACGAGGGCAAATTAAGAAATTCCCAGATAAACAAAAGAAATGGTCAGATTCTAGATATACTTTGAAGGTACAGTCAGTAGGATTTGCTGATGGACTGTGGGATATGAAGGAAAGTAGTCAAGAAGGACTCCAGTGTTCGCGTGAGCAAGTAGAACAGGGCTACCATTTACTGAGATAGGGAAGATTTCTAGATTAGCAGGTCTCTTTTTGTGGGAGAGGACAGAGAGGACTAGTATCAAAAAATCAGTTTTGAACATATTAAGACTGAGATGCCTATTAGTTCTTGCAATAGCCTTGCCACAATTAAACTCCCCAAATTACTACCTGATTAACCTATTGTTCATAAAAGCCCATCAGAGTGGACTTTTTAAATGTAAATTTAACGACAGCCACTTCCACAGTTGAACCTTTAAATGGCAATCCATTGGATAAAATCCAAACCACTGCATTGTATAGAAAGTCCTTTGTTACCCATTACTTCCAACTGCTATAACCTCAAATCCCACTCTTCTATTAAAGCATCTTTAAATTATTTCTATAATAAGGTAAAAAAATAAACAATCATGCTTTAAGATAGTGTCAAAACTATTTCCCCAGTGAACTTCTCTCAAAATTCAACTTAACTTTTCCCACCCTGCACAGCTGATCACTTTCCTTCATGTCATTATTTTACCTCATATTACTGGGATTTTAACATATAGAATTAATAATTTCCTGTACTTCACAATGAACTCCAGGCCACATGTGGATCAATACTAGAAATATGTATGAACTGAATGAACCCTAATATAAACTGATGTAAAGAACTTACTGGACTGTTTTTCCAGTCTTGGTTTCATTGTCAACCAGGATGCTTTTGACATACTTACGCTTTACCTCAGTTGCACTTGGGACGGATACAGAGAATATAAACTGTGATTTAAGAGAAAATTAAACAAATAATACATTCCAAAATTCAAATGATTTATTTATTCACTACTTGTATTGTATCACTATTTTTTTCCATTAACCTGCACTAAGAGTTGAATTGCATTATTTGTACATATTTATGATGTGTTTTCTTTTGAGCAGTAACAATTTTGCCTAATTTTACCAATTATTCTCAAACTCCTATCAATTCAATAAATGTGCCTCTGTTGAGTAACTGATGGCATTATTAATGCTTGGTAAATAAAAATTTTACTTTCTGAAGAAATGTTGTAAGCTACCATCAGATTCATTTCACAGATAATTTCAGGATAAAACTCACGAAGCTCCAAGAAGATCTAGATTACAATATCTGAAAACTAAACTCTACAGAAATCCATATCCCTACCTTGTAAACAGCACATCTTTTTTTGTTTACAACTTACGCTTCCCTATCAAATTTTAACTCAGCTGGCAATGATGAACAGACACATTTCTTAACCACAAGTACTTACTGAAACAATTGTGCTTTCACTTCTTGATTCCCCTTTTTTTTTTTTTTGCCTTTTCACCCAGTTTAAAATATTCTTCAAGCAAAGCCGCAATAATTCTAAGCATGAAATAGAAACCTGAAACCCAATTATTTGAAAAAAAAAAAAAATCTATACAAGACTGACCAGGCAATCGGAATGATCATTATAATCCCTTGCGATGAATGTAATAAAGTTAGAGCATTTCAAACCCTAGGATCTCTCAGTGCTGAGTAGGACACCCCAAATTAAATCCATCTGGAAGAAGATTCCATGCTTTCCAGCAGAGGGTGAATTAGCAATGGCAGGTCATTTTTAAAAGAAATCCAAGTAAGGAAAAAGTATACAAAAGCTCCAAGAAGGCAACAGATCCCAAAGCTAAATTTATGGAAAACCAAACAATAGAGGGAAATTACAGCTTAAAGTTTCAAAGATGGGATACTGACAGGATTGCTTGATGCATACTGATATGGCTGATCCACCTCTCTGGTTATCCAGAAAGAGAGTTCTTTACTGAAACAAACTTTCTCATTTAAAACGCCTTTTTCATTGCACTAGAGGCAATATTTTTCAGTCAAAATAGAATTAAACTGCTGTCCAAAAATCACACTGAAAACTTTTTTTTTTTTTTTTAATATTTTATTGTACTTCAGGTGAAGGCTTACAGAACAGATAGTTTCTCATGTAACAGTAACACACATGCAGTTTTATGACATTGGTTAACAACCCCACAACATTTTAACCCTCTAAATTCTCAACTTTGTTTTTTTTGGTGAAAATACACATAGCCAAAGATACGCCATTTCAAAAATTTTTTTTACATACACATTTAAGTGACATTGACTACGCTCTTCTAATTGTGCTGTTATTCTCACTTAAGATGAAGGCTTACAGGACAAAATAGTCTCCCATTTAACAGTTACTACAAATGTTGCCCTATGACAATGGTTAACAATCTCACAACACATCAACAATATCCTTACTCTACTTTGTGTTCCCTATCATCAGCTTCCTACTCCCCTTCTGCCTTCTGGGCCTTATCACTGGACTCCTGTACCTCGTTACTCTCATGGTTTTACTGGGCTGTCCACTCCCAGGCTAAACAGTGAACCTCGAAGGTAACTTCACCACTGAGCTAAAAGGGTGTCTGGGGGCCATACTCTCGGGGTTTCTCCAGTCTCCTTTAGGCCAGTAAATCTGGTCTTTTTTTGTGTGTGTGTGAGTTAGAATTATGCTCTACATCCTTCGCCAGCTCTGTCCAGAACCCTCTGTTGTGATCCTGGTCAGAGCAGTCAGCGGTGGTAGCCGGGCACCATCTAGCTGTACTGGACTCAGTCCGGTGGAGGTCTTGGTAGCTGTGGACAATTAGTCCTTTGGACTAATCTTTTCGTTGTATCCTGTTCTCTTCATTCTCCCTTGCTCCTGAAGGGATGAGACCAGTGGAGTATCTTAGATGGCCGCTCACAGGCCACACTGAAAACTTAAGAAGTCATGTGGCTGAGGGCAAGATGGCGGAGTAACCAGTTGCTCCCATTTATCCCCTTGAAACTAATCCACAGAACAATAAAAACAAGCACAAACTGAGATCTCAGAGCTCTGAACAGCAGCTACAGTGTTGGAGAGTCAAGGCAAGTCCAGAAACAGGGAAGAGAAAGAGAGGGGTCAGCAATGAACTTGAGAAATTCTAGCCACTGGCATATGGAGGAACTGGCTCATTGCAGCCATTTTGGGACAGGAATGAGCAACACTCTGAACAAAGAACGTAGGATGGGAGCTAAACTGAGGAAGATGTGATCTAATTAAAGTGGTGGAGATTGGCTATGAAAGTTCACGAGCCATACACTTGGAAGCGGGGCACAGTGAGGCCAAGGCACTGTGAATGAGTGTTGGTGAATCTCACTGAAACCCAAGGCAAATGGTCTAAAGAACATAGATACGACGACGAGCCACAAGACCCATCCTTCAGCCAGGGTGAGAAAAGTACATCAAACAGTTAACACCGAGGAAAACAACAGGTTCCCTGCCCATAACTGGACATCATGCGAGAGCCTGCACAGGGTAGCCTGTGGAGAAAACACATAAAGTGCTCCCCACCCTCACCTCGGGATAGTTGAGCCCCACCACTTCCATCCGCATCTGCTGCCACTGGAAAAGACCTGCACGTGTGCAATTAGCCAAAGAGGGAAAGCCATGCCCCAAAACTACACAGGGAAAGGAAGGAACCTAGCCCCAGGAGTGTAGTCTGGGCTACAGCCAAACCCACAGAAGACAGAGGGACCATAACACACCAGCAAACTCAGCTACCTTAGGGAGAACCAGTCAGAATAAGCACCCAAAGACTTAAAACTATTGAAAACATCTAAAAGCTGTAGCAATAGACAAGAAGCCCAGAATAACAGATATAAATCCTCAGATAAAACTCCTGACTCAGCACTGAAAAAAACCTAAGGGCAAGTGTGCCCTCTAGTGGAACTTAGAAGAAGATAGTGGAGGTAAATCTAACAAATATCATTCCTTTGAAAAATCAGAAAATTTAGAACTTGAAAATATCACAAAAAGATATGAAAAATACACACTGTTGAACAAAAAAAAATATTAAAACATTCAAAATTACAAGAGAAGAAGGATCAATCAAAGGGAAAACATAAAGAAGAGGAAATTACTCCTATGGAGACCAGTATAATGGAAAAAATAGAAGATTCCAGACAATAGTGTTAAATATGTTTAAAGAAAGCAAAACACACACAGAAAACAAACTAATGGAGATCAGGAAACAAACTAGGGAAGAAAGGAGAAACTCAATAAGGAAATTGAAAAAAAAAGAAAACAGAATTACTGGAAATGAAAAATAAAATAGGAGGCATGGTCAACATGGTGGACTAGTTAGATGCTGCCTATATCCCTCTTACAACAAAGACCTGGAAAAACAAGTGATTTGATTCTATGTGAACATCTGGCAGCCCTGAACAACGCAAAGTTAAGAAATCCATCTCAGTCATACCGGAGAGGAAGACTGGAAGAGATGAGGAGCGCTAGAGCACAGTGAAGCAGGCAAACAGCTGTGCTGTGCACGTGCTCGAGAAGCAGTTTCCACATCGAGAGAGACCCAGCAGCAGAGATTCTGCTTGGACACTCCGAACCAGTGAAGAGCAGCTCCCAACAGGCTAGGATAAGTACATGCGTGCACCCTTTCTTGGTGATTAAAAAAAAAAAAAAGCCGATTTGGGAAAAACCTCTCTCCTTCTTACCTCCTACCTCCACGCTCTGCCCTGGATTTGGGAAAAACCTCTCTTCCTTTTACCTCCTCCCTCCCCGCTCTGCACCGGGAGTCCACTGGGCTGGAAGTAGATCCCAAAAGGCGCCCTGACCTATTCTCCTGGCCTTGAAGAGGGAACAAATAAGCTGCTGGCTCCCCTAGACCAGGAACACAGGGTTGGCATGGCTCCTTTGCTGGCCACAGAAATCAGGGGTCCGCAGACTCTGAATGCCATACAACCCTGTATAGACTTGTGGGGACCCATCTCAACAGCGTTAGCTCTCACTACCACAGTACAACAGGGCAAATATCTGAAGTTTAACTTCAAATGCTTCAGCTGTGAACGGGCAGATATGTGATCCTCAAAACAGCCCTGCCCCTCAAGTAGGCACTTTTACCAATTTGCAGCAGGGTCTTGAGGGCTGGTGTAGCTCCTAAAGTGCCTAGTCACCTGCTACAGGAGTTCAAGAAAAAGTGGTGCCCTCAAGTTTTTGCAACCAACATACTGGGGTGCTCTTAGCCTGGCTGCAAAACTCACCTACCTATTAACCCTAGAGAATAGGGACATGCTTTTCTTTCAGACTCTCAGGGGCAGCCGTTGGCCCCCTGCCTGGCTCAGCGTGTGATCCCCTACCACAGCCAGAGTCCAGTGCCTGCACCAATCACCCATGCCTCTCTAGGACTGGGGGTGAGAGCCTGCATCACACACTTGGTGACCGACTGCCTGCACACCTGAGCTGATCCCATATAGGAAATTTTAATGGACTCTGGCATGCACGAACTTAGTTACAGAACTAACTACCTGGTAACAGGAAATTAGAGATCAAAAGCTGTCAAAAATCAAACTAGTGCACACGAGCAGCCTATTTGGGCATATCAAAACAAAGCAAGAAGCTAGATGTCACTAAGCAAACACAAAATAAAATTATAATAAATTATTGATGGCTCGGATACAACAGTCAATATCAAGTTACATAAAGAGGCAGTCCACGATGGCTTCAGCAAGCTCCCAAAATAAAGAATCAATAAATTCTCTGGAGGAAGACAACTTCTTGGAATTGCCAGAGACAGAATACAAAAGATTAATATACAGAATTCTTCTAGAAATAAGAAAGGAAATTCGACAGAATGCAGAAACAACCAGGCAACATACACACACAGTAGTAGTGGAACTTAAAAAAGTTATTCGAGAACATAATGCCAAATTTAATAGGCTACAAGAATCCACAGAGAGACAGCAATCAGAAATCCAGAAGATTAACAATAAAATTTCAGAATTAGACAACTCAATAAAAAGTCACAGGAGCAGAATTGAGGCAGTAGAAGTTAGAATTAGCGACACTGAAGATAAAGCTCTTGCAGCCAACTTATTTGAGGAAAAATCAGATAAAAGAATTAAAAAGAATGAAGAAACTCTAAGAGTCATGTGGGACTCTATCAAGAGAAATAACCTACGAGTGATTGGAGTACCAGAACGGGGGGGAATAACAGAAAAAAAAGAGAAAATTGTTGAAGATTTGTTGATAGAAAACTTCCCTGATATCATGAAAGATGAGAAGATATCTTTCCAAGATGCTCATCGAACCCCACATAAGATAGATCCCAAAAGAAAGTCACCAAGACATATTATAATCAAGTTTAGCAAAACCAAAAATAAAGAGAGAATTTTAAGAGCGGCTACGGATAAAAGAAAACTCATCTACAAAGGAGAGTCAATTACAATAAGCTCAGACTACTCAGCAGAAACCATGCAGGCTAGAAGGCAATGGGATGACATATTGAAAGCCTTGAAGGAAAATAACTGTCAGCCAAGAGTTATATATCCAGCAAAACTGTCTCTCAAATATGATGGTGAAATTAGGGCATTTACAAAATAAACAGAAGTTCAGGGAATTTGCAAAAACCAAACCAAAATTACAAGAAATACCAAAGGGAGTCCTACAGTTAGATAATCAATAATACCAGCCAACAACGCAAGACTAGAACACAGGACAAAACAACCAGATATTGGCTCAGATACGGAAATCGAAATTACATCAAAGTTAAAACATTGAAAATAGGGAAACAGATATCAATATGTAAAAAAAAAAAAAAAAAGGATAATATTAAAAAAAGAGGGACTTGAAAAATGGAGACATTGATTTTCTATATGGACGGGAAGTTAAGGCGATATAAAGTAATAAAAGACTGGTATAAACTTAGAAAATTAGGGGTAAATATTAAGGTAACCACAAAGGAATCCAACAATCCTACAAATCAAAATAAAGAAGTAGAAAAACATAAAGACCCAGCAAACACAAAATCTACAACAAAGAAAAAGATGAAAAAAAAAATACATAAAGAAAAACGACTCAGCACGGAATATTGAGGAGAACAAAGAAACTGTGAACAACACACAAAAAGAGATATCAGGATGACAGCACTAAACTCATACGTATCAGTAATTACACTCAATGTAAACGGACTTAATGCACCAAAACAGAGACGGAGAGTGGCAGATTGGATAAAAAAGCATGACCCATCTATATGCTACCTACAAGACATGCACCGTAGACTTAAAGACACAAACAGGCTAAAACTCAAAGGATGGAAAAAAATATATCAAGCAAACAACACTCAAAAAAGAGAAGTGGCAATATTAATCTCTGACAAAACAGACTTTAAAGTAAAATCCACCACAAAAGATAAGGAATGGCATTATATAATGATTAGAGGGTCAATACACCAGGAGGACATAACTATAATAAATATTTACGCACCCAACAGGGCTCCAAAATAGATAAACTCTAACAGCTCTGAAGACAGCAATAGACAGCTCCACAATAGTAGTAGGACACTTCAACATGCCACTTTGGGTGAAGGACAGAACATCCAGAAAGAAGTTCAACAAAGACACAGAAGAGCTAAATGCTACAATCA
>NW_004443974.1:2514266-2526026 GCF_000243295.1 Trichechus manatus latirostris
TCTGGGGTCTTAAAAGCTTGCAAGCAGCCATCTAAGATGTATCAATTGGTCCTAACCACTTGGAGTAAAGGAGAACAAAGAACACCAAAGACACAAGGAAAGTATTGGCCCAAGAGACAGAATGGGCCACATAAACCAGAAAATTCATCAGCCTGAGACAAGAAGAACTAGATGGTGTCCAGCTACCACCAATAAACATCCTGACAGGGAACACAACACAGGGTCCCTGATGGAACAGTAGAACGATGGGATGCAGAACTCAAATTCTAGTAAGAAGACCAGACTTAATGGTCTGACTAAGACTGGAGGCGCCCCGGAAGGTATGGCCCCTGGTCTCTGCATCACCCCAGAACTAAATTTCCGAGGCCAACTCTTCAGACAGGGATTGGACTGGACTGTGGGACATAAAGTGATACTTGCGAAGAATGTTCCTCTTAGACAAGTAGATATAAGACACCAAAGGGGTGGCTTCTGTCCAGAGGTGAGAAGGGAAGGCAGAGAGCGATAGGAGCTGGTTAAATGTTCATGGGGAATCAGGGGTGGAGGGGAGGAGTGTGCTGTCGCAGAATGGGGTGAGCGGTTGGGGTCTCATAACAATGCATGTTAAAAAAAAAAAAGAAAAAGAAAAAGAAAATAACTGAATTAGCAAATGGAAGAGAAACATTCAACAACAGAGTCGAACAGACAGAAGACAGAATAAGTAAACTAGAAGACAAAGTAATTTAACTTACTAAGTCCCAAGTGAAACAAGAGAAAAGAACAAAGAAAAAACTGAAACCACTTCTGAAGCCCACTCTTCCGACAAAGATTAGACAAGCTTATAAAACAAACAATAATACATAATAGACATACTAATAAATATACTAGGTTACATGGGCAACTCCTGCCCAAAAGCAAGATGTGAAGACAGAAAGGGACAGAACTGGATGAACTGACAGAAAGAACTTGAAGTGGAAATGGTAAGAGTGCTGTCACATTGTGGAGATTGCAACCAGTGTCATCAAACAATATGTGCATGAGTTTCTGAATGAGAAACTAACTTGAGCTGTAAACTTCCACCTAAAGCACAATTAAAAAAAAAGTCTCTCCCACTTGTGCATAAGAATACATGCACAGACATACACTGCAAACTTGTTTTTAATAGCAAAAAAAGAAAAAATAAAGGCAAACAAAGCCAAATGGAAATATAGGATTTAATTAAGAAATCTATCAGAAGTTTTTGAATTCCAGAATACCATGATAAAATAAATCCATAGAAAGAATTTTCTAAGAGATAATCATAGAGAATTTCCCAGACCTAAACAGGGAACAAAGGCTACAAATACAGAAAGTTCCACAAACTCCAAACAGACAAAATCTAGTGTTCCACTCTGTGTCACATGCTAATGAACTTCCAGAACACCAAGGACAAGGAAAGAATTCTGAAAGCAGCAAGAGAAAAACACAATAATAACGTATTAAGGCTCCTTCATAAGAATTAGTGCAGATTTCTACCCAGAAACCCTAGAGGCCAAAAGATAATGGAGTGACATACATAAAATATTGAACGAAAACAATTTCCAAGAAAAATTCTTTACCCAGCATAGCTGTCATTCAAAAACGAGGTGGAAATCAAGACATTTCAAAATAAACAGAAGCTCTGGGAATATGCCACTCTCAGACCAGCTCTGCAAGTATTACATAAGGGAGTTCTCCAAACAGAAAGGAAAGAACATTAAATAAATACTTGAATCTACATGTAGGAAATAAAATAATAAAAAGAGAGTGAGATCTCCAAAAAAAATGCAACGTCATGGGCAAATACAAGGACAAAGGTATATGATATTTTCAGGGAATAAACTCAATAGTTTAGTTCCACAAACAATAAAACATTAAGTGTGCAAGAAGTAAGTACAAGTTAAACCTATGATTTTAATGGAGACTCACCAACAGGAAAGGGGGAAGGAGAAGCAAACAGGAATAGACTTTGTATGTTAATGTTGCATGTTACTTGCTTGTATGTTAATGTTGTCACAATTGCAAGTTGTGTACTGTAATATATGCGGTAACTGCTAAGAAATCACCTAGAAAAAATATGGAAAAGAAAAACAGAAGGAATCAAAAAAGCTCATCACAAAAAAGCAGCCAAGCACAGTGACGGAAAAATGAGAATAAAAAGACAAAGAAGATATAAAACACATAGAAGACGAATACCAAAATGAATGAAGTAGATAGTTCGTTTTCAGTAATAACCTTAAATATGAATGGCCTAAACTTCCCATGCAAAAGGCAGAGACTGACAGAATGGATAACAAAAACATGATCCATCCTTTTGCTGCCTATAAGAAACACATGTTACACACAAGGACACAAACACTGAAAATAAAATGATGGAAAAACGTAATAAAAAATACTTTGACTCAAAAATGAAAACACAACCTATCAAAACTGTTGAGACACAGCAAAACCAGTGCTCAGAGGGAAATTCATAGCAATAAATGCCTACAATAAAATAAAAAAGAAGATCCAACATCAATAACTGAAATTGACAACCTGAATAAAAAGAAAAGGAAGAGCAAAAGAAGCCCAAAGCTACCAGAAGAAAAAAATGAACATACCAAAACCAGGCAAAGACATCATAAAAAAGAAAGAAAAAAACAGAAAGAAAATTACACGCCAATATCCCTCATGAATACAGATGCAAAATTTTCAAACAAAATTCTAGCCAATAGAATTCAACCACACATCAAAAAAAACATATACCATGATCACATGGGAGTCATACCAGGAATGCAAGGGTGGTTCAACAACAGAAAATCAATCAATGTAATTCACTATGAAATAAAACAAAGAATCACCTGATCGTATCAATTGAAGCAGAAAAGGCATTTGATAAAATCCAATATCCTCTCCTGATAAAAACCCTCAGCAAAATAGGAATAAGAAGGGAAAATTCTCAAAATAATTAAGGGCATACATGCAAAACCAACAGCCAACATTATTCTCAGTGGAGAAAGACTGAGAGCCTTCCCCTTGAGAATGGGAGAGAGACAAGGATACCTACTACTATCACTCTTGTTCAGTATTGTACTGGAAGTCTTAGCCAGAGCAATAAGGCGAGAAAGAGAAATGAAAGGTATACAAACCAGAAAGGAAGGAGTGAAATGATCTTTCTTTGCAAATGGTATGATCCTATACATAGAAAATGCTAAAGATTCCACAAGGAAACTGTTGGATCTAATACAAGAATTCAGCAGTGTTTCAGGGTACAAGGTCAACACACAAAAATCAGTTGAGTTCCTTTACACGAATAAGAAGTATTCAGAAAAGGACACTAAGAAAACAATACCATTTATAATAGTCCCCCAAATGAAAAATACCTAGGAATTAATCTTAGCAGGGATATAAAATGTTTACACAATGAAAAGTATAAAACACTAGTAGTACAAGAGACTAAAAGAGACCTACATAAACGGAAGGACATCCCGTGCTCATGGATTGGAAGACTTAATGTAGTGAAAATGTCCATACTACCTAAAGCAATCTACAGATAAAATGCAATTCTGATATAAATGGCAACAGCATTCTTTACTGAAATGGAAAAACTACTGACCAACTTTACATGGAAAGGAAAGAGACCTCAAATAGCCAAAGCACTACGGGAGAAGAACAAAGCAGGAGGCTTCACATGCCCCAATATCAAAACATTCTCTACAGACACTGTAATCAAAACAGCCTGGTACTGGTTCAATGACAGACACATAGACCACTGGAACAGAATTGAGAGCCAGAAATAAATCTATCCATTTAAGACAACTGATTTTTGACAAGAGGTCAAAGTCTATTCTATGGGGGAGACACAGCCTCTTTAATAAATGGTGCTGGCAAAACTGGATATCCACTTGCAGAAAAAAGAAACAGGACCCATATATCACACCATACTCAAAAACTAACTCAAAATGGATGAAAGACCTAAATGTTAAACCTAAAACTATAAAGTTCCTAGAAGAAAATACAAGGAGAAAACTTTGAGACCTAATCTTGTGTTATAATAGGATAACAAATGTAACTAAATGTATGAATAGCAGAAGACAAATTAGATAAATGGGACCTCAAAAAATTAAAAACGTATGCTCACCAAAAGACTTTATAAAAACAGTAAAATACAACCTACGCACCAGGAAAAAATCTTCAGAAATGACATATCTGATAAGGTCTAATCTTAAAATACACAGAAAACTTCAACAGCAAAAAGACAAACAATCCAGTTATAAAATGGGCAAAGGACATTAACAGAAACTTCACCAAAGAGGACATTCAAGTAGCCTACAAACACATGAAAAGATGCTCATGATCATTAGCTGTTGAAACCAAAAAACCCAAACCCATTGCTACTGAGTCGATTCTGACTCAGCAACACTGTAGGACAGAGTAGAACAGCCCCACAGGGTTTCCAAGGAGCAGCTGGTGGATTCGAACTGCTGACCTTTTGGTTAGCAGCTGAGCTCTTAAAACTACAATGAAATACCATCTCATCCATGCTAAAATGGCACAGATTAAAAAAAACAGATAACAACAAATGTTGGTGAGGATTTGGGGAGATTGGAACTCTGATCCATTGCTGGTGGGACTATAAAATGGTACAACCATTATAGAAAAACAGAATGGTGCTTTCCTCAAAAAACTAGATATAGAACCACCTTATGATCTGGCAGTCCCACTCCTAGGTATATACCCTAGAGACCTAACAGAAGTGACACAAACAGACATATGCACACCTATGTTCATTGCAGCACTATTCACAATAGCAAAAAGATAGAAACAACCTAAATGCCCATCAACAGACGAGTGGATAAGCAAAATGTGGTATATACATGGAAAACTACGAAACCATAAAGAACAATGATGAGTTCATGAAACAAATTATAACCTGGAGGACATAATGCTAAGTGAAATAAGTCAATCACATAAGGATGAATATTGCATGATCTGACATTTGTAAGAAGACAAAAAAATATATATATATACACACAGAGAACAATGTTCACTGGTGGTTACCGGGGTTGAGAGGGGGAGGGGGAATCACTCCCTAAATCATAGATCACTTGTTATTTTTAGTGATGGGAAAAGTAGCACTGAATGTGGGTGTAATGAGCATAGCGTGACCAAAGTTAAAGATGTCACTAAGAAACGCGTACGAGAAAAGGATGTCTGTGCTAAAGAATATGACATATATAATCTGGCAACACCACCAACAATAACAACAACAAAAACGGGTGTATGGTCACATATGCAGGTGTACAGGCATATCTGTACATGTGTAGGTACAGGTTAGTACATATGTGTGCACAGATAGAAGTATCCATATGTACATGTACGTAGAGATATGTACACACACATATATATTCATAGAGTACACAAATACAGATACTACGCAGACATAATCAAACACTTTGCGAGATTGGTTTTCTAGGTTAGAAGGGTTAGGACTTTAGTCTCATGGGACAACTCAATCAATTGGCATAATGTAGTTCACAAAGTTCATGTTCAGCATCCTTGTGAAGTCGTAGTATTTGGGGTCTTAAAAGCTTGCGAGTAGCCATCTATGATACAACTATTGATCTCTACCCATCAGCAGCAAAAGAGTAAGAAGGAACTCAAAGTCTCAGGAAAAAAATAGTCTACAAGGGTAATAGCCTACGTGAGTCATGGCCTCATCTACCCGGAGGCCAGAAGAAGTAGATGACTGGCTGCCACTACCGATCATTCTGATTAAGGCCACACTAGACGGACCGTGACAGATCAGAAGAAAAACGTGGACTAGAACTCAAATTCTTAAAAAGTTCAGACTTACTGGACCAGTTGAGACCAGAGGACTCCCTGAAACTATTGGCCTGAGATACTGTTTAAACCTTGAACTGAAACTATCCCGAGATCACCTTTTAGCAAAACAACAGAGTAGCACACAAAATAAATGATATTACCCTTAAGTATGGTGTTCCGCTAAAAAACCATCTATATGAGACCAGAAGGTCAACATTTACTCTAAAACAAAGATGAGAAGATAAGGGGATAGGGAAACTAGAGTACTGGAAATGGAATAACCAGAACGCAATTAAAGAGAATGCTGAGAGACATTGTTAATAATGTAACTAACGTCACTGAATGTATGGAAATTGTCAAATGGGAACCTAATTTACTTTGTAAAGTTTCACCAAAAGCACATTATTAAGAAAAAAAAAAAAAGTCATATGACTAAAGAGAAAGTGAGAAGGTATAGAAATAGATAATTAAATATCTATATTTTTATAAATAAGGAGCTCTGGTGGTACAGTGGTTAATGTGCTCGGCCACTAATTGAAAGGTTGTCAGTTTGAACACATCAGCCACTCTGCGGGAGAAAGATGTGGCAGTCTGCTTCCATAGATCAAGCCTTGGAAACCCTACGAGGCAGGTCTACTCTGTTCTACAGGGTTGCTGTGAGTCAGAGTCAACACGACAACAATTTTTTTTTTAAAAAAAAAAAACAAATGTAGCATCTCTCAAAAATAAATAAATGTGTGGGAAAAATTTCAGGAGTCCAAGATTTGAAATAACAGGCTACTCATCGTAGTGTTTAGTATAGCCCTATATACTTCAGAGGCTCACAAACCCACATTCCTTTAATCAGTCCTGATGGATGCCAAAACTGGCACATGTACGAGTACAGGACACCATCTCCACCCCAAGCGCAACATAAAGAGAATCTGTGTAGAAACAAGAGTTTGAAATATACCTACTGATGAACTGATAGAATCCAGAGTGTGTACACTGCCATTTTGTTTCTGATACTCACTCCAATATTAATATCTGAAACTCCACCTTCTCTGTAATGACTGTCAATAAAGAATATTCTACTGAGCAACTTCTAATTCATCATTTAGGTCACTTTGAGTCAAAATAGATAAAACCTATAATTACCCAGAAGAGTGCGTATCTGAATATATGTACAGCAAATTCACAACTACTAAATAGATGTCCACCAATCATCTGTCAGTTTGTTGTACTGTGGTGGTTTGTGTGTTGCTGTGATGCTGAAAGCTATGCCACCAGTATTTCAAATACCAGCAGGATTACCCATAGTAGACAAGTTTCAGTGGAGCTTTCAGAGTAGAAGAAAGCCCTTCTGATCTACTTCCAAATATTATCCAGCGAACTTAGGAGAGGACATCATGTTTCCTGAGGTAGAGGAGCAGCAAAGGTGAGGGAGATGCTTAATGAGAAGGACTGGTACAACAGGCAAAATGAAGGCCTTGAACATGCCAATGATCATGAAGATGATACACGACCAGGCAATGTTTCTGTATGTAAGGTTCCCGTGAGTTGGCGTTGACTTGACCAAAGCTATCTATATAAACAGAAGTGGGTATTTTCATCATGAGTACTACCCTCTTCCAAAGACATTGTAACAAACACTAGCAGGGAAAAGAAGGAAAAGGAGGACAGAAATTAACCTAAGTATTAAAATGAGATGATATTAATGATAAAAACACAATGTAACTATTACTATAAAACTCCCTCTATTGAAAGGCATTTAGCAAGAGACCATTGAGTTCAAATCATCGAAAAAGTGCAAGGGGAATAAAAACCTCACATGGAATACAGTTAAAAATGCTCTGAGAACTACTTTCACATGGGAACAATATAGAAAGCCAGGTAAGAGAGAAACACAAAAAGTTTTTTTAATTTTTTTATTGTACTTCATGTGCAGCCTTACAGAACAAATAGTTTCTCATGAAACAGTAGTACACATATTGTTTTATGACATTGGTTAACAACCCCACAACATGTCAACCCTCTCCCTTCTAGACCTTTTTCTTCTGGTGAAAATATACATAGCCAAAGAGACACCATTTCAAATTTCTACATGCACAGTTCAGTGACATCGACTACGCTCTTCCAATTGTGCTGCTATTCTCACTTTAGATGAAGGCTTACAGAACAAAATAGTCTCTCACTTAACAGTACACATGTTGCCCTATGACAATGGTTAACAACCTCACAACACATCAACACTATCCTTACTCAACCCTGGGTTCCCTATCACCAGCTTTCCTGTCCCCTTCTGCCTTCTGGCCCTTGTCCCTGGACTACTGTGCCTCATTAGTCCCATTTGGAGAAACACAAAATTTTTAAAGTAGAAATAACCTAGACTGAACAAATCCAACCTTTCTTAGTACAGAAATGAAGACACAGATCAGACTGGTGACCTACACACGCCTTCAGCTTGGGCAGAGTTGCAACCAGAACCCTGGTGTGTCCTGACTAGGACCATATTCATACTTTAGTGTTATATGATATTTTACAATTCACCAGTGGTCATCCATTTACTTATCAGACATTTCCTGAGTTACCTGGCATTTCTCTGGGTTGCTTACTAATTCCTATACATCTTTGTAGCATTTTGCACAGTTACTATTTACTTTGTACAACTGCAATACAGTAAGATAAAGTGAAGTACAATTACAAATAAAGCAACATAAGAGAAGTCTATTAGGCCTAATGACAATCTTTATCCCAAAAAAGCCACGGCTTGATCCTGGAAGGGAGTGTCGGTTCAGGTGCGTGCATGTGCAGGTGACACAGAAAGGGGCAGGGCAGGCCAGACCCACAGGTGGGCTGAGGTGGCGGCGAGGAGGGACACTCTTGAGAGCTTAACAACAGAGTCACTGATTCTAAAGGCACTAGACAGTCAACAGGAACTGTGAAGCAGGTGAGTCATCATAGGAGATCTCTTAGGATGATAAACCTGACAGAGTGAAAATAAGCAAAGTCTGGTGACAGGGAAATCAGCCTCAGACTGACACACGGTCCAGGCAAGAGAGGACACGGGCTTGAACTAGGTGCAGTAGATGAAAACAATGAAGAAATCAGACTTCAGAGTTCTGAAGTAGAATCATCAGATCTGGGGACCAGATGGATTTAAAAAACATAAGAGAAGATGCTATCAAAGATTGCTTGGCTAGGAACCAGGGAATGTGGAGCAGAGACATGTGGGTCTGAGGGACCACAGGATGTTCACGTGCAGAATGCAGATCATAACCAGCACGTACAAGCCTGGGCTGGGTAGGAAAAGCCATCAGGACACAGACACAGTGGGCAATCCTGGGGGAGAAGAGGCCAAGAGACAATTAGATTATCCACGAAGGACAAATTTAACAAGAAGTGAAGAGGACCCAGGACAGAAGCCTGGGAGTACCATGCTTAAGCTGAACAAAAAGATGTTGGCAAAGAAACAGAAGAAAAAATTTAAAAAGGTCAGAAACAAACCAAGAAAGAGCACAGCCCTTGATGCCAAGTCACAAGATGACTTCAAGAAGGAAAGGTGACCAAGAGAGCAAATTCCTATAGAAAAGACACTGGACTCAGATTTAGTTAAGTATGATTTCTGCATAAAAGCAGAAACAAAGCTACCTTATACTGGGAGGAATGGGTGAATGAAAGTGGAGGAGTGTTCTATTCTTTCAAAACACTTATCAAAATACAAAAGCATAGCTTCCAAATTTTTCCAATTTTACAAGGCATTTTATTAACCTAAGAGCTTGTTATTCCATTAGTCAGCTCAATAACTTCTGTATTTTGTTAAGAGGAAAATAAATTTACCACCATGTTTATGCAGAAAAGGTAAAAAACACTGTATGATAAACAGCAACCCACTCTTGTTTTTAGGTGACATTGAGTTGGTTCCAACTTATAGCAACCCCATGCGCAACAGACTGAACCCACTCTTAGATCACCTTATTTCAGTAATTCCTGCCAGCATGGGCTGACAAGAGCAGGGTCATGCAGCCTGTTGACTCACTCTTTTATCAGCAATCTCTCCCGAAAAATGAAAAATCAATTCTGGGCTTATACTGTCAAACAGGCTTCTCGAAGCGACAGGATTCCAAGTAAAAAAATCCGTATGTCTTTTGAAAATAAAAATGTGCAGAAAACTAGACTGGTGGAGAGGTTAAGATGACATACATAAGATCTCATAACACAGACACACACCAGCACAGTACTGAACAGGCTGGATGGTCAAATGACCATTTGCTGAGCAAGCCAAAGAAAATACTGCCCTGCCAATATCAATAGTTTTCATTCTTTTTTGAACATTTTATTGTGTTTTAGAGGAAAGTTTACCTAGCAAATTAGTTTCCCTTTCAACAATTCATCACAAATTGTTCCATGACACTGGCTGCTACCCTTGCAATGTGTCAGCACTCCCCATTTCCCTCCCTTCAGTTTCCCTGCCCGTCCTTGCCTTTCCATCTTTGCTTTTGAGCAAATGTTGCCCATTTGGTCCTGTATAGCTGATTGTTCCAATAAGCACATTACTCACGGGTGTTACTATTCATTTAATAGGGCAATCTGTTAGTTGGCTGAAGGGTGACCTCTGGGAGTGGCTTCAGTTCCAGGTTAAGAGAGTATCATAAGGCACTGTCTTAGGGGTTTCTTCAGTCTCTATCAGTCTTGTAAGACTGGTCTTTTTTTATGAATTTGCGTTTTGGTCTACATTTTTCTCCCATTCTAACTGGACCTTCTATTGTGACCCTGGTCAGAGAGGTCCGTACTGGTAGCTGGGCACCATGTAGTTCTTCTGGTCTCAGACTAGAGAAGGCTGTGGTTCATCTAGGCTATTAGTCTGGTGGACCAATTGCTTCCTTGAGTCTTTCCTTCATTGTCCTTTGATCTAGATGAGAGGAGACAAATAGTTGTATCATGGATGGCTGTTCACAAGCTTCTAAGACCCCAGACGTTACTCACGAAACTAGGAAGTAGAACATTATCTTTATGAACTATTTCATGCCAATTAACCTAGATGTTCCCCAAGACTACGGTCCTTAGCTTTCAAGGCCAGTAACTCTGTCCCATGAGGTGTTTGGATATGTCTAAGAAGTTTCCATAACTGTGCCCCCTATGTGCCCTATTATACATATGACTACATATGCAGCCTATACAAATATGTATATGCAAATGCCCACAATTATACCTATATATGCATGTGTATGTACCCCCATATGCCTTCCCATATCTATATAACATACATATCTACCTATGTAACCACCCACAAATTTTTGGTTATTACTGTTGTTGCAGAATTGTATGTTACTGCACTTGTCCTTTATTCTTTCGTACCTCTCAGTGTCTTCATTAACCTTGGTCACGTTGTGCTGACATCCCCTATATTGCGGGGAATTAACATAAGTCTACTATCTAGTAAGTGATTCTTCCCCCTCCAACCCGATCCCTGGTAACCATCAAAGAACGTTGCTTTCTGTGTGCAAACCTATTCTTGACTTTTTATAAAAGTGGTATCATAAATATTTGTCCTTTTATGATGGACTTTATTTCATTTATTTCAGATTCCATGTTATGTTTCATAGATTCACTTATCATTATTCTTTATTGTTGCATAATATTCTATTGCATGTACATATCACATTTTGTTTATCCATTCATCTGTTGATAGACACTTACGTTGTTTCCATCCTTTTGCTACTGTGAATAATGCTGCAATGAACATGAATGTGCATATGTCTATTCGTGTCACTGGTCTTATTTCTCCAGGATATGTAACTAGGAGGGGGATTGCTGGATCATATGGTATTTCTATTTCAAAGTTTTTGAGGAAGCGCCATATCATTTTCCATAGTGGTTGTAGCATTTTACAATCCCTCCAGCAGTATACTAGAGTACCAATCCCCCTACAACCTCACCAGCATTTGTTGTTTTCTGGGTTTTTTTTTTTTTTTTTTT
>NW_004443974.1:2526126-2533605 GCF_000243295.1 Trichechus manatus latirostris
TTTTGATCAGTGCCATTTTTGCAGGGGTGAGATGGCATCTTATTGTAGTTTTGATTTGCATCTCTCTAACAGCTAATGATCACAAGCATCTCTTCATGTGTTTGTTAGCTACCTGAATGTCTTCTTTGGTGAAGCATTTGTTCATGTCCTTCGCCCATTTTTTGACTGGACTGTTTGTCTTTTTGTTGTCAAGGTGTTGAAGTTTTCTACATATTTTAGAGAATAGACCCTGGTCAGATATGTCGTTGCCAAAAAATTTTTTCCCAGTCTATAGGTTCTCTTTCTACTCTTGTGGTAAAGTCCTTAGATGAGCATAAAGTATTTAATTTTTAGGACTTCCAGTTATGTCGTTTATACCAATATTTTTCTGAGGGTCAAAAACAGGGGTTTCAACATGTAAATTATTTTCATCAACACTGAAGTCTCAATTTAATGCTATGAATGAATTTTTGTTTAGGAAGCTACATATGGAACTCAACAGGAAACAAGTTTTACCCACTATAGAATTCACTTAAAATAGGCTAATTTTACAGTCTTATTTACATTTATAACTGAAAGCAAAGAGAAAGTTTCTTTTAAACCTAAGGTCTATGAGAAAACAATCTTAAAACTGTACAACCGCTATCTTTCTTTTCATGTAAAACAAACAGAGAAAGCATAGATTAAATAAATCTACAGGAAGTCCAAAAGCATCATTTAATTCCTTTTATTTACCAAAACTCATTTCATAGATTTTTAGGTAGAAAAATTCACAAGAGATAATATATTTCTAGGAATGAAGGTAAAAATAGATGTTGTACAAGGAGCCACAGTAGGAATGACAGAATACACTACCTATAAACTTGGGTTTGGTATTAGGTTATTTGTTGTTATTAGTTGCCATCAAGTCAGTTCCAGCTCTTGGACACATTATGTACAACAGAATGAAACACTGTCCAGTCCTGTGCCATTTTCATGATCATTTGTAATCAGACAACATTCTGTTACGATCCATAGGTTTTCATTGGCTAATTTTTGCAAGTATATCACCAGGCCTTTCTTCCTAGTTTGTCTTAGTCTGGAAGCTTCATTGAAATCTGTCCATCATGGGTGAACCTGCTGGTATTTGAAATACCAGTAACAGAGCTTCCAGCATCACAGCAACACACAAGACACTCCAATATAACAAAATGACAGATGGGTGGTGGATATTAAGTATAGCTTCCTCTATATTTTAGGTCCTGTCATTATTTACAATAACATTTTGAAATAACTTGACATTATAAAGGTCAAATATGAACTCTTCACTCCTCTGCTAATTTACACTTAAAATGATCATTGGCCATTATGACTGTATATGAAATCACAGATTTAACAGTGTACAAAGTATACAAATATCTTAGTTTGTTGCAGCGGTTTGTTTCCTGACTTGAGTAACTCAGCCAAGAGCATTCATTTGAATTCTTCTCTCCTGTGACAACAAAGAATCATGTTAACTATTATGGCCACACTAAAATGTGGGTAGGATGTAACGGAAGGCGTCTTAGTCTAGGTTCTTTAGAGGAGCAAAACAGTGACATGTATATATAAATATCTATAGAGATTTACTTCAAGAAAATGGCTCGTGCAATTATGGGGGCTGGCAGGTCCCAAATCTGTGGGTCAGGTGGCAAGCTAGAGACCCCTGCTGGCTCATGGGGTTGCAGGGGCTGGCAAATACAAAATCTGTAGGTTGGACAGCAAGCTGGTGATTTCCACAGGCTTATTATGTCCCAAGAACTGGAGGGTTGAGAGACAGAGCGAGTTTTGCCACAATATCCATTTATATACTGGAGGCAGGTCATAATCCTAAGAAAACTTCCTTTTCAACTGATTGTCTGATGACATTAGATCACATAATGGAAAATAATTACATTATATTATGGATGAGCAACTAGTCCAGTATCTGCCAAATCACTGAGAATCATAGCCTAGCCAAGTTGACACATAACATTAATCATCACAGAGGGGAAAAAATAAAGCTTGAATGCTGTAATTGGTTTTCTGGTTTTAGTGACCAGTGGAAAGGTGGAGATAATTTGGAGACAGCACACTTGACCCCAGAGATAAGAAGAAGTAAGAAAAGGAACTGAAACAAAAGCTTTCCAGTCCAATTAGAGCTGACACACACTGAAGAGGTTATAGTCAGTGCTCCTCCAATTAAAAACAAATAGAGATAAAGTATAAGAGTCTACCGGGATTTTAAGAAAAAATTTTAAATCACTTGAAGACTTTGAACTACAAAACTAACAACCCTTTTTCAAATCGTTTCATTCTCATTTCTTAAATCTAAATAATAAACATAAATTGTTTTTTAAATGTGTCATTATTATGCTAAAATTCTTCTACCTCACCAGAGAAACTAAGCCCCACAAAATATTGCAAAAAATGAGCCAAACTAAATGAATAACACTACACACAACTCTCTCTTCTGGCTTTTAAATATATAGTATTAGGAGTCTTGGATTAAATCATATGTATTTTCAAACAATTATTTTTCAATTAAATAAAAGGATCATATTTGGAGTCTTGGATTAAATCATATGTATTTTCAAACAATTATTTTTCAATTAAATAAAGGGATCTTTTAGTTGTTAACCTGACTAAACTAGGCCCAAAATGAAATCACTTGTGTTTAGCGACATGTTAGCAAACCAAAACCTAAGTTTTATTCTTGTAAATGCCTAAACTTCCCAGGAGCTGAAATCCAAGTCAAAACCAATTGTCTCTCCCAGAAACAGAAACCTAAACTAGCCAATCAGGACTTGCTTGCTCAGTTTAATCTAGTTCAAATTTTCCCCTTAATCCCAAATGGGGGGGGCAGGGGGAATGTCTGCCAGCCAGTCTGAAATTTGCTGAGCACAGTTTCCTTCTTCCTGCGTGTCCAGTTACAAAAGCTCTTCTGCTTGTACCACACTTTGGAACTGTTGTCTGACTGCCAGATCAAACGCTCCCTATTTCATCAACTGAAAATGGAGCTTATGAATTCATACACATTTAATATTGTGAAAATTTTCTTTTTAACAGTTTACTAACCAGGTTGGTATAACTAATCAGTCTATCATTTTTCTTCTCCGAGTTATTCTTTAATTATTAAAAAATAACTCATCAATGTTGTGAGACTGTTAACCATTGTCATAGGGCAACATTTGTAGTAACTGTTAAATGAAACTATTTTGTTCTGTAAGCCTTTATCTTAAGTGAGAATAACAGCACAATTCGAAGAGTGTAGTCAATGTCACTGAATTGTGCATGTAGAAATTTTTGAAATGGTGTATCTTTGGCTATGCGTATTTTCACCAAAAAAAAAAAAAAAGGTTGAGAAGTTAGAGGGTTGATATGTTGTGGGGTTGTTAACCAATGTCATGAAACAACATGTGTACTTCTGTTTCACGAGAAACTATTTGTTCTGTAAGCCTTCACCTGAAGTACAATAAAAAAAAAAAAAAACTCATCAAAATAGTTAACTTTCAGACATATACACACATATCTAAACAGAATACTTTTAATTCAATATATTATCAATTCTTGGCTCGTCTTCGTGATCACACTGCCATTTCTATATAGAATATGCTTACCTTCACATTCCTTCTTCCTAACAACAGAAGGCACAAACAAGGAAAACAATGTTGTTGTAGTAGTTAGTTGCCAGTGAGTTGACTCTGACTCATGGTGACCCTACTATGTGTGCAGACTAGAAATGCTCCATAGGGTTTTCAAGGCTGTGACCTTTTGGAAGCAGATTGCCAGGCCTGTCTTCTCAGGTGGCACTGGGTGGGCTCGAACCATCAACCTTTCAGCTATTAGTCAAGTGCTGAACTGTGTATGCCACCCAAGGACTCCTAAGAAAAACAACACTGATTCTTAGGAGTTAAAAGTGGGAGTATAAAAATAGCCCAGGAAAGTAATGTAAGAAAATAAAAGTTGAAATCCATATACCAAACATTAAAAAAAAAAAAAAAAAAAAAAAATTTTTAAAGCCTAGTCCCTGATATCTGAGTGAGAAGACCAAAACCAACTGATTTCTGAGTTACTGTCAAGTCGATTCCAACTCACAGCAACCCTATAGAATAGAGTAGAACTGCCCCATAGTGTTTCCAAGGGATGGCTGGTGGATTTGAACTGCCAACCTTTTAGTTAGCGGCCAAACTCTTAACTACTGTGCCACCAGGGCTCCTGACTGAGGAGAGCACACTTTAATTACAAAATATTGTCTTCAACTATCTGACGCTATCAAATGGCTACCTATACGACTGAAACAAAGTGCTCATCTTTGATTTGTCCATCTAGGAAACTGCTGACAGTGGAGGGGCAGGAGGCATAGCCATAAGACACTGTAAGGGAAACTGAGGAGCCTGTGAACACCTGAGGCAAGAAGGCAAATGAATCATACAATGGAAATCTTGGGGCCAAGGTCAGAAATCCAGGGAGAGAGCTGTTTAGAGAACTTTGAGCACTGAAAGGTGCCCATGTATAATTTGGAGAGCCATGAGGATGCCCAGGCCAAGATGCATGCTACGAAATTACCTGAGAAGACCTACACTTTGACCTCTGGCTGATTTCTACACTCAATATAAGCCTGGCTAAGTATTAAAGAAGGGCCCAGTAAAAAGTCAATCTGTAAAGACTGCAAAAGGTGGTTTATATTTCCCCAACTATTTTTTCTTTCATTCATTCATTTTTCTTTTTACTTCTTAACTCCTGGCATGCAAGCCAATCTCTGTAAGAACACTAGCTGAACACAGCTAAAGGAATAGACTTCAGTGAACACATATGTCAAGTAATCTAATCTTTGCATAAATAATTTAGAAAACTCACTAAACCAATGTACTACTTCAGTAATAAAAAAAGAAAGAGAGAAAAAACAGATATCAAATCTTGAAGAAAGGGTAGAATCTAATATTCAGAATTACTATCTTACACTATTCAAGTGATGAGTTCACAATAACAACAACGAAAATTACAGGCATACAGAGAAACAGAAAAACAGCCCAAAGGAACAAAATAAATGAACAGAAAAAATCCAAGAGAGTCTAGATATTGGACTTCTTAGATAAAGAATTTAAAACAACTGTCTCAAATATACTCAAAGAGTTAAAGGAAAACACAGACAAAGAACTAAAGGAAATTAAGAAAATGATGTATGAACAAAATAAGAATATCAACAGAGAGAGAAGTTATAAAAAGAAACCAAACAAAATCTCCAGAGCTAAAAAGTACAATAACTAAATAAAAAATTCACTAGAGGGGTTCACCAGCAGATTGGAACCAGCAGAAGAAAGAATCAGCAAGCTTGGTGACAGAACAATTGAAATTATCCATTCTGAGAAACAGAAGGAACAAAGAAAAATAAACAGATGGAGCAGTTCTACTTTGTCCTATAGGGTTGCTATGAGTCAGAATCAACTCAACAACAATGGAGTTTTTCTTAACGGACCTGTGGGACAACATTAAGCAGACCAACATACTCATTATGGGAGTCACTGAAGGAGAAGATACAGAATAAGGGGCAGAAAGAATATTCAAAGAAATAATAGCTGAAAGCTTTCCATATTTGGCAAAATACATGAATTTACACATTCAAGAAATTCAACAAACCTCAAGTAGGATAAAAAAGGAGGAATACATCAAGATATGATCAAACTGTCAAAAACCAAAGATGAATAATAAATCTGGAAAGCAGAAAGAGAGATGAATAGTCACATGCAAGGGATTCTCAATAAGATTAAGTGCCTATTTCTCCTCAGAAACCACGGAGGCAAGAAGGCAGTGAGACGACATATTTAAAGTGCTGAAAGAAAAAAAAGCATCAACTGAGAATTCTTTACTCACAACTCTGTCTTTCAAAAACAAGGGTAAGAATATTAAGAGTTCCAGCAAAATGGCGCTCTAGGCAGAAGCACCACGCCGTCCCTCCATAGCAAAGATCCGAAAAACTAAGCCGAACAGAGAATACAACAATCCTGAAACCCTAAAACATCAAATGAAGAGATAAAGAACTCAGCCAAGCACCAAATGGAGTGAGAAAACTGACAGAGAACGGAGAGCGAAGAGAGATTCATGCAGAGGTCCCCTACCAGCTAACGCAGCACGGATCCGCCATCTTGGACTCCTACTGGAGTCCAGCAAACAGGGGGTATGAGAAAGCAGCCTCACGGAGCTTCCAGCGGGAGACAAAACAACTGGCAATTGGCGATATACGCTTTCCCACCCCCCACCCTTCTTCACCCCCACTCGGCCTCCTCTGCTTCCCGCGGCCACAGTCTCTTGACCGGGAAACAGCAGCTGCTTGGATCCCACACACCCGAACGGGTGGCTCTCTGAGTGCCATTTATTGGTTACTGGTGTTGCTTTTTTTCCGCTTCTTTTTATTTCTTCCTTGCCTCTCCCCACCTCCCCGCTTTTGCTCGAGTACCTCGCTCCATGCGCCATCTTTGCTTCTTCCTGAGGGGCTGCAGAGCTCCGGTAATTTGTGATATACGCTTTCCCACTGTCTACACTTCTTCATCCACACTCGACCCCTCTGCTTCCCAAGGACATAGTCTCTTGTCCAGAAACACCAGCGCGCACGAGCTGGCTCTCTGAATGCCATTTGTTGGCTGCTAGTGTTGCTTTTTTTTTCCTGCTTCTTTTAATTTCTAACCTGCCTCTCTCCACCTCCCACTCCCTTCGCTCAAGTACCTGGCTTCGTGCGCCATCTTTCTTTCTTCCTGAGGGGCTGCGGAGCTCCGTTCGAGTATGGAGCTACTTCCTGGTTTGGGCTGCCGTGCTGGTGTGATCCCGGGGCTTTTGTTCATTTGTTTCTTTTGAATTGTTTGCTTGTTTTCTTTTCCTTTTCTTGAGTTGGGAGCCCTTTCTGGCCAGGCTGAGTGGCGTGGCAGGGAGACTCCCCTTGGGTTTCCACAGACGTGCAGAAGGATCCCTGAGAGCTTTTCTTTTTATGTTGGGTTTTTTTTTTTCTTCTGTTTCTTTGGGGGCCTTTCATGTTAGTTTTTTTCTTTTAATTTGTTTTGTTTTCTTTTTTCTCTTTTTCCCTTTTTGTCTTTCTTCATTGCTCAGTTTCTCGTCTCTCTATATCTTCCTTCTCTTTCTATTCCCTGAATACCTGGTGTTGTATACCTCTACGCTGTCTAGCCAGGCCGTACTGCAACACCTGAGAGCGACTTCCCAGACCTCATAGCTGCACTGGTGGGATCCCTGGGAACGCTGCGGTTCTTTAACCTTTCCGATTCTTATTTATTCATTCTTTTCATTTCTTCCTCCTCCTCTTTGTTTTTTCTCCATTTCATAGTCTCTCAACTCTCCACTCCAACAGCAAGTTTCCCAAGCATTCCTTTTTGTTTGTTTGTATGTTTTTGGCTCCTGTTCCTCTCTCCTCTATCCCATAACCATTTTATCTCCACACATAACAATCTCCCCACTGCATCCTGCCTACCTGCACCGTGCACTTGACATCACACC
>NW_004443974.1:2539700-2598513 GCF_000243295.1 Trichechus manatus latirostris
TAGTCAATGTCACTGAACTGTGCATGCAGAAATTTTTGAAATGGTGTATCTTTGGCTACGTGTATTTTCAGCAAAAAAAAAAAAATATGGTTGAGAAGTTAGAGGGCTGATAACCAATGTCATAAAACAACGTGTGTACTTCTGTTTCATGAGAAACTATTTGTTCTGTAAGCCTTCACCTGAAGTACAATAAAAAAAAAAAATGGTGAAATTGAGACTTTCTCAGAAAAAAAAAAAAAAGCTGAGTTTGTTACCACCAAACCTGCTCTAAAAGAAATGCTAAAAGCAATCCTTTAGGTTGAAAAGAAAAGATAACTAGATGGCAACTTGAAACTTATGAAGAAATAAAGACTTCTGGTAAAATGATTTCATGGGCAAATAGAAAGTCCAGTTTTACTGTATTTTTGGTTTGTAACTCTACTTGTTTGTCCTACATGATATATAGGAACAGAATTTTTGTATGGCATTGAAGGTAAATTGGTATCAATTCAAAATACCCTGTTATAAATTTAGAATGGTAAGTAATCCTCATGAGAAATACAATAAAAATGTCTTTAAAAAAAAGGAAATGAGAAGGAATCGAAACGATCACTACAAAAAAAATCAACTAAATACAAAAGATGATGCATTGCAGGGAATGAGGGGAAAAATGGGATAAGACACACAGAAAACAAATAACAATAAGAAAAAAGTAAGAATAACAAAAGAAAAACCTTCCTCACCAGCAATTACTTTACATGGAAATGGATTAAAGTCTCCAATCAAAAAGCAGAGATAGCTAGGATGGAAAAAAAGAAATGACCCAACTATATGCTGTCCAAAGGGTACTTGACATTAGATACAAATAGCTTGAAAGTAAAAGGATGGAAAAAATATTCCATGCAGATAGTAACGAAATAGATATAGGAGGCTATATTAATAACAGACAAAATAGATTTTAAGTCAAAAACTGTTACAAGAGACAAAGAATGGCATTATATAAGGATGAAAAAGTCAATTCATCAACAATAAATAACAATTATAAATATACATGTAACTAAATATAGAACACCAAACTATATAAAATGAACATTGACAGAATTGAAGGGAGAATACAGTAAAACTTGGAAAGTTCAGTACAACCCTTCTAACAGAGGTCGTTGGGTGGTGCAAATGGTTTGCACTCTGCTACTAAACAAAAGGTTGGCAGTTCAAAACCACCTAGTGGCGCCATGGAATAAAGGTCTAGCAATATACTTCTGAAAAACTGCAGCCATTCAAAACCCTATGGAGTGTAGTTCTACTCTGAAACACATGGGGTCATAATGAGTCAAAACTGACTCAACAGCAACAGGTGTGGTTTTATGGTTTATGAATCAAATAGACCTAACAGACATTTATAGAACATTTCACCCAACAAAGCAGAACACATATACTTTCTGAAGTTATATAGTTCATTCTCCAGGACAGACAATATGTTGGGTCACAAAACAAATCTCAGCACATTTAAAAAGACTGAAATCATACAAACTATTTGTCTCTGACCATAAAAGAATCAAACTAAAAATCAGTAACAGAAGAAAAACTGGAAAAATCACAAATATATAGAAATTAAACAAGATACTATTAAATAACCCACGTGACAAAAAAGGAATCACAAGGAAAATTAGAAAATACAAAGAGAAAAATGAAAATGCAAGTAAAGCATACCAAAACTTATGATATACAGTGAAGGTAGTGTTCAGAGGAAAATTTACCACACTAAATGCCTACATTAAAAAAGATGAAAAGTTGCAAGTCAAAAGACTAACTTTACACCTTGAGAAACTAGAAAAAGAGAAAACTAAGCCCAGAGCTACCAGAAGGAAGAAAATAATACTTCAGTGGAGATCAACAAAATAGAGAATAGAAAAGTAACAGAGACAATCAACAAAGCCAATATTTGGCTCTTTGAAAAGATCAACAAAACTGACAAACCATTGGGTAGACAAAAAAAAGAAAAAAAGAAATTGGGTGGTGAGGGGGAGGATAACTAAAATCAGAAATGAAAGTGGAGTCCTTACTACTCATCTTACAGAAATAAAAACGATTATAAAAGAATACTGTGAAAAACTGTATGCCAACAAACTGGATAACCTTGATGAAATGGGCAAATTCCTAGAAACACATACACTATCTAAACTGATTCCAGAAGAAACAGAAAATCTTAACAGACCTATAATCACTAATCAAAAACCTCACAACAAAGAAAGTCCTGGACCACATGGCTTCACTGGGGAATTCTACCAAATACTTAAAGAAGAATTAACACCAATTCTTCTCAAACTCTTCTGAAATACAGTAGAGGAGAGAACACTTCCAAACTCATTATATGAGGCCAGCATTACTCTAATACCAAAGTCTAATAAAGACACCAGAAAAAAGAAAAGTACAGATCAATATCTCTTACAAATATTGTTGCAAAAATATACAACAAAATATTTTTGATTTGGTGTCTGGATTAATTAATTTAGAAAGTTCTCCATAACTATTATTCCAAACATGCTGCTTCATTCTCTTTTTTTCTTTTCTTCTGCTATTCCAAATATGCATATGTTTTATCTTTTGAAATTGTCCTACAGTTCTTAGATGTCCTCTTCTGTTTTTATTATGACTATTATTGTTATTAATTTGCATTTTATTTTGGAGAATTCTATTGAATCATCACTGAGTCTTTCCTCAGCCATGTTAAGTCCATTCATGATCCCATTGAAAGAATTTTTATTTCTGTTACAGTTTTATTTTTTTTTAATTTCTAGCATTTCCCTTTGACCTTTATTAAACTTTTCATCTCTCTGACTAGATTACCCATCTGTTCTTACATGTATCTATTTTTCCTATTAGAGCCCTTAATATGTTAATCATAAGTAGATAGAAAGATAGCTACTCTGACTTGCATACGACAGAACAAAATGTTGCCCAGTTCTGCATCATCCTTATGATCTCCAGGATGTTCAAGTCCATCGTTGAAGCTACTGTATTAATTGATCTCAGCAAGGGTTTCTCTTGATCTTGCTGGCCTTCTACTTTACCAAACACAATACTGTACTCCAGGAATTGATCCATCCTGATGATGTATACAAAGCTAGAGAGTTGGACAATGTTCTGTTTTGATTCATAAGGTTTTCATTGCCTAATTTTCAGAAGTACATCTCCAGAGCTTTCTTCCTAATCTGTCTTAGTCTGGAAGCTCCAGTGAAACCTATCCACCATGGGTGACTCTGCTGGTATTTGAAATATTGGTGTTATGGCTGCCAGCATCACAGCAACATTCAAGCCACCATAATACTATAAACTGACATATGGGTGGTAGATATTAACCATGGTTATTTTAAATTCCCAGATGGTGCAGTGGTAGAGAGCTCAGCTGCTGACCGTAAGGTCGATAGCTCGAATCCACCAGCTGTCCTTGGAAACCCTATGGGGCAGTTCTACCATTTCTTTTAAGGTCACTATGAGTCAGAATCAACTTGACGGCAATGGGTTTGGTTTGGTTTGTATTTCAAATTCCCTGCTGATTATTCTAACATCCATATCATAGCTGTATCTGAATCTGATGATTGTTTTGTATCTTCAGACTTATTTCTTGCCTTTCTGGAATGTCTTGTAATTTTTTGTTGAAAGCCAAACATGTAATGAGTAATAGTAACCAAAGTAAACAGGTCTCTATTGTAAAGGTTTATGTAATCTGTCTAAGAGTTGGACTTTGATTAATGTTTTCTGTAGATAAATATGTCAGAAAATTAAAAAAAAAAATACACAACAAAACGCTAGCAAACAAAACACAATAGCATATTAAAAGGATTATACATTGTGACCAAGTGGGATTTAGCTGAGAATGCAAGGGTGGTACACTATAAGAAAATAAGTCAGTGTAATAGACCACATTAATAGAACAAAGGAAAAGAACGACATAATCATCTTAATGGATGGAGAAAAGGCATTTGACAAAATCCAACACCTTTTCATGATAAAAGCAGTCAGGAAACTAGGAGTAGAAGGGAAATTCCTCAACATACAAATGGGTGTTTATGAAAAACTCACAGCTACCATAATACTCAATGATGAAAGACTGAAAGTTTTCTGCCTAAGATCAGGAACAAGACAGGAATGCCTACTCTCACCACTGCTATTAAATATTGTACTACAGTTCTAGCTAGATCAATTATGCAAGAAAAATAAATAAAAGGCATCCAAATAGGAAAGAAGTAAAACTATGTCTATTCACAGATGGCAATCCTATATACAGAAAATCCCAAGGAATCCACAAGAAAGATGGTGAAGTTAATAAAAATTTTTTAAAAAATCAATAAACTTGCAGAGTACAACATCAACATGAAAAAAATTACTATGTTTCTATATACTAGCAAGGAACAATCTGAAAGAAAATAAAGAAAATAATAGCAACTAAAAGAATAAAATACCTAGGAATAATTTTAACTAAAGATGTAAAAGAATTGTACATTAAAAACTATATAATTGATTGAAGAAATTAAGGAAATCCTAATAAAAAATATCCTGTGTCATGGGTTGGAAAACTTAATTTCACTAGCATGATAATACAACCCAAAGTGATCTACAGATTCAATGCAATCCCTATCAAAATGCCAACAGGCTTTTCTGTCAAAAGGGAAAAGCTGATTCTCAAATAGCCAAAACAGTTTTGAAAAAGAACATAGTAGGAGGATTCACACTTTCCAATTCAAAACGTACTACAAAGCTACAATAATCAAAACAGGGGTGTACTGGTATAAACACATATAGACAATTTGAATAAACTAATGGTCAAAAATAAACCCATATATCTGTGATCAACTGATTTTCTACAATTACCAAGTACATCCAGTGGGGAAACAGTACTCTCTCAACAAAAGCTGCTAAGACAACTGGACCTCCACATGCAAAAGAATGAAGTTGGACCCATACTTCATACCATATATGAAAATAAACTCAAAACAAATCAATGATCTACATATAAAAGCTAAAACCATAAAACTCCTATAAAAACACCACAGGGATTGAGCTTTAGAATGCCACTATTGGCATGGATTATTAGGTATGGCACAGAAAACATGAGCAACAAGAGAAAAAAATACATGAAGTGGATTTCATTAAAATTAAAAAGTTTTATTCATCAAGGGACATTATCAAGAAAGTGAAAAGAGAAACTACAAGATGGGAGGAAATATCTGGAAACCATGTATCTGATAAAGTTAATATCCACATTATATAAAGAACTGCTACCACTCAAAATTAGAAGATTTTTACCAATTTCTACAATCTTAAATTCATCAACCATGCAATCAAGATGCACTGACAATTACCGATATTGGAATGCTAAAGTTGGAAATAAAGAAGAATCAGTAGTTGGAAAATATTGCCATGGTGATAGAAACAATGCTGAGATCATGCGATAGAATTGTACAAGAACAACAGCTTCTTCATTGCAAATACGTTTTTCTACAACATAAACAGTGACTATACGCATGGACCTCACTAGATGGAAAACAAAAGAATCAAATCAACTACATCTGTGGAAAGAGACAATAGAAAAGTTCACTATCATCAGTCAGAACAAGGTCAGGTGCCCACCGTGCAAAAGACCATCAATGGCTCATATGCAAGTTCAAGTTGAAGCTGAAGAAAATTAAAACAAGTCCAAGAGAGCCAAAATATGGTCTTGAGTATATCTCAATTTTCATGTGAAATACTGGCAGTATAACTGACCGCACCCCCAAAAAAGAAAATATGTGAAGAGTGGAGTGAGAAATAAGTATAGACTCCAGTCCTATAAGTATTAAGAAGGAAAAAAACAAAAGCTAGTAAGATTAAAGACATTCACTCAAATATTTGAAATTAATTGTATTTTCTTGCAAAACCAAAAACATTATAACACATAGCAATAAACTCTTGATCATTTATTTCAGAGAAACAAAAACTACGCTAACAAAAAAACTCATATACAAATCTTCGTAACAGCTTTATTCATTATAGTCAAAAGCTGGACACAACCCAGATGTCTTTCAATCGGTGAATGGTTAAAGACAGTATAGTACATTCATATCATAGGATACTACTTAGCAATTAATAGGAGCAAACTATTGATAAACGCAACAGCTTGGATGACTCTCCAGACAATTATGCTGAATAGAAAAAGCCAGTCTAAAAAGGTTATATCTTGTATGATTCCATTTATACAACATTTTCGAGATGATAAAACTATACAGATGGAAAAACGATTAGTGGATATCAGGGGTTAGGGCAGATAGGAGAGAGAGGTGGCTGCGGTTATTAAAAGGGTAATACGAGGGATCATGACGATGGAACAATTGAGTGTCTTGACTGTCATGGTGCATTCATACACAGAAATACACCAGTACATATAAAACTGTTGAAATCTGGGTAAGGTTGGTGGATCATATCAATGTCAATATCCTGGTTGTGCTATTCTACTGTAGTTATGAAAGATGTCATCATTAGAAGAGACTGAGTGAAGATCATACAGGATCTCACTGTACCATTTTTCACAACAGCATATGAATCTACAATTATCTTAAAAATAAAGACACACCAAAAAGTCATAAAGATGTGTTGGAGATGTTCACTCAAATATTTCAAATTATGCAGGTTCTACACACCTATTCACTACAGGGTAATTAAATAATACACCCAAAATGAAAGAAATATGGAAATAAAAATCTCAAGCTAAAGAATTACAATGTAAAGATTATTTTTAATACCTACTTTCTCAATCTGAAAAATATAAATAAGGAGAGGCTAACTGAGATACACTGTATTTAATATCTAGAATAAAAATCAAGATGTGGCTTAAAAAATTACTACTAGTTTCTAGATTTCTTACTAAAAACTATTAGAAAAAGAAAAAGGCAAGCCTGACATACTCACTTGCTCAGACGAAATTAATCTGAGATGAAAAATCAACTTCACCATTGTCTTAGGCTGAGTTCTCTAGAGCAGCAAAACCAGTAAAGCGTATAAATATATATATAGAGAGATTTATATCAAGAAAACAGCTCATGCGATTGTAGAGGCTAGAACATCCAAAGTCTGTGGATCAAGGTAGAGGTCTCTCCTAATTCATGGAGCGGCAGAAGCTGGCGAGCCCAAGATCGGCAGGTCGGAGAGCAGGGCTCCCACTCACAGGCTGTGAAGATTGGTGAATCCCAAGTTCGGCAGATAAACAGACAGCTAAAGTCCCAAGAACTGGAGGTGAGACAACAGGAGGCAGTCATAGGATCCAGAGAGAGCAAACAGCCAGAACATCTGCTTATATTCAGATGCAGGCGTCACCCCGAAGGAAACTCCCTTTAATCTAATTGCCTACTTACAGTATATTCAAACATGGGAGTGATCACATATAAATACTGAGAATCATGGCTCAGCCAAGTTGACACATAATCTTAACCATCACAACTATGTAAGGAAAATAGATTGGAAGATGGCAGAGTAGTCAGACGCTTTCTGTGGTCCCTCTTACAAGAAAGACCTGAAAAAACAAGTGAATCAATTATATATGACAATCTAGGAGCCCTAAACATCAAAGACAGTTGGGGAATCAGACTGAGCGGTAGGTGGAGAGAGAGATGGTTCAGAAGCAACGAGGAGTTGCCAGACTTAACATGGCAGGAAGTGGCACCCTGCAGGCTGAATCGGCTAGCGTGCAAGGGTGAGGCAAGCAGTGGCACTTGGGATGCGTTTTCCACATCGGGAGGGACGGAGTGGCGGAGTCTTCTCAAGCCTCCGGAAGCAGCGAGAAACAGAGCTCAATAGGCAAAAGATAAGTACAAGCATCTAACCTATCATGTGGATCAAACCACCCCCTTTTGGTAAATACCTCTCTCCCATTTACCTGCCCCCTCACCACTCTGCTCCAGGACCCTGTCCAGCTTCAGCGATTGCTGTGCCCCTGGGCAGGAAGTAGGACCGATCGAGCGCTCCGAGCCATTCCCTCGACTCTGGAGAGGATACAAATTAACAAACAGGAAAAAATAATCTTCCAGCTACCCTACGCCAGGAACTCAAGGCAGGCACAGCTCCTTTGCCTAGGCACACGCATAAGCGGTCCATGGACTCTGAATGACTTTCACCCCTCCATAGACCTGTGTGGGCCCATTTCAACAGTAAAGGCCCTCATTAGAACAATACAACAAAGTATATGCCTGAAGTCTATTTTTAACTATCAGCTGTAAGGGGAGTGGCAGATTTGTGACATTTGAAACCGACCTGGCAATTAAGCAGGTTCCTCACCTACCCATATCAAGGGCCTGAGGACTGGTGACTCCACCCACTCCACCTAGCCACCTGTAACAGGGGTCTGAAAATAAGTGGTGTTGCCCAGTCCTTAAAGCCAACAGGAATGGGAGCCCAAAGTCTGGCTGCAAAACCCACCCACCTACGTGCTCTGGGGAACAGGGACATGCCTTCTACCCAGACACTCAGGGGCAGCTGTCAGCCCCCTGCCTTACTCAGCACATGACCCCTACTGCAGCCAGATAGCTGTGCCAACTCCAATTACCCTGACATAACCCTGCCCGTCTATGACTGTAGGTGACAGCCTGCACCACAGACTTGGTGACCGACGACCTGGACACCTGAGCTGAATTCATACAAGAAAAGTAAACAAACTCCTGGACTCATATACCTAGTAAAAGCTCTAGCCACCTGGAGACAGGATGTGAGAGCTTCAAAGACACCAATAATCAAACTAGCTCACATGACCAGCCTATTTGGGTATATCAAAACAAAACAAGAAGCCAGAACACAGTAAGCAAACATAAAATAAATAAATATTATAATTTATTGATGGCTTAGAAACAACCAGTCAGTATCAAATCACATAAAGAAGCACACCATGAAGGCATGAGCAAGCCACCAAAACAAGGAATCCAGAAACCTTCCAGAAAAAGAAAACTTCTTGGAATTACCAGAGGCAGAATTCAAAAGATTAATATACAGAACTCTTCAAGAGATTAGGAAGGTGTCCTAGTCATCCAGTTCTGCTACAACAGAAATACTGCAAGTGGATGGTTTCAATGAAGAGAAGTCCATTTCCTCATAGTCAAAGTAGGCTAAAAGTCCAAATTCAGGGCATCAGCTCCAGAGGAACGCTTTTTCTCTCTGTCGGCCTTCTTCTCTTCAGTGTTCCCCCGGACTAGGAGCTTCTCTGCGCAGGGACCCCAGTCCAAAGGACGCACTCTGCTCCCGGCACTGCTTTCTTGATAGTATGAGGTCCCCAGCTCTCTGCCTGCTTCCCTTTCCTTTTATCTATTGAGAGATAAAAGGTGGTGCAGGCCACACCCCAGGAAAACTCCCTTTACACTGGATGTGACCTGTGTAAAGGTGGTGTTACAATCCCACCCTAATCCTCTTTAACATAAAATTACAATCACAAAATGGAGGCCAGCCACACAATTCTGGGAATCATGGCCCAACCAAATTTATACACACATTTTTTAGGGGACACAACTTAAATCTATGACAGAAGGAGATCAGGTAAAATGCAGAACAAGCCAAGGAAAACACAGACAAAGCAATAAAGGAACTTAAAAAAGTTATACAAGAGCATAATGACCAATTTAACAGGCTGCAAGAATCCGTAGAGAGGGCAAACAGAAATCCAAAAGAATAACAAAAAAATTTCAGAATTAGACAACTCACTAGAAAGCCATAGAAGCAGAATAGGGGCAATGGAAGTCAGAATTAGTGAGACTGAAGATAAAGCACTTGACACCAACTTATTTGAAGAAAAATCAGATAAAAAAATTTTAAAAAATGAAGAAACTCTAAGAAATATGTGGAACTCTATCAAGAGGAATAACCTACGAGCGATTGGACTACCAGAAAGGGGGAGATAACAGAAAATACAGAGAGAATTGAAGATTTGTTGGCAGAAAACTTTCCTGATATCGAGAAACACGAGAAGATATCTATCCAAGAAGCTCATTGAACCTCACATAAGGTAGATCCCAAAAGAAAGTCACCAAGACATATTATAATCAAACTTGCCAAAACCAAAGATGAAGAGAGAATTTTAAAAGCAGCTAGGGATGAACAAAAAGTCATCTACAAAGAAGAGTCAATAAGAATAAGCTCAGACTACTCAGCAGAAACCAGGTAGGAAAGAAGGCAATGGGATGACATATATAAAGCCTTGAAGGAAAAAAATTGCCAGCCAAGAATTATATATCGAGCAAAACTGTCTCTCAAATATTATGGCAAAATGAGGGCATCTGCAAATAAACAGAAGTTAGGGAAATTTATAAAAAACAAACCAAAATTACAAGAAATAATAAAGGGAGTCCTCTGGTTAGAAAATCAATAACATCAGATAACAACCCATGATTAGAACACAGGACAGAACAAACAGATATCAACCCAGATTGGGAAGTCACAAAAATAAATCCAAGCTAAAACACTGAAAATAGGGAAACAGAGATGTCAATATGTAAAAGATGACAACATTAAAAAAAAAAAAAAGGAACTAAATAATGCAGCCATAGATCTTTCATATGAAGAGAAAGACAAGGTGATACAAAGAAATAAAAGATTGATTTAAACTTAGAAAAATAGAGGTAACTACTAAGGTAACCACAAAGGAAACTAACAATCTTACACATCAAAATAAACAAGAAAAACATAAAGACTCAGCAAATACAAAATCAACAACAAAAAAGATGAAAAGAAAATACATAAAGAAAGAGAGCAGCAAAAGAAGGCCCCAGGCACCAGAAAAAACCAAATAATAAAAATTAGAGCAGAATTAAATGAAATAGAGAATAGAAAAACAATTGAAAGCGTTAACAAGATCAAAAGTTGGTTCTTTGAAAAAAGACCAAAATTGATAAACCACTTGCCAAACTGACAAAAGAAAAACAGGAGAGGAAGCAAATCACCCAAATAAGAAATGAGATGGGTGATATCACAACAGACCCAACTGAAATTAAAAGAATCATAACAGAATACTGTGAAAAACTGTACTCCAACAAATTTGAAAACCTAGAGGAAATGGACACATTTCTATAAACTCACTACCTACCTAAACTAACAACAGAGGTAGAAAAACTTAATAAACCTATAACAAAAAGAGATTGAAGAGGTAATTAAAAAAAACCTCCCAACAAAAAAGAGACCTGGCCCTGACGGCTTCACTGGAGAATGCTACCAATCTTTCAGAGAAGAGTTAACACGACTACTACTAAACGTATTTCAGAGCATAGAAAAGGATGGAATACTCCCAAATTCATTCTATGAAGCCAGCATAACCCTGATACAACAAAACCAGGTAAAGACACCACAAAAAAAGAAAATTACAGACCAATATCCCTCATGAACATAGATACAAAAATCCTCAACAAAATTCCAGCCAATTGAATTCAACAACATATCAAAAAAATTATTCACCATGACCAACTGGGATTTATACCAGGTATGCAGGGATGGTTCAACATTAGAAAAACAATGAATGTAATCCATCACACAAAAAAAAACCAAAAGACAAGAACCACATGATCTTATCAATTGACGCAGAAAAGGCATTTGACAAAGTCCAACATTCATGATAAAAACTTTCAGCAAAACAGGCACAGAAGGGAAATTCCTCAACATAATTAAGGGCATTTATACAAAGCCAGCAGGCAACATCATCCTAAATGGAGACAGTCTGAAAGCATTCCCCTTGAGAATGGGAACCAGACAAGGATGCCCTTTACCACTACGTAAGCAGTAAGATAAGATTCTGACTTTGATAGCTTTCAAAGCCCTTGTGCTTCATATAAGAATCTTCGAATAATGACTTCGTTCTAAAAAAATTGGGGATGTGTGTTTTGATCTGTCTGGCGGAGTTTAAGGAAATCTCTGTTATATCACTGGCTGAGTGCTGAGATAATGAAACAGATACTTCACTGATCATATGTGATAAGGAATACAATCTCTGCAAATATAATTTGGAAAAGTCACTATACACACAGACAGCTTCAGCTCTAAGCAATCAACAGCAAGCCCTAGAAAAAGCAAAGAATCAGATTTCCACAATCACCACATTATAATATTCAAAACACCCACTTTTCAACAAGAAATTACAAGGCACACAAAGAAAGAAGAAAGTATGGCAATTCACGGGAAAAAACAGAAATCGACAAAAACTGTCCCTGATGAAGCTGAGATATTGGACTTAATAAAGATTTTAAATCAACAGTCTTAAATATGCCCAAAGAGCTAAAGGAAATCATGAGAAAAATAAAAATAGGAAAACAAAAGAATAACATAATAACAGACTATCAATAAATTGAAATTATATACATATTTTAAAAACAATTTTTGTAGCTTGAAAAGTACAACAGCAGAAATAGAAAATTCACTAGAGGGGTTCGAAGGCAGATTTAAGCAGGCAGAAGAGTAAGCAAATTTGAAAATAAGATAACTGAAATTATCTAGTATAAGGAATAGAAAGAAAAAGAAAAACAAAGGACCTGTGAGACACCACCAAGTGTACCAACATATATATTGTGAGTGTCCCAGAAGAAAAAGTGAGAGAAAGTAGGAAGAAACATTATTTGAAGAATTAATGACCAAGTTACAGAATTTTCCAAAATTTGATAAAAGACATGATTCCACACACCCAAGAAACTGAATGAATGTTAAGGGGGATAAACTCAAAGACATTCACACTGAGACACATTACAACCAAACTGTTAAAAGACAGAGACAGAATCTTGAAAGAAACAAGATAGAAGTAACTTGTCACCTATAAAGGATTCTCAGTCTGATTAACAGTCAATTTTTCATCAGAAACCATGGAGACCAGAAGACAGTGGGATGATATATTTAAAATGCTGGGGGTGGTGTGCAGGAGGACTTCTCAAGTAAGAATTCTATATCCAGTAAAACTATCTTTAAAAACAAACGTGAAATAAAAATATTTCTATATAGACAAAAGCTGAAATATTTAATTGCTAGTAGCCCTACCCTACAAGAAATGCTGAAAAGGGTCCATTAGGCTGAAATGAAAGAACACTAAACAGTAACTTGAAGATATAAAAAGAAATACAGAGTTCCAGTAAAGGTAACTAAGTAGGGAAATGTAAAAGCCAGTACACCCACCACTCAGTTATCGACCATCTCGTTATTCAACACTTCCCATTTACCACAATAGTAAAAAATCTACTGACGATTTTGCACATTAACAATGTACATCTGGCAGTAACGAATGCTGAGGTGCAAGGCGAGATTAACACTGGCCATGACGGTTGAGGTTATGTGTCAACTTGTCTGGAGCATGATTCTCAGTGGTCTGGCAGTTATGTAGTGATGTAATTTGGCACTTCTGTAATGATGCAGTCACCCTCCATTTTGTGATCTGATGTGGTCATACTCCATTGTCAAATAACACCGATTTTCACATAGCGACCTGGTCTCTGGAACCTAAAGATATCAATATATGAGGAGTGGGTGTATTGTTATATTTTTTGTTTTATACTTTGTTACCTAGATGATATGAAAGATAACTGAATTAAACTATAATGTGCTCTACAGTGTATAATGGAGCCCTGGTAGCCCAGGGGTTAAGAGCAAAAGCTGCTAACCAAAACGTCAGTAGGTTGAATCCACCAGCCCCTCCATGGGAGAAAGATGTGGCAGATTTATAGCCTTGGAAAGCCTATGGGGCAGTTCTACTCTGTCCTATAGGGTTGCTATGAGTTGGAATAGATTTGATGGCAGTGGAGTCAGTTTTTTTGGTTTACAGTGTATAAAGGTCTTTTGGGTGACACAAATGGTTTGTGCTCATCCACTAACTGAAAGGTCGCCAGTTTGAACCTACACAGTGGCACCACAAAAGAAATGCCTGGCATCTGCTTCCATAAACATTACAGCCAAGAAAACCCTAAGGAGTTCAGTTCTACTCTGTAAGACATGGGGTCACCAGGCACTGGAATCAACTCACCGGCAATAAGTTTGATTTTTTTGGAATGTGTAAAGATGTAATTTATAACAATAACAGCATTAACGGAGGGGGTAGAGATATACAGTAGTAAAGTTTTGTAAACTATTAAAACTAAGATACTATCGATTAAAACTAGAGTTTTATAAATTTAAGGCCTAAATTATAACTACCAAAAAACTAGCTAAAAATATATATATACAAAATAAAAATATACAGAAATGAAATGAATCAAAACAGGACACTAGAAACATCAATTATTCCAAAACAAGGCAGTATTGGGAAGAACTGAGCAAGAAAAAATAAATAAGCCATACAGTAAACAAAAGATAAAATGGCAGAAGTTGTTCAATCAGTAATCACTTAAAAAGTTAATGTTTACAACTCAGCAATTGAAAGACAGAAACTGCCAGAATGGTTTTTTTTTTAAAAAAAAGATAAAATTGTATACTGTCTAAGAGACACTCATTTTAGATCCCAAAACACTAATAGGGAGAAAGTGAAAAATCAGAAAAAGATATTCCATGCAAAAAGTAACCAAAGAGAGCTGGCAAAATAGAAATTAAGTCAAAACTGTTAAAAGAGACAAATAAGTTTATTGTATATTGAAAAAGGGACCAATTCAAGAAGATATAACAATTATATATGCACTGTTTTTGTCAGGGCTCTCCAGAGAAAAAGAACCAGTGAGATAAATGTATGTGTGTGTGTGTGTGTGTGTGTGTGTGTGTGTGTGTGTGTGTGTACACACATATACATATATACACAGACACAGAGAGAGAGAGAGAGAGAGAATTACTTCAAGGGATTGTAGGAGGCTGCAAAGTCTAAAATCTGTACGTCAGGGAGAAGACTACAGAGTTCTGCAAGCTCTCGTTTGAAGATCTATAGGTCAGGTGATGGAAGAGTACAGCATTAAGAGAGATAGCTAGTTCTGCAATACTGCCTATTCATATGTAGTCATGAGGCAGACCACACCCTAAAGAGAATCCCCTTTTAATTGACTGGTTGATTACATTATATTACTATATGAAAAGTGATTACATTATACTGCATTAGATTACATTATGGAACTGCAGGTGGTCTAGTGTTTTGCCAAACCACTGGGAACCATAGCCTAGCCATGGTGACACATAAAATTAACTATCACGAGCACCAAGCAACAGAAACCAAAGTATATAAATCAAACATTCAAGAAGGAAGAAACAGTTCTACAATAAAAAAGTTGGAGATTTCAATACCTTACTTTCAACAATGACTACTAAAATCAAACCAAACCCACTGCCATCGAGTCGATTTCAACTCATAGCGACCCCACAGGATTTCCAAGGCTGCAAATCTTTACTGCCACATCTTTCTCCCATGAAGCCACTGGTGGTTTTGAACTGCTACCTGTTGGTTAGCACTCAAACACTTTAATCACTGCGCCATCAATGGTCAGAACATCAAAATGAAAGATCTACAAGGAAACAGAGGACTTACACATTATTGAAAACTAGACTTAACATACATGGAACGCTCCACAAAAAGAATATGCATTCTTTTCAAGTGCAGATAAAACATTCCCCAGTATAAACTATACCTTAGGCAGAACCAACATGGTGCTATAGACAGAAGAGCCATGCTGTCCCTCCACAGCAAAGACCCGAAAAACTAAGTAAAACACAGACAAACGTCAATCCTGGAACCCTAAGCGTCAAATGAAGAGATAAAGAACTCAACCAAGAACCGAATGGAAGAAGAAACTGACAGAGAACAGAAAGCAAGGAGTTACGAGCAGAGGACCCTATCGGCTAACGCAGAATGGATCCATCTCCTGTCGGAGATCAGCTGACAGGGAGTACAAGGAAGCAGATTCACAGAGCTCCCAGCAGGAGACAAAGTAGCCGGTAACCAGTGAGATATGCTTTCCCACCCATTACCCTGCCCTGCCCACCCCCCCCCGCTTGGTCTTCACTGCTTCCTGGCCGACCGATCCATGACTTCCCAAGGGGCCAATTCCTGGCTTCTCGGAGGGCCGATTACCAACTTCTTGGTAGGCTGATTACCAGCTTCCCAGTGGGCTGATTTGCTGCTTCCTGGCAGGCTGATCTGCAGCTTCTCAGGGGGCCAATCCCAAGCTTCCTGGAGGGCTGATTCGCTGCTTCACAATGGGCTCATTCAGAGCCTCCCGGTGGGCCAATTCCCAGCTTCTTGGAGGGGCCGATCCGCGGTTTCCCGGTGGGTCGATTCGCTGCTTCCTGGCGGGTCAATTCCTGGCTTCCCAGGGGGCTAATTCGCTGTTTCCCAGCAGGGGGATCTGGGGCTTCCCAGCGGGCCGCGACCACGGCACGGTGGGTGCTGGTTCCGTGCTGCGCAGATTCGCCAAGCTCACACTGGCCAGCTTCTTTACTGCCATTTCTTCGTTGATGGTATTGCTTTTTCTGGCCTCTTTTGGTTTCTTCCCTGGCTCTCACCTCCTCCCCATCCTTTTAACTAGAACACCTGACGCTGTGTGCCATCTTTACTTCTTGACAAACTGTGAAGTGCCGCTCAGCTAGGGTACTACATCCTCGGTCTGCATTGTCACACTGGTAGGATTCCTGGGGCTTTTTTTTTCTTTTCTCCTTTTTATTTTCTTAATTTCTTGGTTTCTCCTTTCATTCTACTTACCTTTTTTCCTGTCTTCTGAATACCTGGCGCTGTGTATCATCTCCACCCCTTCTAGACAGGCTGTGCCGCGTGACTCAGAAGCCGCTTCCTGATACGTGCTGCTGTGCCACTGGGATCCCTGGGGGGCATTTTCCCCATTTATTTATTTATTTTGTTTTTCTTCACTTCTCAGTTTCTTCTCTCTTCACTCCAAAGGAAGGCCCTCTCAGCAGTTGTTTTTGCTCCTGTTTCTCTCTCCTCGCCTCTTTTTCATACCCAACCAAGCTCCACACATCACAACCTATCCCTCTCCTTCCCTACTATCTATTTGAACTGTGCGCTGAACATAGCACTCCCAAGCAGCACAGGCAGTGTGTACTGGAACCTGCCCTGCACTGACACCTGGCTCACCCTGTCAGAACCAGTACGTGTGACAAACAAACCATCCCAGCCCCTCGCCTTCAGCTGGACCTGCCCTGTTGCACCACAGCTGAGCGACTGGCCCTGTCCATTGGACAAGGAAAAGTACCTTGTCCACAGACCACCAAAAAACAAAGAACACACAGACCGTCTGCTCAGACATAACCAAATAAAACAAGAGGAGGACGAAACAAATCTACAATCAATAAACGAAAAAAATAACTACTGAATGTCCCAAAGACAGCAGATAACAATAAAAAATGTTTAAAAACAGGACACCATGGTTCCAGTACGTGCCCAAAATAAAACACCAGACAACTTCCCAGTAGAAGAAAAGGCACTAGAACTACCTGATAGGGAATTCAAATATCTAATATTCAGAGCTATCCAAGAGTTGAAGCAAAATGCAGACAAAAATCAGGAAAAAACAAATTCATGGACAATACAGATAAAAAAATGTAAGAATTCAAAATAATACGGGAACAAAATCAGAAAATAAATTCACAAATAGAAATCATACAAAAACAACAATTAGAAATCCAAAAGGTAAACCACAAGATTTTAGAAATTGACTGTGTCATAGAAGGGCTGAGGAACAGGTTTGAAACAATGGAAAACAGGATCAGTGAAATTAAACGAAAACATTACGATACAACTTTGAGGAAACATTAGAAAAAAGAACACAAAAAATGAAGAAACCATGAAAATTATGTGGGATACAATCAAAAGCAAAAATTTTCGAGTGACCAGAGTTCCAGAAGAGGGGCAGAAAACAAAATACAAAAAGGATCACCAAAGAATTGCTGACAGAAAACTTCCCTAATATCATAAAACATGAAAAGCTGACCATTCACAAAGCTCAACGAACCCCATATAGGATAGACCCCAAAAGAAAATCACCAAGGCATATCATAACCACACTCACTAAAACCAAAGACAAACAAAGAATCCTGAGACCAACTCGAGAAAAACGAAAAGTCACATATGGAGGGGAAACGATAAGACTAATCTCTGATTATTCAGCAGAAACCGTGCAGGCAAGAAGGCAATGGGATGACATATATAAAACCGTGAAAGTAAAAAACTGCCAGCCAAGAATAATATATCCTGCAAAACTGTGGTTCAAATATGATGGTGAAATTAAGACATTTCCAGATAAACAGAAATTAATGGAATATGTAAAAACAAAACCAAACTTACAAAAATTATTAAAAGGAGTCCTTCGGATTGAGAACAAAAACATCAGAGGACAGCCTGAAACTAGGATGCAAGATCAAACCAGCCAGATACCAACACAGGAAATGAATCTCAAGGGCTATTCAAAACCAAAAGATTTACAACAGGGAACCAGAGAGGTTAATCTGTAAATGATAATAATGTCAGAACAATAAGAGGGAATAAACGGTACAGGTAAAGAACTTTCTAATGGAAAGTAAGTCAAGGAAATACCAACTAATAATACACTGCTTTAAACTAGGAAGATAAGGGTAAATTTCAAGGTAACTACAAAGAAAGTTAACAGATCTACTCATTAAAATAAGGAGGAAAAACAAAGTCTCTGTAAAATAAAATCTACAAAAACAAAAGAAAATAAAAAAAATTCACAAATCAAACGACTTCAGCACAGGAGAGTAAGAGGAACAAAGAAATCGTCAGCACCACACAAAAAAGATTACAAAATGACAACAATAAACTCATACCTATCAACAATTACACTGAACGTAAATGGCGTAAATGCACCCATATAGAGAGAGAGTAACAGAATGGATAAAAAAATAGGATCCATCAATATACTGTCCACTAGAAACACACCTTAAAGACATAAATTTATTAAAAATCAAAGGATGGAAAAAAATATATCAAGCAACAGCCACCAAAAAAGAGCAGGAGTGGCAATACTAATCTCAGATTAAATACACTTTAAAACAAAATCCACCATAAAGACAAAGAACGGTACTATATCACGATTAAAGGGACGATCCACCATGAACACACAACCATAACAAACATCTATGCACTCAATGGCAGGGCTCCAAAATACATAAAACAAACCCTAACAGCGCTGAAAAGAGAAATCAACAGTTCCACAAAAACAGTAGGAGAATTTTAAAAAATGAAGAAACCCTAAGAAATATGTGGGACTCTATAAAATAGAGGAATAACCTATGAGTGATTGGAGTACCAGAACAGGGGAGGATAACAGAAAATGCAGAGAGAATTGTTGAAGATTTGTTGGCAGAAAACTTCCCTGATGCTGTGAAAGTTGACAAGATATCTTTCCAAGATGCTCACTGGACCCCACATAAGGTAGATCCCAAAAGAAAGTCACCAAGACATGTTAGAATCAAACTTGCCAAAACCAAAGATAAAGACAGAATTTTAAGAGCGGCTAGGGATAAACGAAAAGTCACCTACAAAGGAAAGTCAACAAAAAAAAGCTCAGACTACTCAGCAGAAACAACGCAGGCAAAAAGGCAATGGGATGACATATATAAAGCTTTGAAGGAAAAAAACAGCCAAGAATTATATATCCAGCAATACTGTCTATCAAATATGATGGCAAAATTAGGACATTTCCAGATAAACATAAGTTTAGGGAATTTGCAAAAACCAAAACAAAATTACAAGAAATACTAAAGGAAGTCCTCCGGTTAGAAAATCAATAACATCAGATAACAACCCAAGACTAGAACACAGGACAGAGCAACCAGATATCAACCCAGATAGGAAAGACACAAAAGTACATCAAAGCTAAAACACCGAAAATAGGGAAACAGATGTCAATATGTAAAAGATGACAACATTACAACAAAAAAGAGGGATGTAAAAAATGTAGACATAGATTTTTCATAAGGAGAGGAAGTCAAGGTGATATAAAGAAATAAAAGACTGGTATAAACTTAGAAAAATAGGGGTGAACATTAAGGTAACCACAAAGGAAACTAACAGTCACACAAGTCAAAATAAGTCTAGAAAAATATAAAGACTCAGTAAACAGAAAATCAACAATGAAAAAGATGAAAAGAAAAACAACTCAGCACAGAAAATTAAGTGGAACAAAGAAACTGTCAACAACACACAAAAAAAGTTATCAAAATGGCAGCACTGAACTCATACCTATCAATCATTACACTGAATGTAAATGGACTAAATGCACCAATAAAGAGACAGAGTGGCAGACTGGATGAAAAACACGATCCATCTATATGCTGCCTATAAGAGACACACCTTAAAGACACAAACAAACTAAAACTCAAAGGATGGAAAAAAATATATCAAGCAAACAACACTCAGAAAAGAGCATGAGTGGCAATATTAATCTCTGACAAAATAGACTTTAAAGTAAAATCCACCACAAAGGATAAGGAAGGACACTATATAATGATTAAAGGGTCAATACACCAGGAGGACATAACTATAATAAATATTTACGCACCCAACGACGGGGCTCCAAATCCATAAAAGAAACTCTAACAGCACTGAAAAGACAGACAGCTCTATAATAGTGGCAGGAGACTTCATCTAAACTACAATAAAAAAATAAATAAAACTATATGTTACCCCATAAAACGAGTCTCAACAAATTTAAAAATATACAAAGACAGAAACCAGTAACAGAAGGAAAACTGCAAAATTCACAAATATGTAGAAATTAAACAACACACTCAACAAATAGGTTGAGAAAATAACAAGAAAAATTAGATATTACTAAGAAATGAATGGAAATAAAGACACAGCATAGTGTAACTTTTTGGATGCAACAAAACAAGTACGCAGAAGGAAATTTATAGCTCTATACACCTACATTAGAAAAAAAGAACTATATCCAATTAAATAACATAACTTTATAATTTTAAGGAACGTGATGGTTAAGACTGTGGTCCACTTGGCTGGGCCACAATTCTCTGTTTATATGTGATCACTCTCATGACTGAATACTGTGTGAGTAGATAATCAGTTGATCTGATTATAATCCTTGGAGGTCTGGCCTGCATCCAAATATAAGCAGACGTTCTGGCTTTTTCCTTGCTCTACATCCTGCTGAGCCTCCTGTTCATCTGACCACCAGTTCTTGGGACTTTGAGCTATCAGCTTATCTTCCAACCTTGGGATTCGTCCATCTTCACAGCCTATCAACAGAGACCTGCTCTCTGACCTGCCCATCTTGGGTTTGCCAGCCCCTGCGGCTATATCAGGAGAAGCCTCTATCATGATCCACGGACATGGGAAATTCCAGCCTCTACAATTGCGTGAGCTGTTTCTCTGTTATAAATCTCCCTCTCTATATATTTATATGCTTTACTGGTTTTGCTTCTCTAGAGAACCCAACCTAAGACACTTGGTTCCAAGAGTGGTTTTAGAGAAACAAACTTTTAAGGATGAGTTTTCTAAATTGGTTCTCAAGTCTGGTTAGTCTTAAAGATGTTGATGACTCTGCTTCCAGCAGTAAAGACAGCACTGGTAATCCATGGTGTGAGGTGGCGATACAAATACACAAAACATCACCACCAGTAGATTAGGTATTGGTCAAAGGCTAGGCTCTGGGTGAACATGTATGTCATATCTTTCTACAGTCTTGTTAGAATGAAAAGTATAAGGAAGCTGGTTGGATAGTCTGACTTTCGCTAGACAAACTGGTGAAAGAAAGAGGTGCACTCAGTGCTTTAGAGTCAAAGCTGAAGTGCCGCATAAACGACCTCAAGGCTTCCACTCGTGCTTTGAAAGAAACCCTTATTTCTTATAGTAACCGAGCTAAAATTGCTGAAAACAAAACCCCGAGTCTTATTGTAAGAGTAGCTGAATTAAAACTTCAGCTCAACTGTCAACCTCAAGAGGTGTCTGAACTTAAAGTAAGGGCACTGATTGGGAAGAAATGGGATCCTGAAACTTGGGATGGGGACATATGGGCAGATAATCAGGAAGCTGGGGACACTGAGCCTCGAAATTCTATTGAATCACTACTGCCAACAGAACCACTCCCATCTGAAGAGATTACTTCATATTTGTCTGCTAAAAACACCCTGGCCAGAAAAACCATTAGCCCTTCTACTCCCATCTAAAGAAATCAGCCCTAGCCCAGCAGCCTCTAAAGAGCCCTGGCCTGACTCACTGCCTGGGGCATCGCCTGAGGCAGATGCTTTACAAGACAACGCTGAATGTTCTCAAAACAATTACATGCTACAGATGCTGGCTTCTAGACCTATAACCAGATTTAAGTCCTAGCAAGCCCCAAAAGGTGAAGTACCAAGTGTGAACCAGGAGGATGTACGCTACACTCCAAAAGAACTGCTTGACTTTTCCAATATGTACAAACAGAAACCTGGGTAATATGTGTGGGAATGGCTATTAAGAGTGTGGGATAATGGTGCAAGGAACGTAAAGATGGATCACTCTGAGTTTATTTATACGGGACTACTAAGCACAGATTCTTTATTTAATCTTTCCGCTCAAGAAGTCAGGAAAGGATCTAATAATAGTTTATTTGGTTGGGTTGCTGAAGCATGGATTATGAGGCGGCCTACAGAAAATCAAGTTGAAGTAGGAGACCTGCTTTGGTATACTGTAGAAGAAGGTATCCAAAGGCTTAGGGAAATTGGCATGCTAGAGTGGATTTATCAGGTTAGACCCACAGACCCACACATGGAGTGCCTAGAAGACACACCTTTTACCACAACTGTGAGGAACAAATTTGTGAAGGGAGCTCAAGCATCTTTGAAGACTGCTGTGATTGCTATTTTATGTAAGTCAGATTTCAAAGTGGGAAGTGCCCTAACTGAACTAAGACACCTAACTACAATACCGCTGACTGGACCCCACATAGTAGAGGCCAAGTGCCTGCACTCAATCAACAAACACAGGTGGGTGTGGTTACAGTAATGGACAGTGCAGTCAAAGCAGTAATCAAAACAGTCTGACTTAAATGGATTAATGGCTTCGGCTACTTAGTTATGGTGTCCCTAGGAGTGAAATAGATAGGAAAACTACTAAATATTTACTTGAACTGTACAAATGGATAAAATCTAGGTCAGGTGAATAGCAGTCTAACTTGAATCACCACAAGAGTCATGGTCTCTCAATCAATTCCCAGACTGGAGAGAGTTTAAAGATTCATAACCTCTTGAATGAAGGGGAGACTGGGTCCCCTTAAGGAAGGACTCAAATACACAGCCCAAAATTTTTACTGTTAATCTCTCTCCTAGCCTTCCTCAAAGGAATCCATGGCTTTTTATGAGAGTGACTGTTCATTGGGGAAAAGAAAATAATCAGACTTTTTGGGGATTACTGGATACTGGCTCTGAACTGACACTAATTCCAAGAGACCCAAAACATCAACTGTGGCCTAACAGTCAAAGAGGGGGGCATATGGAGATCAGGTTGTTAATGGAGTCTTGGCTCATGTTCATCTCACAGTAAGTCCAGGGCATCACCAAACCCATCCTGTAGTGATTTCCCCAGTTCCAGAATTCATCACTGGAATAGATATACTCAGCAACTGGCAGAACCCCCACAATGGATCCCTGATAAATACAGTAGGGGGTATTATGGTAGGAAAAGCCAAGTAGAATCCATTATAACTGCCCCTACCTAGGGAAACAGTAAAACAAAAGCAATACTGCATTTCTGGAGGGACTGCAGAGATTACTGCCACCATCGAGGACTTGAAGGATGCAGGGGTGGCGATTCTCATCACTTCCCCATTCAACTTGCCTGTTTGGCCTGTGCAAAAAACAGATGGATCTTGGAGAATGACAGTAGATTATCAAAAGCTTAACCAGGTGATGACTCCAATTGCAGCTGCTGCTGCAGATATAGTTTCATTGTTTGAGCAAATTAGTACATCTCCTGGTACCTGGTATACAGCTACTGATCTGGCTAATGCCTTTTTCTCCACACCTGTTTCAAAGTACCAGCAGAAGTAGTTTGCCTTCAGCTGGCAAGGCCAGCAATATACCTTCACTTCCCTACCTCAGGGCTACGTCGACTCTCCAGCCCTATGTCATAATTTAGTCTGCAGGGACCTTGATCACCTTTCCCTTCCAGAAGACATCACACTGGTCCATTACATTGATGACATTATGCTGACTGGACCTAGTAAGGAAGAAGTGTCAATGACTCTGGATTTACTGGTAAAACATTTGCATGGTAGAGGGTAGGAAATTAATCCCACCAAAAATTCAGGTGCCCTCCACCTCAGTGACATTTTAGTGATCCAGTGGTGGGGGGCATGTCGAGACATTCCTTCTAAAGTGAACGATTAAGTTATTCCATCTGGCTGCTTCCACAACGAAAAAGGAGGCACAGCACCGAGTGGGCCTCTTTGGATTTTGGAGGCAACATATTTCTATTTGGGTGTGTTGTTATTCTGGCCTATTTACCAAGTGACTTGAAAAGCTGCTAGTTTTGAATGGGGCCTAGAACAAGAGAAGGCTCTACAACAGGTTCCGGCTGCTGTGCAAGCTGCTCGGCCACTTGGGCCTTATGATTCAGCTGATCTGATGGTGCTGGAAGTGTCCGTGGCAGACAGGGATGCTGTTTGGAGTCTTTGGCAGGCCCCTATTGGTGAATCACAGCACAGACCCTTAGAATTTTGGATCAAATCCCTACTATCCTCTGAAGATAACTACTCTCGTTTTGAGAAACAGGTTTCAGCTTGTTACTGGGCCTTCGTAGAGACTGAACACTTAACCATGTGACACCAAGTCATCATGCAGCCTGAGCTTCCCATCATGAACTGGCTGTTGTCTGACCCACGGAGTCATAAAGTTAAATGTGCACAGCAGGACTCCATCATTAAATGAAGTGGTATATACGAGACCGGGCCTGAGTAGGACCTGAAGGCACAAGTAAGTTGCATGAAGAAATGGCCCCAATGACCATGTCCTGCACTCCTGTCACATTACCTTCCATCTCCCAGTCTGCAACTATGGCCTCATGGGTAGTTCCTTATGATCAGCTGACTGAAGAAGAGAAAATTTGTGCCTAGTTTACAGATGGTTCTGCACGATATGCAGGCATCACTCGAAAGTGGGCAGTAGTGGCACTACAGCCCCTTACTGGGACCTCCCTGAAGGACAGTGATGAAGGGAAACCCTCTCAATCGGTAGAAGTTCGAGCAGTGTACCTGGTTGTTTTGCTTGGAAGAAGAAATGACCAGTTGTGTGACTCTGTACTGATTCACACACTGTGGCCAACAGTTTGGCTGGATAGCCAGGGACTTGGAAGGAACATGATGGGAAAAGCGGAGACAAGGATTTAAGGGGAAGAAGTATGTGGACAGATCTCTTTGTATTAGAGGTCTCTCATGTGAATGCTCACCAAAGGGTGACCTCAGCAGAGGATGATTTTAACGATCAAGTGGATAGGATGACACGTTCTGTGGAAACCAGTCATCCTCTTTCCCCAGCTACTCCCGTCATTGCTCAATGGGCTCATGAACAAAGTGGCTATGGTGGCAGGGATGGAGGTTATGCATGGGGCCAGCAACATAGACTTCCACTCACCAAGGCTGACTTGGCTACAGCCACTGCTGAGTGTCCAATCTGCCAGCAGCAGAGACCAACACTAAGTACCCGATATGGCACCATCCATTGAGGTAATCAACCAGCAACCTGGTGGCAAGCTGATTACATTGAACCACTTCCATCATGGAAAGGACAGCGTTTTGTCCTTACTGGATATGGATTTGCCTTCCCTGCATGCAACACTTCTGCCAAAACTACCATATGTGGACTTACAGAATGCCTTATCCACCGTCATGCTATCCCATATAGCATTGCCTCGGATCAAGGGACTCACTTTACAGCAAATGAAGTGTGGCAGTGGGCCCATGCTCATGGAATTCACTGGTCTTACCATGTTCTCCATCATCCTGAAGCAGCTGGATTGATAGAACGATGGAATGGCCTTCTAAAGACACAATTACAGTGCCAGCTAGGTGGCAATACCTTGCAGGGTTGGGGCAATGTTCTCCAGGAGGCTGTACATGCTCTAAACCAGCATCCAATATATGGTGCTGTCTCTCCCACAGCCAGGATTCATTGGTCCAGGAATAAAGGGGTGGAAATGGAAGCGGCACCACTCACTATTACCCCATGACCCACTTGCAAGATTTTTGCTTCCTGTCTCTGAGACCTTATGCTCTGCAGGTCTAGAGGTCTTAGTTCCAAAGGAAGGAATGCTCCCACCTGGAGACACATCACTGGTTCCATTGAACTGGAGGCTACGAATGCCACCTGGTCACTTTGGGCTCCTTATGCCTCTGGATCAACAGGCAAAGAAGGGAACTGGCATATGGGCTGGTGTGATTGATCCTGATTACCAAGAGGAAATCAGATTGATATTAAATAATGGAGATAAAGAAGAGTATGTCTGGAATGCAGGCGATCCCTTAGGGTGTCTCTTAGTGTGGAAAACTACAGCAATGGAATTCCAACATGACTACTGATGACCCAGGCCCTTCAAGAATGAAGGTTTGGGTCACTCCACCAGGCAAAGAACCACGACCAGCTGACGTGCTTGCTGAGGGTAAAGGGAATACGGAATGGGTGGTGAAAGAAGGTAGTTTAAATACCAGTTACGGCCACGTGACCAGCTGCAGAAACGGGCACTGTAATTGTTTGGAGTATATCTGCTTTGTATGTGTGCATCAAATTTTTTTGTTTCCTTTACTTATAAAATATAACATGTAAACAGGGCTAGTGCATTTTCAATTGTATGTGTGTTAGTTTATCTTGTCAGGCGCAAGTGTGACCTTCTAATTGTCTTCATTTAGAGATTATATATGGTTTAAGGAGATGTGTACATGTCCCAAGTTAACAAGGGTTAAGACTGTGTGTCAACTTGGCTGGGCCATGATCTTCAATGTTTATATGTAATCACTCCCATGATTGAACATGCTGTGAGTAGCCAATCAGATGAAAAGGAGTTTCCTTGGGGGTGTGGCCTGCATCTGAATATAAGCAGACATTCTGGCTTTTTGCTTGGTCTGGATCTTGTGGCTACCTCCTGTTCATCTTACGTCCAGTTCTTGGTACTTGAGCTGTCAGGCTATCTGCCTATCTTGAGATTCAGTGATCTTTACAGCCTGTGAGCGGAGCCCTGCTCTCCAACCTGCCAATCTTGGGTTTGCCAGCCCCTGCAGCTACATGAATCAGGAGAAGCCTTGCGGTTTTGCCTGCCAATCTTGGGATTCGTCAATATTCACAGCCTGTGAGCAAGAGCCCTGCTTTCCAACTTGCTGATCTTGGGTTTGCTAGCCCCTGTGGCTACGTGAATCGGGATAAGCCTGTATCCTGATCCACAGACTTAGGATGTTCCAGTCTCCACAACTGCTTGAGCTGTTTCTTTGATATAAATCTCTCTGTATACGTATTCATAAGCTTTACTGGTTTTGCTTCTCTGTAGAATGGAGCCTAAGACAAGGAACTAGAAAACAAAGAGCAAATTATTTCCAAAAAATAGCAGGAGGAATAAATGAATAATTTCTTTTATAAGGATCAGCACAAAGTTGGTTCCTATTAGGTGGAGGTTAAAGATGTCCCAAATGTCCAACTTTTCCAAGCTGTTCTATCACTCCATCATCTCTAACATCAACAACTCACTCTCCCCTCAGTACTATCCCTCCCTTCTTTGGGTTCCCTAATTTTCTGTAATGTCTCACAGAACTCAGGAACCATATAAAGGAAATGGCTCACAAGGTTGTAGAGCCTGGCAAGTTCCAAATTCGTGGTTCAGACATGGGCTTCTCCTTACCCACATGGCTGCAGGGGTTGACGAACACACACTGTTCAGACCACAGGCTATGGAAACTGGTGAATCAGGTCACATGATAGGCCACTGGCCCAAGGAGTTGTGGAAGCCTGTTAATCCCAGAATCAGTAGGTTAGACAGCAGGCCTCTGGGGATGTTAATGATCATGAACTAGATGCAGGGTCCAGATGCAGAGAAAGAGAGCCTTGGCAGGACACACACATATATCTTAGATGCAGGTCACAACTCAGGGAAGGGTGTAACTTCAGTAGAGTGAGGCTTGAGTCACTCCCTTCTGCAAGGTTGTGACCCAAGACAAAACTTACACCAATCTAGCCTCATCAACATGTAGAGGTCAGGATCCACAACACATAAAATGGAGGACAACCACACAACACTGGGAATCATGGCCTAGCCATGTGGACACGTAACTCTCAACCATCACAGGTTCCATATACTTTGTTTGCGTAGTCTCACTCAGTCATTGTGTGTGAGTCACAAAGACCATGGCTAGAAGGGCCATATTAAGTAATTCACTGCACCACAAGGAACGAAATAATAAATACTGGAGTGGAGGGAAACGTGATAAGAATGGAAAAATAATAGAATCAACAAAGACAAAAATTGGTTCTTTTAAAAAAAAATCAACAAAACTGACAAATCTTTAGCTAGACTGACAAAGTCAAAATCAAAAAAGAAAGAAGACAGAAAGACACAAACTACTAAAATTATAAACGAATGTGGTGATATTACTTCTGACTTTACAGAAATCAACAGGATTATAAGGATACTATGAACAATATTACATGAACAAATTAGGTAACCTAGAAGAAATGTACAATATTCATAGAAACAAATCCTCACAACTGACTCAAGCAGAAATAAAAAAATCTGAAGAGACCTATAACAAAGATTGAATTAGTAATCCAACACTTTTAACAATAACAAAAGAAGTCCAGGACCAGATGGCTTACTGGTGAATTACACCGAACCACTTAATGAAGAATAATACTAACATTTTTCAAACTCTCCCAAAAAAACAGAAAAAGAGAGACTAAATCCTAACTCATTATCCTGACATCCTAAACCCTTATCCTGATACCAAAGCCAGACAAAGACATCACCACCACCACAACAAAAAATCTACAGAACAATATTACTTAGGAATATAGATGCAAAAATCCTCAACAAAATACTAGCACAATCCAAGTACAACAGCATATTGAGGATTATATATTATAACCAAGTGAGATTTATCCCAGGAATGCAAGGGTAGTTCAAAAGAAAGTCAATTAATGTAATACACCACATTAACACAACGAAGTAAAAGAACATGATCAGCTCAACTGATGCAGAAAAAGCATTTGACAAATCCAACATTCTTTCACGGAAAACAAAAACAACAACAAAAAACAACACACACAGAAAACTAGAAATAGAAGACGACTTCCACAATATGATAAAAAACATTCATGAAAAAGCCACAGCTAATATACTCAATTGTGAAAGTACGAAAGTTTTCCCCCTAACATCAGGAATAAGACAAGATTATCTGCTTTCACCACTGCTATTCAACATTGTACTGAAAGTTCTAGACAGTGCAATTAGGCAAGGAAAAAAGCAAAACTAAACGTAAAAGGCATCCAAATTTGAAAAGAAGAAATAAAAGGATCTCTTCACAGACAACATGATCCTATATATAGAAAATCCCAAAGAATCTACAAACGACTACTAGAGCTAATATATGAACTCAGCAATGTTGCAGGGTATAAGATGAACACACAAAAATCAGCTGTGGTTCTATACACTAGCAATGAATGATCTGAAAAGGAGATTTAGAAAATAATTCCATTTATAATGCCATCCAAAAGAATAAAATACTTAGGAAAAAATTTAACCAACGAGGTGAAATACTTATATAGCGTAAACTACAAAAAATTAGCTAAAAGAAATTTTAAAAGATCCAAATAAAGGGGAATATATTTTCATGGACTGAAAGACTTAAAATTTTTAAGATGACAATACTACTCAAAGTGAGCTAAACAGTCAAAATGCAGACCCTATTCAAAATCTCAATTTTTTTTTTTTTTTGCAGAAATGGTAAGGTCGATCCTAAAATTCAAAAGGAATTGCAAGAGGCTTTGTACAATACTGAAAAAGCAAAACAAATATAGAGGACTTACACTTCCAAATTTCAACATTTACTACAAAGCTACATAATAAAATCAGTATGGTACTAGCATAGGATGGACATAGACAATGGAATGGGATTGACGGTCAATTGATTTTTGATAAAGGTTCCAAAACCATTCAAAGGAAGAAAGAATAATCTTTTCAACAAACAGTGCTGAAATAACTGGCTATCCACATGCAAAAGAAAGAAAATGGACACTCACCCCACACCATATACATACATTAACTCAAAATCGATCAACAATCTAAAGGTAAGAGCTAAACCTAAAAAATTGTTAGGAAAGAATATAGGGATAAATAGTCATGATCTTGGATTTGGCAATGAATTCTTAATATGACACCAAAGCACAGCAACAAAAGAAAAGAAAACAGATAAATCAGACTTCATAAAATTTTTTTTAAAAAGATAAATTTTTGCATATCAAAGGATATTATCAATAGTGTAAAAAGACAACCTACAGAATGGGAGAGAATATTTGCAAATCATATACCTGGTAAGGGTATAGTATCCGAAATTTATAAAGAACTCTTGTAACTCAACAATGAAAAGGCAAACAACTGAATTAAAATATGGGAAAAGGACTTGATTAGACATTTCTCCAAATAAGATGTACAAATTGCCAATAAGTACATGAAAAGAGGAAATGCAAATCAAAACCATAATGATACCACTTTACACTCCATTGTTGTTCTTATTGCTGTGCAGTCGATTCTGACTCGTGACAACTGCATGAGTTACAGAGTAGAAGTGCTCCATAGCGTTTTCTTGGCTGTAATATTTATGGAAGCAGTTTGCCAGTTCTTTTTCTTCTTCGGAGCTGCTGGGTGAGTTTGAAACACTAACCCTGAAACGACCTGCACCACCCAAGCTCCTCATACTCAATGTTGTTGTTGTCATTGTTAGGCACCATCAGGTCTATTTCAACTCATAGCGATCCCGTGTGACAGAGTGGAACTGCTCAATAAGGTTTTCTAGGCTGTTGGAATCTACTGGATGACACACAACAAAACAACAGTCTTTACGGAAGCTGATCACAAGGTTTTCTCCTGTGGAGCCACTGAGTAGGTTCAAACCGGCAACCTTTCAGTTAGCAGCTGAGCATTTAATCACTGTACCACCCCAGGGCCTCTTCTTCAAACTCAGTAAGATGGCTAAAACTAAAAAAAAAAAAAAAAAAAAAAAAAAAAAAAAATGAGAGGGAGAATGTAGAGAAATCAGAACCGTCATATACTGCTTGTAGGAACATAAAATGATTCAACTTTTGTGGAAAACGGTCTAACAATTCCTCAAAAAGTAAAACACAGAATTACCATGTGACCCAGGAATTCCACCCCTTTACACAAAATAATTAACCCGTACTCAAACAAATACGGGTACACCCATGTTCATAGCAGCATTATTTACAATAGCCAAAAGATGGCAATAACCCAAACGTCCATCAATGGATGGAGAAACAAATTGTGGTATATCCATCCAATGAGCTATTATTCAGACATAAAAAGGAATGAAGTCAAGATTCATGCTATAACACAGATAAACTCAGAAAGCATTATGCTCGTAAAGGAAGACAGACACAAAAGGTCACATATCGTATGATTCCATTTATATGAAATATCTAGAATACGTAGATCCATAGAGACAGGGAGCAGATTAATGATTGACAGGGGACTGCTGGAGGAGCAAACGGGGAATAATTGCTTAGTGGTGTTTTATTTTGTGGTGATTAAAATGTTTTAGAACTAGTACAGGTGGGTGTTTTACAACATTGTGAATGTACCTAATGCCTATGAATGTATCACTTTAAATTGGTTAATTTTATATTATGTGAATTTCACATGAGTAAAAACAATAAACAAAAAGAAAGAAAGAAAAAAAAAAAAATCAAAGGTACATCCAAGCCAAAGGTACAACTAAGGAAAAGAAAGAGATGCTGTTTTTGGTTGTTTCTGAAATACCAAATTTGATATCAAACAGGCCTCAGAAGAAAAGATTGTTTCTTTTATTGTCACCATTTATTCATTGCTTGCTTTGCATCAGATGCTATTCTAAGTGCTTCACATGCATTATCATATCTAGTATCACAACAAGCTGATGAGAGGAGTTCTACAATTATGTTCATTTTCAATAAGAAAATTTAGGCTGAAAGAGTTTAGATTAATGATATAGATATTTTAATGATCCATCATTGAATTTCAGCTGTTTATTAAACTTCAGTTCTTAGGATAATTAGGCGGAGATGGAGTTCTACATATTTGACATATTTATGAGTTTTTCTTATACTTATTGTTAACTGTTATCGAGTAGGCTTCAACTCTTGGTAACCTTATATATAACAGAATGAAACATTGCCTGGTCCTACATCATCTTCATGTTCATTGGGTATCTCTGAGTCCATTGTGGCTATTTTCTTTCACTTATCTAGTTGCTATAAGTATATAGCAATAAAAAATATTATTTTTATGTTGAAAGAGAAAATTCTTCTGCTAGGTCACAAAGTATTCAAAATATCAAATAATAAAAAGTTCTTCCTAATATATATTTATAATAAATTGTATCAAAAAAAATTGAGAGAACTTATTGTAGTGAGACATAAAGGAGCTGATATAAAAGACCTGAAAAATAAGAAATTTATTTAAGGGAAGGAAACAAAAAATAAACTCAAATTTCAAACATGTTTAGATCTCTAAAAGAAAAATCTATCAGAGATGGTCACACTCATATATCAGATTAATGTATAATTTTTTTTTCTTTTTTGTCGATTATTCAAGGAATAATTAAATATCCCTATGTCCAAATTTGGAACCCTGGTGGCACAGTGGTTAAGAGCTTGGCTGCTAACCAAAATGATGGCAGTTCGAATCCACCATCTGCTCCTTGGAAACACTATGGGGCAGTTCAACTCTGTCCTATAGGGTCGCTATGAGTCAGAATCGACCCGATGCCAACTGGTTTTGGTTTTGGTTTTGGTTTATGTCCCAATTCAAGAAAGGAAATAACAAGGAGCACTCCAAATAAGCTATTTAGTGCCTATGAAGCCAAATAAAAGATAATATTTTCCCCATTTCACTCCTGTACAGCCAGTCACACTTGTTTCACTTGGTCATTTTTCCATGCAGACTTTCAGAAGATACTCTGCTTTGTGCTTGCTAATTTGCTCAATTCACTGAAGTGAGAAGCCAGGTTACATTGTTTAGTGATTTCTAGTGTATATCAATAACTAAGAAAGCAATCCACCACCTCTCTATTAAAACCATAAGGTTTTAGAAGATCCTACACGAATGCATTTGGCTGCTAACTGAAAGGCCGGCGGTTTGAACCCACTAGTGGCTCCACAGGAGAAAAGACCTGGAGATCTGTTCCTGTAAAGATTTCCCATTGTCATCGATTCAATTCTAACTCACAGTGACAAAGCAGAACTGCCCCATAGAGTTTCCAAGGCTGTAATCTTTACGGAAGTAGACTGCCATATCTTTCCCCTGTGGAGGAGGTGTTGTGTTCGAACTACCAACACTTCTGGTTAGCACTTGGGCACTTAACCACTGCATCGCCAGGGCTCCTTCTCGTAAAGATTACAGCCTAGGACACCTTATGGGGCAGTTCTACTATGTCATATAGAGTCACCATGGGTCAGAATCAACTCGACGGCACACAACAACACTACACACAAATCCATGATTTACTCAGTCTTCACAATCTTCAAACCTGTGTCCTATGCACCTCAAATTAGCTGTTTTTCAAGAATGTAATACAGACCTACACTTTGAAAGATTACTTATTGCAGAAGAAAAAACACGTTTGTGTTAATATTGTTGACTTTGCTGTCTCCTTAATCTCTTGACTTCTCAGCCCTAATTTTCTCTAGCCTCAACAGATAAAGAAATGAAGGCCCACACAGATTAGTTAATAAAACTTTATACTTAGACTTTAGAGACAGCAATCCCAATCTGGGCTTACTCATTTTTTAGCATATAGTCAATCTACAATTAATCATCTTTTAGCATATACTCAACTTACAATTAATCATCTTTTAGCATATACTCAACTTACAATATCTTTGTCTGGAAAATGAGGAAAGTAAACTCTATCTTAGAGGATTATATCACACAGTAAATGATTTAATACAAGGTGAGCCCAAAGCATTCTGCCTGGCAGACAGTGAACCTCCAAATGTGGCACGATGACAATGAGGATAACACTGAAGGATGAAAGAGGACAAACAAGCTTTTCTCCCCCAGCTGTTTCCAAGGAATTTAGGGTTTAATTTAAAGTTTGTCCAACTCTTGCTCCTACCTCAAGGATATTTAAAATATATTTTGAGATTATAAAGTCAAAAAAACTCAGGATAGCTACCTTACTAAACAAGCAAATTCCAATTTGGATTACTTATTTTCTTATTCCTCAATAGTAATACGAACAGGAAATTGGTAGAGGAGTAAAAAATTATTTACATGACGCAGGAGGGGTATCATTTAAAGAGCAAGGTACTGGGAATCAGTAGATGAATATTTAGAGCAAGTCGCTTCCTTCTTCTATGCCATATACTCTCATTTCACCAATGAGGTACTTAGAAACCTCAAAGAATTAACAATCCACCTTTTTGTGAGGGAAAAGGAGAAAAGGGTGTGACATGAACGCCAATGTAGTATGTGACAGCTCCAACGCTCTGGACTTTGAAGTCTATGGTGGCCACAATCAAGGGAAAATCTGTATATCTGGGTCATTACATTTGCTATCTTTCTCTTATTGTCTCACATCCTTTCCAACCTCTTTCCCATCCTACATTTTAACAACCACCCCAGTCCCTGAATAAAAAGCTAGTCTCTGTAACTAAGAATTGAAAATGATTTCACTAAAAAGAAATTCAAGCTTGTCATTGTCTTGTGTAATTACTTCAAAAGGAAGGAGGCAAAAGCAAAACAGGAAGGAGAAGCAAGCCTGAGAGTTCAAGTGGCAAGGCCGTATTTTTCTGGTTCAAGCAGAACAAAAGAAGTTTATAATGCATATAACCCCAATCTAAATTTAAAATAAGTGACATAAAGACTAAACAGAAACTACATATATAAGTGGAGATAGGAAGGTGATAGAATAAAGTAATCAATACAGATCCAGGTCATTCATATTCTAGAGGTTTAAGTACAAACATGCAGATATTTGTAAGCAGGACAACATGAAAGATCACTAAAAGAGTAAAAGAAGAGCAAACACTGTAAAATCACAAATGGTTCCTGCTGATGTTTATTAAATAAGTCTGAAAAGGTTTTTGGTTATATTCCACCCTGGCCACAGTGGTTAGTTCAAGGATGGACACGTCTCTGCCAGAACAGGGAAAATAATTTCAGAGGATTCTAGTAAAATACTGCAAAATAAAGCATTACTTTTATTGGACTTGAAGCTAGGAGTTACCAGATGGAGGAGGCCTGCCAATCTTCACAACCAATGTCTAAATCATTAGGTCTTCTCCCTGTGGTGTTTAATTAGGATTACCATTAAATTCTCTATTGGAGTTAAGCCAGTTTGTTATTAGGACTCCCCTGAATAACGCAACTAGACAATATTTATGTACACCTGGCTTTCTGACTGATTAAATGGATCGTAAAGAGAATTATTTAAAATCATAATCCTTCATATGGAAAAAAAAAAAAAGCCAAGAAACGATGTAGTGAGTACAGAAATGGGCTGACCCAGAGATTTCTATAAAATGAAAAGTATTCTTGGGTCATATGTATCAGATCATCTTGATACATATTTGCATATGTCATATTATAATACTCTGATAAAAGAATTTAAAAGAGAGAAGATGGTTGCTAAAAGATAGCTGGGAAAAAAATTTTAAAGGTAATAAATGGGATAAGAATGGAAAACTCTATTAAAGGCATGTGTAATACTTTGGACCATAGGTTATATCTAATAAAATATATTACTAGTTGGGGGATTACCTCTAAGAACAGCATTTCTCAAACTCTAGCATGTGTGAAAACCACTCAGGAGCCTATTAAAACACATATTCCAAGGATTCACCTGGTGAGAATATTAATAGTAGAAAATATTGAAGTTGTCAAGGATTTCATTTTACTTGGATCCACAATCAACACCCATGGAAGCAGCAGTCAAGAAATCAAATGATGTATTACATTGGGCAAATGTGTATTGACATGTATTGATACAGTGGCTGCAACAATGGGCTCAAACAAAGCAAGGATGTGAGGATGGCGCAAGACTGGGCAGTGTTTCGGTCTGTTGTACATAGGGTTGCTGAGTCTGAATTGACTCGGCAGCACCTAACAACAACAACAACAACAATATGATACACAGAGAAAAAAATCACGAATATTAACGATCAACTTCACATATTTTAGAGTAAAAATACTTTTATACAGTGTATTCTTTACCCACAGTCTTATGCCTGTGCAAGACTTACCTTCAAGTGTCTTTGGGTAAGAAACACACTGATGTCTCCAAAAAGAAATGGCAGATCTTTCTCGATTCTGTAGTTCGTTTAGTCTTTCTGCTAGCCCACCTCTGTTTAATTAAATATATTTAGTTAAAAGATAAACTTCAAAATAGTTGTAACATTTACATGTTATAACCCCCCCAACCAGTGATAAATAGATAAAATACAGAACTATAACCTATTTGACATCACATACTCTTCCTAGAAGCCATATCCTCGTAGTTAAGTAATTTCCTTTTTAAAGTTTTTTTGGAAGCTTAGTTTTCTAATCCTTAGAAATACAGCAAACTCTCAGATCAGATTAACTGCCTCCCCATTAGTTGTCTGTTCACGTATTCTACAAACATTTATTATCTGCTACATGCTACATGCTGGCATCGAATACTTCGCTAGCTGCTAGGGACACAAAGATGGCTATGAGTCATGCTGTGGAGAATCTCACAATTTACTTGGCAGCCAGATGGGCAAACAAACCAGAATTATTGCTCGGTAGACTATTCAAATCAGAGCATTTGGGTATGGGTCCATTCTTTCTGCAACAGATAACTGAACAACACAAACACACTCCAAGGATACCCACACTAAAAAAGAAAACTTCTGTGTGTGGCAGGGAGATAATTCATAACAATGGATATATGGGCACTTCACAAGAGCACTTTGCCTGCCTGCCTGCCTGCCTGCCTGCCTACCTACCTATTTTAAACCAGCAGTAAAACTGTGTTCAGAAAAGTCAGCAGCTCCTAACACATTTACGATCTCAACAAAAATCAAGAACAGCTGTTAACCATGGCAGCTATATAATTTATCAATGTGTTATCACATAAGATTATGTTGTTGTTTTTAGGTGCCAAGTCGGCTCCAACTCATAGCAACCTTATGTATAACAGAACAAAACGCTGTCCAGTCCTACTCCATCCTCACAATCGTTGCTATGTTTGAGTTCTCTGTTGCAGCCACTGTGTCAATTCATCTCGCTAAGGGTCTCCCTCTTATTTTATTTATCAGTCAATAAAACATGGGTAAACATCTTCCTGGTATTCTCTGCTTTCAGCCAAGATCTATCTGACATGAGTAATGACACCCCTCGTTCCACATCCTCTTCTGAATCCAGTTGGAACTTTTGGCAGTTCCCTGTTGATGTACAGTTATAGCCATACTGTGGCGGCTTTCATGTTGCTATGATGCTGGAAGCTATGCCGATAATCTCAAATACCAGTAAAGTTACCCCTAGTGGACAGGTTTCAGCAGAGCTTCCAAACTAAAACAGACTAAGATTATGTGCCAATTCATTAATCATTTTCACTTCATTATCCAATTTCATCCTAATAATTCCCCATCGAGGAAGAAAGAACAGATAATCAATATCCAGTCTCACAGATAATCAAACTGAGCTTAGGAAAGTAGATAGTAAGTTCTCCAATATTACATAACTAGCAAGATGAAAAACTAGAAGTTGAAACCGGAAAGGATTCAGCACACTGCCTGGCATGTAGTCAACCTTCAACAAATGTTAGTTATTGCTGTTACTATTTCGGTTATGATTTTTTCCTGCACCCTCTGCTCTTTCCACTATGAAAGATTTCACTCTAATACATATTATCACTAACAACCAGACTGTGCTACTGCTCCTACAGGAACAAAATATTACTGAATGTGTACGAGTGAGTGTATTATAAATAAAAGAAAAAAAAATTTGAGTATTAGATTATTAGATTCTTGGATTTTTTTTCCTAAATTTTATTTACTTTGTTGTTGTTGTTGAGAATATACACAGCCAAACATACAACAATTCAACAGCTTCTACATGTACAATTCTGGGACATTGATTCTACTCCTCAAGCTGAGCAACCATTCCCACCCTCCCCATCTGAGCTGTTCCCCCACATTAACATAAACTCACTGACCGTTAAAGTTTCCATCCAATCTCCTGAGTTGCTGCTGTCACTTTAATTCCATATAGATAGTTCTTAAAAGAGCACAGTGCTCAAGGCAGACCTTTTCTTACTAGTTAAGCCAAACTATTGTTTGGTCACACGAAGACTTCAGGGGATATTTTTGGTTTAAGGTTTAAAGATTATCTCAGGGCAATTATTTCCATGGTTCATCTACCTCCATGGATCCAGAAACTCTGGAGTCCCTAAGACTCTGAAATTCTGTTCTGAATTTTCACCCTTTTGATCAGGATTTTTCTTTGGAATTTTTGATCAAAATGTTCAGTAATGGTAGCCAGGCACCATCCATTCCTTCTGGTCTCATGGCAAAGGAGGCAGCTGTCATGGAGGCAATTAGCCTCACATTCCATATCCTCCTCCTATTCCTGTCTCTCCTTATGCCTCTGTTGCTCCAGGTGAATAGAGACCTGTTTTTGTGCCTTGGAGAGCCGCTTGCAAGCTTTTAACACCCCGGGCACTACAAAATGAACTAGGAGACAGAAGAGAAGCACTAATAACGTTACTGGGCCAATTAACTGGGATGTCCCATGAAACCATGACCCTAAATCTCCAAACCAAGGAACCAAATCCCATGAGGTGTTTGGTTGTACATAAACAGCCTCAGTAGCTACTTTTTTTTTTTTGTCATTATTGTACATGTATCTATCTTTTGCCAGTTCAACTTTTTACAGGTGTATAACTTATTGATAGTAATTACAATAATGGGTTGTACAACCCTACCTTTAATCAATGTAATTTCTCCATCACCATTACCCCCCTTTTCCCCTCCCACCTGCCCCTGGTAACCACTAATAAACTTTGTTCTCTATACATTTGCCATTTCTTATCTATGTATATAAGTGAAGTCATATAATATTTGTCCTTTTGTAATTGGCTTATTTGCTCAGCATAACGTCTTCAAGCTCCATCCACACTATAGCACGTATCAAGACTTCATTTTCTCCTACTGGCTGAGTAGTATTCTATTGTATGTATCTACCACATTTTGTTTATCCATTCATTTGTTAATGGGCATTTAGGTTGTTTCAACCTTTTGGCTATTTTGAATAGTGCTGCAATGAACATTGGTATACAAGTCTCTGTTTGCATCTTTGCTTTCAAGTCTTTTGGTTATATACCTAGGAGTGGAATTGCTGGGTCATATGGTAGTTCTATTTTTAGTTCTTTGAGAACTGCTACACTGTTTTCCACAATGGGTGTACCATTCTGCATTTCCACCAGCAATGGATAAGGGTTCCAATTTCCCCACATCCTCGCCAGTATTTGTTATTTTCTGGGTGTTTGTTTGTTTTATTTGAGCCATCCTAGTAGGAGTGAAATGGTGGCTCCCTGTGGTTTTGATCTGCATTTCTCTGATGAGTAATGACACTGAGCATCATTCCATGTCTTTGGTGGCCATTTGAATGTCCTCTTTGGTGAAATGTCTATTCAAGTCCTTTGACCATTTTATGACTGGGTTATTTGTCTTTTTGTTGTTGGTACTATATAGCTACAGTTATCAAAACAGCCTGATAGTGGTATAACAATAGAACATAGACAAATGGCAAATAATTGAAGTTCAGAAATAAACCCATACATCTACGATCAACTGATTTTTGACAAGGGTGCTAAGTTCATTCGATGGGGAAAGACAACTCTCTTCAATAAATGGTGCTCGGTAAACTGGATTTCTACATGCAGAAAAATGAAACGGTATCAATGCCTCACACAATATACAAAAACAAATTCAAAATGGATTACGGACCTACATGTGGAAACTAAAACCATAAAATTCTTAGAAGAACAAGCAGAGACAATGCTGTCAGGGCTAGTTTTCAACGATGGATTTTATCTAATATAATAAAAAAACACAAACAGCAAAAGACAAAATAAATAAATGGGACTTCATAAAAATTAAAAACTTTTGTTCATCAAAAGACTTTACGAAAAAAGTGAAATGACAAGCTACCAACTGGGAGAATATCTTCAGAAACCATATATCTGACAATAATCTAACAACCAAAATATATGTAAAACAGAAACATTTTAAACCTTCATAATCACAAATATGCCAAAGAACCTCTACTTTATATGTAAAGACTTCTTCATATTAATCATCCTGCTGATCACATTATCATAAACATTATGGCTAACGTTTATTGAGGTATTGCCCTAAGTATACTGCACGAAGTAACTCATCCTCTCTCCAAACAACACTATAAGATAGGTACTGTTATTATCCTTTGCCACTGAGTCAACCGCGACTCACAATGACCCGGTAGGACAGTGTAGAACTGTCCCATAGGGTTGCCAAGGAGCAGCCAGTAGATTTGGACTGCCGATCTTTTGAGCTCTTAACCACTTTTGAGCTCTTAACCAGTTCGCCACCAGGGAGCCCTGGATTCAGAATCAACTCGATGGTAACTGGTTTGTTTCTTTCTTGGTTTATTATCAGACCATTTTACAGATGATAAACTAAGGTACTAAGATGTTAAACACCTGCCAAAGGTGAGACATTTAACCAGTGGAATTGCTGGCCACAAACCTAGGATATCTGGTTCAAGAGTCCATATTCAGAGAAGAGGGTAAGATGGTGGAGTAAACAGTCGCAACCTTGTGTACTCCCAAATAAAAAGTAACACAGCTAGTGATCTCGGAGTTCTGGACAGCAGTTAAAGCACTGGAGAACCAGGTGAATGCCGAATCGAGACACAGATAGAGCAAGGAGGGTGGGAAGGAGGAGATTCACTGACCATCTATACCCTACCTGTTGGCCCGGTTCAGTGTGGCCATGTGGGACCACGATAGATGGAACTTCTGAACAAAGAGCCCAGGGCGATAGCAACACTGAAGACACAGACCAGGTCAGAGATATTGGGTAAAAAGCCTTGGAAAGGAGTGGAAAAGAGGTAAGGCACGTATTGGACTAGGCAGACCTGACAGAGAGTGGCGTATGAGCACAACATAGATTTGAAACCTGGGAAACCCAGGAAACTAATGCCCGATTACAGTGGTGTGAACTGGATTGCGGGCATTCACAAGTAGGAGATAGAAAACATGCACACACATGGGCAGGGGCATGGAAAAGGTGCAGTGGTGGGGCTAAGTGCTACTGTTACTGTGTGCAGTGGCTGGAGAACACTAGGACCTGGGACCACAGGACAGTCACAGGAACTGTCCATCAGCCAGGGTGATAACTGCCCGTCAGCCAGGTAGCACATGGGGAATGAGCTGGCTCTCCTCCACAACTACCAGGAGGCAATGAATGAAGCAAATAAACTGTCAACCAAGAATTCTTTACTCAGCAAAGGTGTCCTTTAGAAATGACAGAGAAATCAAGACATTCTCAGATAAACAAAAGTTGTAGGAATACATTACCACTAGACCTGCTTTGTAAGAATTACTAAAGAAAGTCCTTCAAATAAAAAGGAAATGACATTAGACAGATACTAGAAGCCTCACATGGGAAAGAAAAATAAAAAATAAAAGAGATATCTCTAATAAAAGCAACAGCATGAGCAAATAAAAGGGCCAGTTGTATGGTATTTCCAGTGGGCAAATTTAGTAGTTAAGTTCTACAAGCATTATAACATCAAATGTGTAAGAAATAAGTAGAAATTTAATCTAACAGACAGAGGATGTATAATGATGTAATTGGTGTAACAAAATCAGAAATTGGGGGAAGGAGGAAAGAAGTACGAACAGAGTTTCAATATGTTAATGTTGTACATTACTTGTTGTTGGTATCAAGCTAAAACAAAGGTAAGTTGTTAAACGTTATTTCTGTGGTACCCACTAAGAAAATATTTTAAAAATATACAAAGATGGAAAGAAAGAAGAAACCAAAGACTCAACATAAAAAAGCAACTGAACACAAAAAAACCCCCAAAGTGTAGGAATTGTGAGACAAAGCAGATACCAGACACAAAAAACAATTAGCAAAATTAAAGAAGTAGGTCCTTTGTTCTCAGTAATTACCTTAAATGTAAATGCTTTAAACTCTCCATTCAAAAGGCAGAGAGTGGCAGAATGGATTTAAAAAAAAAAAAGATCCTTCCTTATACTGTGTACAAGAAGCACACCTTAGGCCCAAGGATACAAAAAGACTAAAAGTTAAAGGATGGAAAAGAATTGTCTTCATAAGAGATCAGGGGTGGCCATACTGATATCAAATAAAATAAATTTTAAATGAAAATTTGTTATAAGAGATGAAGAAGAACATTACATAAAAATAAAATGGCCAATCCATCAAGAAGACATAACAACTATAAATATATATGCACCTACCACATATATATAGCACGCTATCTAAAAAAGAACAATACACATTTTTCTACTGTGCACAGGAGTCATTCTTCAAAATAGACTGCATGCTAGGTGTCATGGATTGAACTGTGTTCCCCAAAAATACCTGTCAACTTGGCTAGGTCATGATTTCCAGTATTGTATGATTGTCTACCATTTTATCATCTGATGGGACTTCCCTATGCGTTGTAAATTCTATCACTAAAATGTAATAAGAAAAGGAGACTGGAGAAACCCCGAGAGTATGGCCCCCAGACACCCTTTTAGCTCAGTGGTGAAGTTACCTTCGAGGTTCACTGTTCAGCCTGCGAGTGGACAACCAAGTTAAACCATGAGAGTAACGAGGTACAGGAGTCCAGTGATAAGGCCCAGAAGGCAGAAGGGGAGTAGGAAGCTGATGATAGGGAACACAAAGTAGAGTAAGGATATTGTTGATGCGTTGTGAGATTGTTAACCATTGTCATAGGGCAACATTTGTAGTAACTGTTAAATGGGAAACTATTTTGTCCTGTAAGCCTTCATCTTAAGTGAGAATAACAGCACAATTCGAAGAGCGTAGTCAATGTCACTTAAATGTGTATGTAAAAAAAATTTTTGAAATGGCGTATCTTTGGCTATGTGTATTTTCACCAAAAAAAAAAAAAGTTGAGAATTTAGAGGGTTAAAATGTTGTGGGGTTGTTAACCAATGTCATAAAACAGCATGTGTGTTACTGTTACATGAGAAACTAACTGTTCTGTAAGCCTTCACCTGAAGTACAATAAAATATTTAAAAAAAAAAAAAAATGTAATAAGACCGACTAGTGGCAGTTATATTGATGAGATCTACAAGATTAGGTAGTGTCTTAAGCCAATCTCTTTTGAGAGATAAAAGAGAGAAGCAAGCAGAGACACAGGGGGACCTCGTACCACCAAGAAAGCAGTGGCAGGAGCAGAGTGCATCCTTTGGAACTGAGGTTCCTGTGCTGAGATGCTCCCAGACCAAGGGAAGACTGATGACAAGGACCTTCCTTCAGAGCCGACACAGAGAGAAAGCCTTCCCCTGGAGCCAGCACCCTGAATTAGGACTTCTAGCCTACTGTACTGTGAGCGAATAAACGTCTCTCTGTTAAAGCCATCCACTTGTGGTATTTCTGTTATAGCAGCACTAGATGACCAAGACACTAGGCCACACAACGTGTCTCAACAAATCTAAAAAGACTGAAATTATTCAAAGTATCTTCTCCAACCACAAAGAAATATTATTAGAAATTAACAGCAGAAGGAAAATTAGGAACCATACAATTAAATGGAAATTAAATAACACACTAATAAACAACCAATAGGTCAAGGAGGCAATCAAGAGAAAAACAAAAAAAAGTACCTGGAGATAAATGAAAATACCAAAACTTATGAAACGCAGTTACGGCAGTCCACAGTGGGAAATTTATAGCAATAAATGAAAGCAGTAAAGAGAATAAAAATCTCAAATAGTCTAACTTTACAACCAGAACTAGAAAAGAATTAGAAAAAGAAGAGCAAAATAAATTTACAGCTACAAGAAAAAAGTAACAAATACAAAAACAGAAATAGAGAACAGAAAAGTAATGGACAGAATCAACAAAACCAGAAGTTGGTTCTTTGAAAAGATCAATAAAATTGACAGACCATTAGCTAGGTAGAAGAAGAAACAAAAGGAGAAGATGTAAATAACCAAAATAAGAAATGCAAGTGGAGACACTACAACTGACCCAATAGAAGTAAAAAGGATCATAACAGAATACTATGAACAACTGTAATTCAACAAACTTGATAACTCAGATAAAATGGACAAATTCCTAGATGCACATAACCTACCTAAACTGACCCAAGAGGAAGTAGAAAAGCTCAACAGACCCATAACAAGTGAGGAGATTGAATCAGTAATCAAAAATCTTCCAACAAAAAAAAGCCCTGGGCCAGATAGCTTCACTGGGGCGTTCTACTAGTCATTTAGAGAAGACTTGACATCAGTCCTGCTCAAACTCTTTCAAAAAGTAAAGGAGGAAGGAACACTCCCTCTTTTTATGAAGCCACCATTACCCTGATATCAAAACCAGACAAAGACACAAGAAAACTACAGACCAATATCCTTCACAAATATAGATGCCAAAATTCCCAACAAAATACTAGCGTACAGAATCTAATACCATACTAAAAGAATTATACACCACGATCATGTGGGATTTATTGCAAAAACGTAAGGATGGTTCAACATTAGAAAATCGATGTAATATACCACATTAATAGAACAAAGGAAAAGAACCATATGATCCTCTCCATTGATGCAGAAAAGGCATTTGATAAAATCCAGCATCTTTCTTGATTAAAAACTCTCAACAAGATAGGAATAAAAGCGATGTTCTTCAACATGATGAAGGGCATTTATGAAAAACCAACAGCCAACATTATACTCAATGGAGAAAGATTGAGAGCTTTTCCCTTGAAAATAAGACAAGGATGCCTGCTCTCACCACTCCTATTAAATACTGTATTGGAAGTTCTAGCCAGAAAATAAGGCAAGAAAAAGAAATAAAAGGTATCCAAATTGGAAAGGAAGAGGTAAAACTATCTCTTTATGCAGATGACACGATTCTGTATATAGAAAATCCCCAAAAATTGACTAAAAAGCTTCTACAGCTAACAAAGGAATTTAACAAATTTGTAGGATACAATGTCAAGACACAAAAATAAGCTGGGCGTCTATATGCCAGCAATGAGAAATCTAAAAAGGAGATTAAGAAAACAACTCCATTAACAACAGCATCTAAGACAATAAAATACCTGGGAATAAATTTTACTCAGGGATGTGAAAGACTTATACAATGAAAATAATAAAACACTGCTGAAAGAGACTAAAGAACACCTTAACAGATGAAAACAAGTTCCATGTTCATATACTGGAAGACTTAAAACAGTCAAAAAATGTCAATACTACTCAAAGCAATCTATAGATTAACAGAATCTCAATCAAGATTCCAACAGCATTTTTTACAGAAACAGAAAAAAATCCTCAACTTTATATGGAAAGCAGGACGCCCCAAATAGCCAAAGAAATTTTGAAGAAAAAGAGCAAAGTAGGAGGCTTCACACTTCCCAAATTCAAAACACATTACACAGCTACAATAATCAAAACAGCTTATTAATGGTTTAATGAAAGACACACAGACCAATGGAATAGAACTGAAAACCCAGAAATCAATCTGGATATTTATGGTCAGTTCAGCGAGGTGCAAAAACCATCTCTTCAGCAAATGACGCTGGAAAATTGGATTTCCACATACAGAAAAATGAAGAAGACATATACCTCACACCACACACAAAAATAACTAATTCAAAATGATCAAGGACCTAAATGTTAAATCAAAACCATAAAGTTCTTGGAAGAAAATATGCAGGCGAATCTATGGGACCTAATTTATTTCAATGACAGATTATCAAATGCAACAACGAATTCACGAGCAGCAGAATACAAAATAAACAATTGAGACCTCATAAAAATTAAATACCTATGTTCATCAAAAGACTTTATCAAAAAAGCAACAATTCACACTCTGGGAAATAAAATTTTGGAACGATGTAAACGATAAGGGTCTAATATCTCAAATATACAGAAAACTTCAACACCTCAACAACAAAAAGACACATAATCATATCAGAAACTGGGCAAAGGGCATGAATAGACACTTCACCAAAGAATATATTCAAATGGCCAACAGGCAAAGGAAAAGATGCTCAACGTTATTAGTTATCAGAGAAATGAAAGTCAAAACCAACACGAAATAGCATTTGATTCGGTTTAGCATGGCCAAGATAAAAAAAGTAGAAAATAATGAGTGTTGCAGCTGATGCGGTTAAACTGGAACCCTCATTCATTGCTGGCGGGAAAATGGTACAGCCATTGTGGAAACAGTCTGGTGGTTCCTCAAAAAACTAGAGGTAAAGTTGCCATATGAAAATTCCACTCCTAAGTATATACCTTAGGGATCTAACAGAAGTGACACAAGCAGACATAGGTACACCTATGTTCATCGCAGCACTATTCACAATAGCAAAAAGATGGAAGCACTCTATGTGCCCACCAATGGACGAATGGAGAAGTAAAATGTGGTGTATGCATACAATGGACTACTACTCATTAATAAAGAAAATGAGTTCTCAAAACATCTTGGAATACGGATAAACCTGGAGGTCATTATGTTGAATGAAATGTCAATCACAGAAAAACAAGTACTGTATGTTCTCACTTTTATTATGAAATAACAGAAACAAGTAAATATACAGAAACTAATGTTCATTAGTGGCTGCCAGGGACAAAGGGGAGAAGAAGGGGATTCACTCTCTAGATAGGAGACATTTGTTATTTTTGGTGATGGGAAAGGTAACACCAAACGAGGGTGAAGTGTACACAGCTTGATGAAGGTAAACAATGTCACTAAATAGTACACAAGAAAAAAGGACCTGTGGGTAATTGCTATGGTATATATAATTTTGAAACTACAGAAAAAAACCACCAAAAAATATATGTGCAGGTACATATGTATGTATGTAAGGCATATATGTGTGTGTGTATGTATGTGTATACATATATATATGTGTGTACATACAGGTGTATGCATATATATACGTATCTATGTGACTGAACGCACATATATTCAAATATATAATAAAGAACATAGGGAACACAGTTACAGATACTTCTTAGACATGACCAAACACCTCGTAGGACTAGAGTTCTGGGTTTGAAGGATTAGGACCACAGTCTTGGGGGACATCTTGGTCAATCAATATGACATTCCACATCCTAGTTTGGAGAGTAATGTCTACATAGCAAAAGCCTGCAAGCGGTCATCTAAGATACAACTAATGGTCTCTACTTATCTGCGGCAAAAGAGAAAGAAGGAAACCATAAACTCAAAGAAGAAACTAGTCTACAAGACAATCTACACGAACCACGACCTCATCTACCCTGAGACCAGAAGATCCAGATGGTGCCTGGCTACCACTACTGACCATTCTAATCAGAGCCACAATAGATGGACACTGACAGAATGGGAGAAAAATGTGGAACAGAACCTCAGATTTCTAAAAAAATTTAAAAAACCAGACCTACAGGACTGATTGAGACTGGAGAACTCCCCGAGACTATTGCCCTGAGATACTCTTCAAATCTTAAATCAAAACTAACACCTGAGGTTTAAAAAAAAAAAAGACTTTATCAAAAGAATAAAAAGACAACCTACAGACCAGGAAAAAAATCTTTTGGAATGATTTATCTGATAAGGGTCTAATACCTAAAATACATATTAAACTTCTAAAACTTGACAACAAAAAGATAAATAATCCAATTAAAAGAAAACAAAACAAAACAGGCAAAGGACATGAACAGACACTTCATCAAAGAGGATATTCAACTCCAAAAAACACATGAAAAGAAGCTCATTAGAGAGATGCAAATGAAAACTACAATGAGATACCATCTCACCCCTTCTAAAATGGCAATGATTAAAAAAAAAAAAAAACAAAAACAGAAAATAACAAATGATGAGGATGTGAAGAAGAGATCAGAACCCTTATCTATTGCTGGTGCGAATGTAAAATGGTACAACTGTTGTGAAAACATTGTGGTGATTGCTCAAAAACAAAAAATATGACTCAGCAATTCTCCTCTTAGGTATATACCCTAGGGACATAAAGTAGCAACACAGACACATGCACACCTGTGTTCATTGCAGCATTGCTCACAACAACAAAAGGTGGAAACAACCCAACTCCCCATCAACAGATGAATGGAGAGACAAAATGTGGTACATACATACAATAGAACATACTCAGCCAGAAAGAGAAATGAAGTCCTGATATATGCTACAACATGGATAGAGTTTGAAGACATTATGCTGAGTGAAATAAGTCAATCACAAAATACTGTATGATCTCGCTTAAATGAAAAGACAAGAATAAGTAAATATAGAGACCAATGGGTATTAGTGGCTACCTGAGGCAGGAGGGCAGAGGGAGAGAAAGAATTATTCTCTTGGAATTAGTAGTTTTGTTTATAATGATGGGAACCCTGGCATCGATTAAGGGTAATAGTTGCACAATTTTATTAGTGTAACTGATATCGCTAAGTTCTACACCAGAAAAAGGGTGAAATGGCAAATACTGTTATATATAATTTTACAATAATAACAGCAACCAAAAATAAACAAATAGGCTAAAGTTGCTGATACTACTTAAATACAACCAAATACCTCACGGGAACAGCTCTGTTGATTCGAACCTACAGGGTTATAGCTTCATGGGACTGTCCAGTCAATTGGCCTAACACTGTTTTTTAGAATTACTGTTCCACTCCCTAGTTTGGTGAATAGCGCCTGGGGTCTCAAACGCTTTTGAGCGGCCATTCAAGATACAACAATTGGCCTCTATTCACCTGGAGCAGCAGAGGAAGAAGGAGACCCAGGAAGTGGAGAAGGAATTGGACTGCAGGTTTAACTGCTTCCATGAACTACCTGTCTCCTTAGCCATGAGACCAGAAGAACTGGATGGTGCCTGGCTACCATTACTGAACTTTCTGATCAATGAATCAATAGATGAATCCTGATTAAAAGGGAAAAAAAGGTATAGAGCAGAATTTCAAATTCTTACAGAATCTAGAGTTACTCGATCTATTGAGACTGGAGGAACCCCTGAATCTACTGCTCTGAGAAAATCTTCAAACCACAAACCAAAATTATCCCAAGTAGTTATCCTTAAAAGCTAAATTAATAAAGAATGTCTGACTTGAACATTCTTTTAAAAATTATCTATATGATCTCAAAATGTCAACAGTACAATAGCAAGAATGCTGATATAACATGAAGAATATAACAAATGTTTCTGAATTGTACATGTAGAACCTGATGAATGGGTGTGTTTTCACCAAAATTAAAAAAAAAAAAGCCCATACTCTCAGTCTTGATGACATACCTACTACAACTTAAAGAGGAACTACTTAAAATGATACTCATAACCTAATAGATGAAAAAGTCAAAACACTTTATTCTTTGCACAACTATTTAGCTACATCTTGGCTAAATGTTACTGATCCCATGATATAACTTTACAGATTAAAAAACGATGACAAAACACAATCTGATAGCAGTATCTGGTTAAGGTCAAGCCCCAGGATTTCACAAATAAACTGTAACAATTATAAGATGAAAGGTAAAAAGTATAAAAATGAGAGCATCTACACCAGGACAGTAGAGTTCTCTACATATGTGAGTATCTGGAGCCCTTGGCTGTTATTCTGAGTTTCTAGCTTAGTTTGGGGTATTAGAAGCTCTATTCCAACTCCTATCAATGCACTTACTTGACAGAGCCCTACCTTCTGCTTGCTCCACATCTGCAGCCCGAGGGTTAAACGTGGCTAGACAGAAACAACCATACTAATATTCAATCCTGAACAAATTCAAGACTGCTAATCAGTCAAAATTAACTCCAAGGCACCAAACAACAACAATCAGCTGCTAACCGAAAGGTTGGTGGTTCAAACCCACCAACCGCTTCCCAGGAGAAATGACTTGGCAATCTGCTCCCGTAAAGATTATAGCCTAGGAAATCTTATGGGCCAGTTCTATTCTGTCCTACTGGGTTACTGTAAATCGGAATAACAATCTCAAGATGGCCTCGTACTGCTAGCCAATCTCAGTACATTCTCCTAGTGCACTCACTCACTCACTATGTGACTATTTCATATGCTGTCTCTTCTCAAACTTTCAACACATCCCTCCCTCATCCTCACACTCAGATGACAAATGTACTTCCTAATTCAGAGAGAACATAGAAGAAATCACAAAACAACTTCTATAACTTCCCCTTACCACATACCTACCTACCTGCATCTGCTTTCCTCACCCGTTACATGGGGCATTGTGCATGCCCCTGACCCAGGCGCTACCCTCTGGCTCTGTACTCCTTTCCTCCAGTCAAAGACAGCAATCCATCAACCACCCACTCTCTCTCCTGCTCCACTGGGCCTTTCCCATCAACAAATAAACATGCTGCAATTTCTCCCCACATAAAAAAAGAAATCTCAATCCTCTCATCCCTTCCAATTAACGCCCCACTTCTCTGATGTCCTTAAAGCAAAACTCCTTCAAAGAGTTTTCTATACTTCTTCAATTTCTCTTCTTCCCTTCTCTCTGAGAACCTATAGCAATCTGGCTTTGCCCAATCACCCACTGAAACTGTTCCTCTCCACATACCCCTGAAATCCCCAGTGAAAACCCAGCAGTCAACTCTCAGTCCTCATTATATTTTCCCTAGCAGCATGTGAAATATTTGATCACCCTTGCTCCCCCTCAAAAACACTACTTTACTTGGCTTTCAGGGCACCACACTCCCCTAGCTTTTCTTCCTCCCTCAGTGGCTTCTTCCGCAATGCCTCAACCTTTGCAGACAAAGTACCTAGGCTCAGGCCCTGGGAGACTCTCGTATCTGCACCTGATGCCCTGAAAACACATCCAACTCCTGCTTCAAAAACCCACTGTGCACTAAGGCCTACCCCTTTATACCTATGGCACCAGGGCTTTCCTGTGAAGTCCACATGCAAATTCCACTGAGATAAACAGTAGGCATGTCAACTCAACATGCTCAAAAGCTCCAGGTTTTCCCACCAAGGCAAACAAAACAAAAATGTCACCTGATGCCCTGCACTACCACCCTCCCCCACCCAGGTCACATCGTCTCAGGAAATGGCAGCTCCATTTTTCCAGCTGCTCAGTATGTCACTATCTTTGTTTCTAGGGTTGCTATAACAAAGTACCACAAAGCGGGTGGCTGATAAGAACAGAAATTTATTGTCTCACAGTTCTGGAGGCCAAGAGTCCAAGATCAGAGTGTCAGCCATACTGATTTCTTCTGAGGCTTTGAGGGAGAATCTGTTCCATGTCTCCCTCCTAGCTTCTGGTGATGGCCAATGATCCTTGGTGTTCCTTGGTTTGTAGATGCATCACTCTAATCTCTGCCTCCATCTTCACATAGTTGTCTTCCCTCTGTCTCTTTTCCTTTTTAGATACTGACACTTGATGAACCACCCTACTCAAGCATGAGTGCATGTTAACTGATAACATCTACAAAGACCCTACTTCTAAACAAGGTCACATTCACAAGTACAACGGTAAGGACTTAAATATATCTTTTTCTGGGACACAACATAATCCATAACAGTCACCTTTTGAGGGGGGTTTCCTTGAGACTCCTGTTTAAAATTGAAATGCCCTTCCCTACCTCTGGAACATTCTCTATCCTCCTTCTCTGCCTTTTCTCCATAACGTTTGCCTCCTTCTGACATTACTTCTGTTTTACTTATTGGCTTATTGTCACCCTTCCCCTCCACGCAGGCAGGGGCTTCAGTCACTTTTGTTCAGTGCTATCTCTCCACGATGTGAAGCATTGCTCAGTGCACAGTCGCCCCTCAATAGGACATCACTTTCTCTAAATGAATGGCATTAATTTCTTCAATAAGATATCCAAATCCCTTTAATCAACTTCCTTTTGCATTCTCCTGAGAGACCTTTACAAACCACCACCTTTGCTTTTGAGGCCGCAACTTCTTCACTCTGGGCATAAGGCCTTAGGTCTTATTTTACCAAAAAAAAAAAAAAATTATGGTGATCAGGAACGAACCGACTCAGTTTGCTGTCCCCAATGCCACCCACCCCTACATGCCATAACATCCTTTTACTGTTCCCTAAACGTTTAAGCTCAGGATGGATCTCTCTTCTCAGTCCCCCCACCTTCCAGGACACCGACAGAGCAATTATCCCCAACTTCTCTGTCTCTCCACTGGCTCCTCTCCACTATTCTCTAAGTATGTCTCTCCTTTTCTCCTAAACCTCTTTAAGCTCTGGATTCCTTTAAGCTACTATTCACTACTTTCCCCTCCCTCTTTCTACCTTCTAATCCAAGCTTCTTAAGAGTGAGCTACAGGACTGTCCCCCATCCCTCATGTCTATATTCCCCTATATTCCACATGCCAAATCCACTGGATTTTTCTCAGTCCTCATCTTACTGGACCTCTCTTGACATAGTGACATAATACTTGGGTTCCAAAACCTGTGCTCTTCATTACCATGCTTACTCTTTCTACTGAAACTTCTTTTATATTGAAACTTGCCACTACATTTGCTATTTTGGCATTGCTTCCTGGAGGTTCTTCTTCTACCTTCCCATTGGGTTTTTGTTTTGTTTTAATTAAAAACAAAGAGTCCTTGTATTAAACAGGATTGGAACGCTTTGTCCTACATAATAAATTCCAGGCTCCTTTTCATGTCCTACTTGGCCCTCTAGGATCCAGCCACTGATTGACACTCCAGCCTTGTCATCCACCACTTCCTCCCTCAAACCTGACACTCTAATAACACGGATGTTCCTGTGCTTCTCCACATGCACACCAACCTGTTTCCTATTCACAACTATTTGATCTGTCTTATATTTCTTTGTATTTGTAAATGGTGCCATGGCCTATCTGTCATCATATTCATAAAAGTAATTTGAGATGGTCTATGTTTATTTCTATTTCCCTCTTTGGGCTGTAAGTTACTAGAGAACAAGAGCTGTGATTTGTCTCTACTGTCTAACACAGCTCCTAGAACACTGATGTTCAATAAAATTTGATAAGCCAAACAACAAATCCCCATGAACAAAAGCAATCATGTAAGCTTGTTATGAATGAGACAGTGAATGCTCAACTTGGATGAACAATTCCATAAATCATTTCTAGAAGTCAGGCCGTTCTTATTGCTTATTGGAATTACAATTTTCTTCTGCCAATTTTTCCCTAAAAAAACAAGTAATTTAATAATAACATTTTAGATATCATGGTTTTAAAAAAAAGACAAAAACTGGAAAAAAAAATTTAAACAGGCATAATATAACCTTATAAGTTTCTTCTTCTTTGTTGAATCTTCTGGAGTCCGAGGAAACTTATTTTTCTGTTTCTGGGGTGTATACAAAATAGTCTCTGTAGATTTTGTCCAGGGCTCTACCAGTCTCTCCATATACTGTCTTGCATCTGTTCCAAAATCCACACTGCATTTGTGAGGGGATTCTGAATCAATGAACAAGACATTCTCTGAGTCATCTTCTTTTCCGCTATCTGATGAATACTCCAAAATTTCTGTAGACTTTGGCTGAAAAATTAAGAGAAATAAAAAAATTTGCAGAATTTTTTCTTAAAGAACATATTTGTATATTCCTATTATTCTATTTTCTTCTGATTATATTCAGTGTAACAACATTTTGCATACATTACCTGTAACTTTATATTTTGACACAAAATCCAAAAGTAACACAAAATCGAAGATTCAACAGATCCTAAGCCAAATATTATCTAACAGAACCCACCAAACTCAGTACAGATATTTCAATCTTCCTTCACTAAACTTAAAGGAATGTACCCACATAAAACAGCCCCCAAAACTAAATAACACTAACCTGAAAGGCTGATGATATTCATTGTAATCTAACATCTATCAAAAAAACGAAAAAAAAAGTACTTCTTGGATTTTGAAATTGAACAATTTAAATATTATACGTTAAATATTACTATTACTTATAACCAAATATAAAGTAAAATGCCTCTTCAGGTACAAACCATTTAATTTATAAAAGGACTCTTCACAGTTAAAGATGAAACCTTGATTTTTCCAAAGAAATCAAACACATGGAAACTGAACAACACTTTGCTCAAAAGTACTGGGTTATAGAAGAAATTAAGGGTAGAAAAAAAGAAATTCGTTGAATCAAATGAGAATGAAAACACATCCTACCAGAACCTTTTGGACACAGCAAAAGTAGTGCTCAGAGGTCACTTTGTAGCAATAAATGCACACATCCAAAAAGAAGAAAGGGCCAAAATCAAAACATTAACCCTACAACTCAAACAAATAGAAGCAAAAGAAACCCTCAGGCACCAGAAGAAAGCAAATAATAAAAATTAGAGCAGAATTAAATGAAAGAATAGAAAAACAATCTAAACAGTTCGCATGACCAAATTCTTGTTCTATGAAAAGATCGACAAAATCTACAAACCACAGGCCAAACTGACAAAAGAAAAACTCAAGTAGAACCAAGTAACATGAATAAGAAATAAGATGGGCGATATCACAACAGACCCAACTGAAATTAAAAGAATCAAAACAGAATACTATGAAAAATTGTACTCCAATGGATTTGAAAACCTAGAGGAAATGGACAGAATTCTAGAAACACAATACCTACCTAAACTAAAACAAACAGAGAAAGAAAAACTAAATAAACCTACAAAAAAAGAAGAGATTGAAAAGGTAATTAAAAAACTCCCAACAAAAAAAGGAACTGGCCCTGACGGTTTCACTGGAGAATTCTAACAAACTTTCAGAGAAGAGTTAACACCACTATTATTAAAGGTATTTCAGAGCATAGAAAAGGATGGAATACTCCCAAACTCATTCTATAAGGCCAGCATAACCTTGATCCCCAAACCAGGCAAACACAACACACACACACAAAAAGAAATTACACACCAGTATCCCCAATGAACACAGACACAAAAATCCTTGACAAAAATTCAAACCAATGGAATTCAACAACATATCAAAAAAATAATTCAATATGACAAAGTGGGATTTATACCAAGTATGCAGGGATGGTTCAACATTAGAAACACAATCAATGCAATACATCACATAAATAAAACAAAAGACAAAAACCACCTGATCTTATCAATTGATGCAAAAAAGGCATTTGACATAGTTCACCACCCATTCATGATAAAAACTCTCAGCAAAATAGTACCAGAAGGGAAATTCCTCAAAATAATAAAGGGCATCTATACAAAGCCAACAGCCAACATCATCCTAAATCAGGAGAGTCTGAAAGCATTCCCTGTAAGAACAGGAACCAGACAAGGATGCCTTTTATCACTACTCTTAATCAACATTGTGCTGGAGGTCCTAGCCAGAGCAGTTAGGCTACAAAAACAAATAAAGGGCATCCAAATTGGTAAGGAAGAAGTAAAAGTATCTCTATTTGCAGATAATATGATCTTATACACAGAAAACCCCAAGAATCCACAATAAAACTACTGGAACTAATAGAAGATATCAGCAAAGTATCAGAATACAAGATAAACATACAAAAATCAAATGGATCCCTCTATACCAACAAAGAGAACTTCAAAGAGGAAATCACCAAATCAATACCATTTACAACAGCCCCTAAGAAGCCAAAATATTTAGGAATAAATCTAGCCAGAGATGTAAAAGATTTATACAAAAAAAACTACAAGATACTACTGAAAAAAACCAAAAGAGACCTAAATAAATGGCAAAACTTACCTTGCTCATGGACAGGACAACTCAACGTTATGAAAATGTCAATTCTACCCAAAGCAATCTACAGACAGAATTCAATTTCGATCCAAACTGCAGTAGCATTTTTTAATGAGATGGAGAAACAAATCACTAACTTCGTATGGAAACAGAAGAGGCCCTGGATTAGTAAGCATTACTGAAATAGAAGAACAAAGTGGGAGGTTTCACACTACCTGATATTAGAACCTATTATATCGCCACGGTAGCCAACAGCCTGGTACTCGTACAACAACAGATACGTAGAACAATGGAACAGAATTGAGAATCCAGACATAAACTGATTCACCTATAAGCAGCTAATATTTGACAAAGGCCCAAACTCTATTAATTAGGGAAAAGACAGTCTCTTTAACAAGCGATGCTGACATAACTGGATATCCATCTGCAAAACAACGAAACAGGATCCATACCTCACACCATGCACAAAAACTAACTCAAAATGGATCAAAGGCCTAAATACAAAATCTAAAATGATAAAGTTTATGGAAGAAAAAATAGGGACAACACTAGGAGCCCTAATACACGGCATAAACAGAATACAAATCATAAGCAACAATGCATGAACTCCAGAAGAGAAACTAGGTAACTGGGGGCTCCTAAAAACCAAACACTTAGCCTATCAAAAGACTTCACCAAAAGAGTAAAAACACAACTTACAGACTGGAAAAAATTCTTGGCTACAACAAATACAATCAGGGTCTAATCTCTAAAATCTACAAGATACTGCAAAACCTCAACAATATAAAAATAAATAATCCAATTTAAAAATGGTCAAAGGATATGAAAAGGTACCTCAGCAAAGAAGACATTCAGGTGGCTAACAGATACATTAGAAAATGTTCACGATCATTAGCCATTAGAGGAATGCAAATCAAAACTAAAATGAGATACCAACTCACACCAACAAGGTTAGCATTAACCCAAAAAACACAAAATACCAAATGGTGGAGAGGTTGTGGAGTGACTGGAACACTTCTACATTGTTGGTGGGAATGTAAAATGATACAAACACTTTGGAAATTGATTTGGCGCTTCCTTAAAAAGCAAGAAATAACAATGGTGCTCTAGGCAGAAGCATCATGCCGTCCCTCCACAGAAAAGATCCGAACAACTAAGCCAAACAAAGAAAACAGCAATCCTGAAACCCTAAAACATCAAATGAAGAGAGAAAGAACTCAGACAAGCACCAAATGGAGTGAGAAAACTGACAGAGAATGGAGAGCGTGGAGAGATTCATGCAGAGGTCCCCTATCAGCTAATGCAGTGCCGATTCACCATCTTGAACTCCTCCCAGAGACCAGCAAACAGGAGGTACGAGAAAGCAGCTTCACGAAGCTTCCAGCAGGAGACCAAACAACTGGTAATTTGTGATACATGCTTTCGCACCCCTTACCCTTCTTCACCCCACTCGGCCTCCTCTGCTTCCCGAGGCCTCAGTCTCTTGGCCGGGAAACACCGGCTGCTTGGATTCCACCCGTCCACAGGGGCCGGCTCCCTGAGTGCCATTTGTTGGCAGCTGGTGTTGTTTTTTTCCGCTTGTTTTGATTTCTTCCATACCTCTCACCACCTCCCCCTCTTTCGCTCAAATACCTAGCTCCATGTGCCATCTTTGCTTCTTCCTAAGGGGCTGCGGAGCTCCGTTTGGGCATTGAGCGGCTTCCTAGTCTGGGCTGCCACGCTGGTGGGATCCCAGGGCTTTTGTTTGTTTTGAACTGTTTATTTTCTTTCCCTTTTCTCAAGTTGGGAGCCCGCTCTGGCCGGGCGATGCTGCACGGCTTGGGACCTACCCCCTCGGCTTGCGTAGACACGCAGAGTAATCCCTGAGGGCATTTCTTTCTTCGTGGGTTTTTTTTTTTTTTTCTGTTTTTTTGGGGGGCTTTTCTAGTTCCTTTTTTTAAAAAAATTTTTTTTAAATTTGTTTTCTTTTCCCTCTTCTTCCCTTTTTGTCTTTCTTCATTACTCAGTTTCTCATCTCTCTATAACTTCCTTCTCTTCCTGTTCCCTGAATACCTGGTGCTGAATACCTCTACACCTTCTAGCCAGGCTGTACTGCAACACCTGAGAACAACACACAGACCTCGTAGCCACACCGGTGGGATCCCTGGGAGCTTTGCTGTTCTTTTTCCTTTCTAATTTGTATTTATTCATTCTTTTTTTTTCTTTTTCTTCCTCTTTTTGTTTTTCTCTATTTCATAGTCTCTCAGCTCTCCACTCCAATGGCAAGCTCCCATAGCACTCTTTTTTGTTTCTATGTTCTTGGCAACTGTTTCTATCTCCTCTCTCCCATATTCATATTAGCTCCACACATAACAATCTCCCCCCTCTATCTTGCCTACCTGCACCATGCACTTAACATCACACCATCAAGCAGCACAGGCACGGCCTACCGAAACCTGCCCTGCACTGATTGCCGACCCACCCTGGTGGATCTAGTAAGTGCAACAAACAACCCATCCCAGTAACTCCTCTTAAGCTAGACCTGCCCTGCTGTACCATATCTGAGTAACTGACCCTGCCAATTGGAGGAGGCAAAAAGTATCATGCCCACAGGTGAACAAACAACACACAGCCCACCTGCACAGACAGCCAAATAAAAGAAAAGGACGAGACAAAAAATCTACAATCAATAAACGAGAAAAATAACTACTGAATGCCCTGAAGACAGCAGACAATATCAAAACACTTACAAAAACATGACAGGATGGTTCGAGTAGGCGTCCAAAAGAAAACAGCAGATGA
>NW_004443974.1:2598613-2634542 GCF_000243295.1 Trichechus manatus latirostris
ATATAAAACCTTGAAAGAAAAAAACTGCCAGCCAAGAATAATATATCCTGCAAAACTCTCATTCAAATATGATGGTGAAATTAGGACATTTCCAGATAAACAGAAATTAAGGGAATATGTAAAAACCCAAACAAACTTACAGGAATTATTAAAGGGTGTTCTTCGATCTGAGAACAAACAACTTCAGCTCACAGGCTGAATCTAGGATGCAGGATCGTACCAGCAAGATACCAATCTAGGAAACGTACTCTCAAGGACTATCCAAAACCAAAAGAAATACAACAGGGAATCAGAGCAGTTAATCTGTGAATGACAACAACATCATAACAATAAAAGAGGGACTAAACGGTGTAGGTATAGAACCTTCTAATGGAGAGGAAGGCAAGGCGATACCAACTAATAATAGACTGCTTCAAACTTAGATAAGGGTAAATTTCACGGTAACCAAAAAGAAAGTTAACAAACATACTCATAAAAATAAAGAGGGAAAACATAAAGTCTCAGCAAAAACAAAATCTACAAAAACAAAAGAAATGGAAAAAAAAAAACCACAAACAAAAGTAATTCAGCACAGGAGAGTAGGAACAAAGAAAACGTCAGCACCACAAAAAAAAGCACTACAAAATAACAGCAACAAACTCACATCTATCAATAATTACACTGAATGTAAACGGATTCAGTGCACCCACAAAGAGATGGAGAGTGACAGAACGAATAAGAAAACAGGATCCATCAATATGCTGTCTACAAGAGACACACCTTAGAAACAAAGATGTGAATTTATTAAAAGTCAAAGGTTAGAAAAAAATATATCAAGCTAACAACTACCAAAAAACAGCAGGAGTGGGAATATTAATCTCAGATAAAACAGACTTGAAAACAAAATCCACCATAAAAGACAAAGAAGGACACTATAGAATGATTAAGGGGATGATCCAATATGAAGACATAACTATAATAAAATGCAAAATGATACAACCATTTTGGAAAATGACATGCTGCTTCCTTAGAAAGCTAGAAATAGAAATACTATACGATCCAGCAATCCCACTCCTAGGAATATATCCCAGAGAAATAAGAGTCGTCACTCGAATAGACATACGCACACCTATGTTCATGGCAGCATTGTTCACAACAGCAAAAAGATGGAAACAACGTAGATGCCCATTAACAGATGAATGGGTATACAAACTTCAGTGGTGAAGTCACTTCCAAGGTTCACTGTTAAGCCGGGATTGGACAGCCCCATAAAGCAAAACAGGACTAATGAGGCACAGCAGTCCAGGGACAAGGACTAGAAGGCAGAAGGGGACAGGAAAGCTGGTGATAGGGAACCCAAGGTTGAGTAAGGACAGTGTTGATGTGTTGTGAGGTTGTTAACCATTGTGACAGGGCAACATGTGTACTAACTGTTTAATGAGAAACTATTTTGTTCTGTAAACGTTCATCTAAAGTGAGAATAGCAGCACAATTGGAAGAGTGTAGTCGATGTCACTGAACTGTACATAAAGAAATTTTTGAAATGGTGTATCTTTGGCTATGTATATTTTCACCAAAAAAAAAAATGTCAAGAAGGGAGAGGGTTGACGTGTCGTGTGGATGTTAACCTATGTCATAAAACAATATGTGTACTACTGTTTAATGAGAAACTATTTGTTCTGTAAACCTTCACCTGAAGTACAATAAAAAAAAAAAAAAGATATTGACAATAAAAACATTTTTCAAAAAAAAAACCCTAGAAACAGAAGTACCATTCGATCCAGCAATCCCACTCCTTTGAATATATCCTAGAGAAATAAGAGCTGTCACACGAAGAAATATATGCACACCCATGTTCATTGCAGCACTGTTCACAATAGCAAAAAAGATGGAAACACTAGGTGCCCATCAATGGACGAATGGATAAACAAATTATGGTATATCCACACAATGTAATACTACACAACAATAAAGAACAACAAAGAATCTGTGAAACATCTCATAACATGGATGAATTTGGAAGGCATTACGCTGAGTGAAATTAGTCAGTTGCAAAAGGACAAATATTGTATAAGACCACTATCATAAGAACTCAAGAAAAGGTTTAAACACAGAAGAAAACATTCTTTGATGATTACGAGGGTGGGCAGGGAGGGAGAGGGGCATTCACTAACTAGATAGTAGACAAGAATTATATTAGGTGAAGGGAAGGACAGCATGCACTACAGGGAAAGTCAGCATAACTGGACTAAATCAAAACTAAGACATTTCCTGACTACAACCAAACGCTTTTAGGGACAGAGTAGCTGGGGCGGGGGTCAGGGGACCATGGTTTCAGGGGACATCTAGGTCAATTGGTATAACAAAGTTTATTAAGAAAATGTTCTGCATACTATTTTGCTGAGCGGCATCTGGGGTCTTATAGCTAGTCACTGGCCATCTGAGATGCATCAATTGGTCCCAACTCACCTGAAGTAAAGGAGAATGAAGAACACCAAAGACACAAGGAAAATCTTAGCCCAAGGGCCACAGAAACCAGAGACTCCATCAACCTGAGACCAGAAAAACTACATGGTGCCTGGCTACCACCACTGACCGTCCTGACTGGGAACACAACAAAGAGTCCCTGACGGAGAAAAGTACTGTGCAGAACTCAATTTCTAGTAAAAAGACCAGAGTTACTTGTCTGACTGAGACTGAAGGGACCTCCGAAGAAATGGCCCCCAGACCCTCTGTTAGCCGAGATCTGAAATCATTCCCCAAGCCAATTCTTCAGACAAATATTAGACTGGACTATGGGACATAAAATGATACTCGTGAAGAGAGTGCTTCTTATCTCAAGTAGATACACGAGACTAAATGGGCAGCTTCTGTCCGGAGGCAAGCTAAGAATGCAGAAAGGGACAGGAGCTGGTTGAATGGACATGGGAAATCCGGGGTGGAAAGGAGAAGTGTGCTGTCACAGTATAGGGAGAGTAATTATGGTCACATAACAATATATGTATAAATTTTTGTATGAGCAACTAGAACTGTAAACTTTCACTTAAAGCACAAAATACAAATAAAAAAAAAACCTTGATTTTTTCAGCACAACTTCAATATAGCATTTTCCAAAGAGTTGTTTGAAATTGCTAATATCAATAGGAACTGTATCTATTTCCTAACATTTCCTAAAATGTTTCTCTTTTCTCACACTCAAATGTCCAAACTTACAAATTAAGAATTTTTTGAAAACTGTATACTGCCACATCTTTCTTCTGTGGAGTGACTGGTGGGTTTGAACTACCGATCTTTTCGTTAGCATTCGAGTGTTTAACCACCATGGTTCCTTATATCATAGAACAGGAATTCAAATCACAAGGCCAATCCTGGACAGAAGAATCAAAAGCTTCTTCTCGGATGTTTTCTTCCTTTGCCTAGATGTACACTAAAACTTTTAAGTGTGAAAACTATGATTTATAGCAAAATAATAATAACAATAAATAGGTATTTTATTTTTCCATTACTCAGTTTTACAGGTCAGTCCCATGTTGTTTTAGTGTCAACAAAAATTTATCCTTCGATGTTCTAATTTTCCAGTGTATTCATAGCTCTATCTAATTTAGTACATACAGTAAGTAAACTGTAAATTTACTAAATGTAAATCATACATTGAAATGAATGGGTCTTTTGTATCCAGTCAATTCATAAGGTACGCTTGATCTCTTCTGTCAGTATTTGTTTACAGTGGCCCCATTCTCTTGGTCTACCTGAATGGCAGCCTCACCCTCCAGAACCAAGGTGGGGGTAACTCAACCACTTGAAATATAAGTGGCAAAGGTCCTGCCCTTTTACAGCCAGTGGGAAGTGTCTCCAACCTTTGAAACACAGTAGGCAGTGGTTCCACTCTTGGAAACCAAAGAAGCAGTAGCCCTGATCCCCAGGCTCCTTCCTAATTTTGTTGACCTCCAAATTGCTCCTAGAATGGTGCTTTCCCTTCCTTGGAGGGGAACAGATGTTTGCAACTACGTAGCTCCATTGACCAATTCCTGCCTGTAGAATTCCAGGAGGCAGACGGTTTTCCTTCATTTCTCTCTGTTTCTGTCCCAGTCTAAGCAACCAGGATTTCTTCTGAGATGGCTGATTAGATCCAACAGTCACAGGCTTAATCTCTTTAGCAAATAAATTGTGTAGCCATGCCCTCGGTGAAAGTTTTCTTAGTTTGTACAACTGAAATTTTCCAAATTTTTCAGTTCTAGTTTCATTTAGCACAGTTCATCTCTAAATCTATCTCTTTATTTCTGCATTTTACTATGAGCAACAAGAAGAAACCATGTTACATCTTTAAGATTTTGCCTAGATATCTCTTCAGCCAAATATAAAAACATATCACGAATTCTACCTTTCACAAAACATCTGAACATAATTCATACAAGTTCTTTGCCACTTTATTAAAAGGATCACCGTTCTGCCAGTGTTGAATAACATGTTCATCATTTCCTTTTACAGCCTCACCAGAAGACCATATAAATTTCTACATTTCTAGCAAAATTCTGTTCATGGCAATAGAAGCCTTTCCCATCGCTCTCAATTCTTTCTGAGCCCTCATCAATACCACCCTTGAGGTTCATAAATCCACCAACAGTCTGTCCAAGGCAATCTAGGCTCTTAATATCAAGCACATCAAAATTCCTCTACCCTCTACCAATTACCCAAATGTAAAACCATTGCCACAGTTTAAGTATTTGTTAGAACAGCAGCCCGCTTCCGAATACCAAATTCTGTCTTAGTTTCCTAGTGCTGCTATAACAGAAATACCACAAGTGGGTCGCTTTAAAGAATAGAAATTTTATTTTTTCACAGGTCTTGAGGCTAAAGTCTAAATCACAGTCTCAGTTGTGTTGATTCTATCCTTGTCGGTAGACCTGGGCATTCTTTGGTTCCTTGGTGATCCTCATATGTATCTGACTTCACCCACATGTGCATGTCTGTGTCTAATCAGCTCCTCCTCCCCTTTATTTTAACAACCCATTAGTGATTAAATTAAGAACTCATCCTACTTCAGTATAATCTAATCAACATTTTTAAAAACCCTATTTCCAAACAGGATTACATGCACAGGTATAGGGTTCCAACATATATTTGGGAGGACAAAATTTAATCCTTAACGATCATCAAAATTGGAAAACTGACACAAAAAAAAAGAACGAGAAGATGCAAATAACTAAAATCATAATCACAGTGGAGACATCGCAACCTAATCTACAGAAATAAAAAGGATCATAAGACAATACTACAAACAATTGTATGTCAACAAATTAGATAACCTATATCAAATGCACAAATTTGTGGGAGCACATACACTACCTATATTGTCTAAAGAAGAAATACAAGATCGCAACAAACCAGTAACAATCGAAGAGATTGAATCAGTAATTAAAAACCTCCAACAACAAAAACAAAAATCTTGGATCAAAAATCTCAGAGAATTTTAGGAAACATATAAAGAAGAGGTGACACCGAAGATTTTCAAATGCTTCAAAAAAATAGAAGAGTGAACACTAATTCATTCTATGACAAATTACCCTGAAACCAAAGGCAGACAAAGACATCACAAGAAAACTACAGACCAACATCCCTTATGAATATAGATGCAAAAATACAAAATACTAGCAAACTGAATCCAAAAGCAAATTGAGACAACTATACATTATGACCAAGTGGGATTTATCCCATGATTGCAAGGGTGGTTCAGAATAAGAAAGTCCATCGATGCAATACACCAGATTAATAGAAAAAGGGGGAAAAAACCCACATGATCATTTCAATTGATGCAGAGAAGGCATCTGACAAAATCTAATACCCTTCAATGGTAGAGGCAATTGACAAACTAAAAACAGAAGGGAAATTCCTCAAAATGAATAAAAGGCACTTATGAAAAACCCAGATAGAACACCATATTCAATGGAGAAAGACCAAAAACTTTCCCCCTAAGATCAGGTACAAGACAAGTATGCATACTACCTCCCTTCTATTTAACATTTTACTGGAAGTTCTAGTCAGAGCAATTGAGAAGAGGGAGAATGAAGAAAGGTAGGAAGGTAGGGAGTGATGAAAAGGGAAGAGAGGGAGGGAAGGAGGAGGAAAATGCAACCAAATTGGAAAGGACGAATGACAACTATCTCTATGATCAAATGACCTGATCACATATTTACAAAATCCAAGGGATCCACAAAGGAAAATTAAAAAAAAAAAAACTATTAGACATAATAAAGGAATTCAACAGACTTGGAGAATATGTGATCAATTTACAAAAATCACCTGTGTTTCTCAACATCCGCAATGAACAAGCTGAAAAGAAAATTTAGAAAACAATCTACAATGGCATCTAAAAGAATAAAATACCTAGAAATAAACTCAACCAGAGGTAGAAGACTTGTACACTGAAAACTATAAAATATTGCTGAAAAAAAATTAAACAAGCCTTAAATAAATGAAAAGACATACTGTGTTCATGGATTGAAAAACTTTAATACTGTTACGCTGTCAAAATTATCCAAAGCTATGTATAGATACAACACAATCACTATCAAAATTCTAACATCATTTCCAGAAATGGAAAAGATAAATTCATATGGAATTGCAAGTGGCCCTAATAGCCCAAATAATCTTGAAAACAAGAACAAAGTAAAAGAACTCATACTTCCTGATTTCAAAATGTACTATATATCTATAATAATCAAAACATTGTGGTATTGGTGCAAGGACAGATATAAAGATGACAGAAATAGAATTAAGAGTCAAAAAATAAACCCGTATGTATCTGAGGTCAACTGATTTTTGACAAGGGTCAAGTCCATACAATGGATAAAGAATAGTCTCCTCTTCAACAAATGGTGCTGGGACAACTGCATCTCAACATGCTAAAGAATGAAGTTGGAGCCATACTTCACACCATCTATGAAAATTTACACAAAATTAACCTGACCATAAGAACTAAAACCATAAAACTCACAGAAAAAAACACATGGATAAGCTTTAGGCCTTAGTTTTTGACACTAGATTCGAAGATGTAACACCAATAGCAGGAGAAACAAAACACAAAATTCATAAATTGGATTTTATCAAAATAGAAACTTTTGTGCATCAAAGGACTTCATAAAGAAAGTGAAGATACAACCTACAGAAAGAGAGAAAATACTTGAGAATCATATATCTGAAAAGTGTATAATATCCAAAAAATATATACAACAAAAAGGCAAACAACCCAATTAAGAAATGAGCAAAAGTCTGCAATAGACATCTCTCCCAAGAAGATATACAAATGCCAATGAGAACAAGAAAAGATGCTCAATATCACCAGTTATTAGTAAAATGCAAATCAAAACCACAATGGGGTACCACTTCATACACACTAGGATGACTATTACCAGAAAAACAGAAAATAACAACTGCTAGTCAGGATCGGAGAAAATGGAAACTCATCCGTTGCTGGTGGGAATGTAAAACAGTGCAGCCAATCTGGAATATAGTATAGTGATTCCTCAAAAAGTTAAATATAGAATCACCATATAACTCTCCAATTCCTCTCCTAGCTGTATACTCAAAAGACTTGAAAGCAGGAACGCAAAAAGATATTCGTACACCAACGTTCATTGCAGCATTATTCACAATAGTCAAAACGTGAAAACAACCCAAGTGTCCATCAACACATGGATGGAAAAACAATATGTATACCCATATGTGATGGTTAAGACTGTGTGTCAACTTGGCTGAGCCATGATTCTCAGTGATTATATGTCTTCATTCCCATGACTGAATCTGCTGTGAGCAGCCAATCAGTTGAAACGGAGTTTCCCTGGGTGTATGGCCTGCGTCCGAATATAAGCAGACATTCTGACTTTTTGCTCACTCTGGATCCTGCGGCTGCCTCCTGTTGGTCTGCCTTCTGGTTCTCTGGACTTGAATTGACAAGTTACCTGCTGATACTGGGGTTCATCAATCTTCACAGCCTGTGAGCGGAGCCTTGCTCTCCGACCTGCCAATCTTGGGTTCGCCAGCCCCTACAGCTACATGAATCAGGAGAAGTCCTGCGGTCTTGTCTGCCAATTTTCGGATTCATCAATACTCACAGCCTGTTAGCAAGAGCCCTGCTTTCCGACCTGCTGATCTTGTGTTCGCTAGTCCCTCCGGCTACGTGAATTGGCAGCAGCCTCTCTCCCAATCCACAGACTTGGGACATTCCAGCCTTAACAATCACGTGAGCTGTTTCTTTGACATAAATCTTTCTATATATATATTTTTAAATGCTTCACTGGTTTTGCTTCTCTAGAGAACCCAGCCTAAGACACTTGGTACCAAGAGTGGTTTTAGGGAAACAGATTTGTAAGGATGAGTTTTCTAAATTGGTTCTCAAGTCTGGGTAGTCATAAAGATGCCGATGACTCTGCTTCCAGCAGAAAAGAGGACACTGCTAATCCATGGCGTGAGATGGCGATACAAATATGCAAAATATCACCCACCAGTAGATCAGATATTGGGGAAAGGCGAGGCTGTGGGTGAACCCATGTGTGATATCTTTCTACAGTTTTGTCAGAATGGAAAGTATAAGAAAGCTGGTTGGTTGGTCCCAATTTCGCTAGACAAACTGGTGAAAGAAAGAGATGCACTTAGTGCCTTAGAGTCAAAGTCAAGTGCAGCATAAATGACCTCAAGGCTTTCACTTGTGCTTTGACAGAAAGCCTAATTTCTTGCAGTAACAGAGCTGAAATTGCCAAAAACAAAACCTACAGTCTTATTGTAAGAGTAGCTGAATTAAAATACCAGCTTAACTGCCAACCTCGAGAGGTACCTGAAATTAAAGTAAGGGCACTGACAGCACAACTTGAACGAGGAAAGGACATAGAAAGCTCCATAGACACGTCCAGACTCCCTGAGGGACAGAATTGCTGGGCGGAGGGCTGTGTGGACCATGGTCTCGGGGAACACCTAGCTCAATTGGCGTAACACAGTTTATAAAGAAAATGTTCTACATTCTACCTTGGTGAGTAGTGTATGGGGTCTTAAAAGCCTGTGAGCGGCCATCTAAGATACTCCACTGGTCTCATCCCTTTGGCAGCAAGGGAGAATGAAGAAAATAAGATATAAAGGAAAGATTAGTCCAAAAGACTAAAGGAACACAACTACCACGGTGTCCACCAGACTGAGTCCAGTACAACAAGATGGTGCCCAGCTACCACCACTGATTGCTCTGACACGGATCACAACAGAAGGTCCCAGACAGGGCTGGAGAAAAATGTAGAACAAAATTCTAACTCACATTAAAAAAAAAAAGACTCATTGGCTGGACAGAGACTGGAGAAACTCCGAGATTACGGCCCCTAGATAACTTTGCAGTTCAGTAATGAAGTCACTCCCAAGGTTCACCCTTCAGTCAAAGATAGGACAGCCCCATAAAACAAAACGAGACTAATCGGGCACAATAGCCCAGGGACAAGGACGAGAAGGCAGAAGGGGACAGGAAAGCTGGTAATACGGAACATAAGGTCGAGAAGGGACAGTGCTGACATGCCATAGGTTTGTTAACCATTGTCATAAAACAATACGTGTACTAACTGCTTAATGAGGAACTATTTCTTCTGTAAACCTTCATCTAAAGTACGATAAATTAAAAAAAGGGCATTAAATGGGAAAACTAGGGATCCTGGAACTTGAGATGGGAACATATGAGCAGATAATCAGGAAGCTGGGGACACTGAGTCCCTACATTCCCTTGAATCACTCCTCCCACAAGAATCACTCCCATCTGAAGAGATTACTTCACATTCCTCTGCTAAACCATCCAGCCCAGAAAAACCATTAGCCTCTCCACTCCATTCTAATAAGATTAGCCCTAGCCCATCTACCTCTAAAGAGCCTTTATCTGAGTCACTGCCTGGGACATTGCCTAAGGCAGATGCTTTACATGGCAATGCTGAATGTTCTCAAAACAATTCCACACTATTAATTCTGGCTTTTACACCTGTAACTAGACTTAAGTCTCAGCAAGCCCCAAAAGGTGAAGCAGAAAATGTGATCGAGGAGGAGATACACTACACTCCAGAGGAACTGCTTGACTTTTCTAATATGTACAAACAGAAACCTGGGGAATATGTGTGGGAATAGCTATTAAGGGTGTGGGATAATGGTTCAAGGAACATAAAGTTGTATCAGTCCGAGTTCATTGACATGGGTCCACTAAGCACAGATTCTTCATATAATGTTTAAGCTCAAGAAGTTAGGAAAGGATCTAATAGTTTATTTGGCTGGGTTGCTGAAGCATGGATTATGAGGTGGCCTACACTAAATCAAGCTGAAGTAGCAGACCTGCCTTGGTATACTGTAAAAGAAGGTATCCAAAGACTTAGGGAAATTGGCATGCTAGAGTGGATTTATCAGGTTAGACCCACACACCCACACATGGAGTGCCTAGAGGACACACCTTTTACCACAACTGTGAGGAACAAATTTGTGAAGGGAGCTCCAGCATTCTTGAAGACTGCTGTGATTGCTATTTTATGTAAGTCAGATTTCAAAGTGAGAACTACCCTAACTGAATTAAGACACCTAACTACAATGCTGGTAATTGGACCCCAAGGTAGTAGGGGCCAAGTGGCTGCACTCAATCAATAAACACATGTGGGTGTGGTTACAGTAATGGACAGTGGAGTCAAAGCAGTAATCAAAAGTCTGACTCAAATGGATTAATGGCATCAGCTACTTAGTTACTATGTCCCTAGGAGTGAAACAGATAGGAAATGTACTAAATATGTACTTGATCCGTACAAATGGATGAATTCTAGGTCAGGTGAATAGCAGTCTAACTTGAATCACCAGAAGAGAGAGTCATGGTCCCTCAATTCCCAGATTTGAGTGAGTTTAAAGACCTAGAAGCCCTTGAATGAAGGGGAGGCTGGATCTCTTTGAGGAAGGACTCCAATACACAGCCCAAAGTTTTTACTGTTAATCTCTCTCCTAGCCTTCCTGAAAGAATTCATGGCCTTTTACGAGAGTGACTGTTCACTGGGGAAAAGGAAATAATTAGACTTTTTGGGGATTACTGGATACTGGCTCTGAACTGACACTAATGCCAAGAGACCCAAAACATCACTGTGGCACAACAGTCAGAGTGGGGGGTATATGGAGGTCAGGTTATTCATGGAGTCTTGGCTCATGTCCATCTCATAATAAGTCCAGGGAGTCACTGAACTCATCCTGTAGTGATTTCCCCAATTCCAGAATGCATCATTGGAACTGACATACTCAGCAACTGGCAGAACCCCCACAATGGATCCCCAACAAACACAGTAGGCGGTATTATGGTAGAAAAAGCCAAGTAGAAGCCATTAGAACTTCCCCTACCTAGGAAAACAGTAAAACAAAAGCAATACTGCATTTCTGGAGGGACTGCAGAGATTACTGCCACCGAGGACTTGAAGGATGCAGGGGTGGCGATTTTCACCGCTTCCCCATTCAACTTGCCTGTTCGTCCTGTGCAAAAAACAGATGGATCTTGGAGAATGACAGTAGATTATCAAAAGCTTAACCAGGTGATGACTCCAATGCAGCTGCTGTTGCAGATATAGTTTCATTGTTTGAGCAAATTAGTACATCTCCTGGTACCTGGTATGCAGTTACTGATCTGGCTAATGCCTTTTTCTCCATACCTGTTTCAAAGTACCAGCAGAAGTAGTTTGCCTTCAACTGGCAAGGCCAGCAATATACCTTCACTTCCCTACCTCAGGGCTACATCGACTCTCCAGCCCTATTTCATAATTTAGTCTGCAGGGACCTGGATCACCTTTCCCTTCCAGAAGACATCACACTGGTCCATTACATTGATGACATTATGCTGATTGGACCTAGTAAGGAAGAGGTGTCAATGACTCTGGATTTATTGGTAAAACATTTGCACGCTAAAGGGTAGGAAATTAATCCCACAAAAATTCAGGTGCCCTCCACCTCAGTGAAATTTTAGTGATCCAGTGGTGTGAGGAATGTTGAGATATTCCTTCTAAAGTGAAGGATCAAGTTATTCCATCTGGCTGCTTCCACAACAAAAAAGGAGGCACAGCGCCAATTGGGCCTCTTTGGATTTTGGAGGCAACATACTCCTCATTTGGGTGTGTTATTCCAGCCTGTTTATCAAGCGACTTGAAAAGCTACTAGTTTTAAGTGGGGCCTAGAACAAGAAAAGGCTCTACAACAGGATCCAGCTGCTGTTCAAGCTGCTCGGCCACATGGGCCTTATGATCCAACTGATCCAATGGTGCTTGAACTGTCCATGGCAGACAGAGATGCTGTTTGGAGTCTTTGGCAGGCCGCTATTGGTGAATCATAGCACAGACCCTTAGAATTTTGGAGCAAACCCCTGCCATCCACTGAAGATAACTACTCTCCTTTTGAAAAACAGGTTTTGCCTTGGTATTGGGCCTTTGTAGAGACTGAACGCTTAACTGTGTGACACCGAGTCACCATGCAGCCTGAGCTGCCCATCAGAGTCATAAAGTTGGACGTGCACAGCAGGACTCCATCATTAAATGAAGTGGTATATACGAGATCGGGCCCCAGCAGAACCTGAAGGCACAAGTAAGTTGCATGAGGAAGTGGTCCAAATGCCCATGGTCTCCACTCCTGTCACATTACCTTCCATCTCCCAGTCTGCACCTATGGCCTCATGGGTAGTTCCTTATGATTAGCTGACTGAAGAAGAGAAAATTCGTGCCTGGTTTACAGATGGTTCTGCACGACATGCAGGCACCACTGGAACGTGGACAATGGCAGCACTACAGCCCCTTGCTGGGACCTCCCTGAGGGACAGTGAAGGGAAATCCTCTCAATGGGCAGAACCAGGAGCAGTCCACCTGGTTGTTTGTTTTGCTTGGAAGGAGAAATGACCAGTTGTGTGACTGTACTGATTCACACACTGTGCCAATATTTTGGCTGGATAGTCAGGGACTTGGAAGGAACATGATTGGAAAATCAGAGACAAGGATTTAAGGGGAAGAAGTATGTGGATAGACCTCTTTGAATGAGCCAAAGAAGTAAAGATATTTGTGTCTCACGTGAATACTCACCAAAGGGTGATCTCAGCAGAGGATGATTTTAACAAGTGGATAGGATGACGCATTCTGTGGAAACCAGTCATCCTCTTTCCCCAGCTACGCCCGTCATTGCTCAATGGGCTCATGAACAAAGTGGCCATGGTGGCAGGGATGGAGGTTATGCATGGGGCCAGCAACATGGACTTCCACTCACCAAGGCTGATGTGACTACAGCCACTGCTGAGTGTCCAATCTGCCAGCAGCAGAGACCAACACTGAGTCCCCGATATGGCACCATCCATTGAGGTGATCAGCCAGCAACCTGGTGGCAAGCTGACTACATTGAACCACTTCCATCATGGAAAGGACAGCGTTTTGTCCTTACTGGATATGGATCTGCCTTCCCTGCACGCAATGCTTCTGCCAAAACTACCATCCGTGGACTTACAGAATGCCTTATCCACCGTCATGCTATCCCATACAGCATTGCCTTGGATCAAGCGACTCGCTTTACAGCAAATGAAGTGTGGCAGTGGGCCCATGCTCACGGAATTCACTGGTGTTACCACGTTCGCCATTATCCTGAAGCAGCTGGATTGATAGAACGATGGAATGGCCTTCTAAAGACACAATTACGGTGCCAGCTAGATGGCAATACCTTGCAGGGTTGGGGCAATGTTCTCCAGGAGGCTGTCTATGCTCTAAACCAGCGTCCAGTATATGGTGCTGTCTCTACCATTGCCAGGATTCACGGGTCCAGGAATCAAGTGGTGGAAATGCGAGCGGCACCACTCACTATTACCCCTATGACCCACTTGCAAGACTTTTGCTTCCTGTCTCTACGACCTTATGCTTTGCAGGTCTAGAGGTCTTAAGTTCCAAAGGAAGGAATGCTCCTACCTGGAGACACATCACTGGTTCCATTGAACTGGAGGCTAAGAATGCCACCTGGTCACTTTGGGCTCCTTATGCCTCTGGATCAACAGGCAAAGAAGGGAATTAGCATATGGGCTGGTGTGATTGATCCCGATTACCAAGAGGAAATCAGACTGATATTAAATAATGGAGGTAAAGAAGAGTATGTCTGGAATGCAGGCGATCCCTTAGGGTGTCTCTTAGTACTACCATGCCCTGTGGAAAACTACAGCAATGCAATTCCAACATGACTACTAATGACCCAGGCCCTTCAGGAATGAAGGTTTGGGTCACTCCACCAGGCAAAGAACCACGACCAGCTGACGTGCTTGCTGAGGGTAAAGGGAATATGGAATGGGTGGTGAAAGAAGGTAGTTCTAAATACCAGTTACGGCCACGTGACCAGCTGCAGAAACGGGGACTGTAATTGTCTGGAGTATTTCTACTTTGTTTATGTGTCCATACAAATATTTTTGTTTCCTTCACTTATGTAAGCTGTAAACTGGGCTAGTGTGTTTTCAATTGTATGCGAGTTACTTGTATCATTTTAGGTGCAAGTATGACTTTGCAACCGTCTTTATTTAGAGATTACGTATAGTTTACGGAGATGAGTACATGTGCCAACTTGACAAGGGGTGGACTGTGATGGTTAAGATTGTGTATCACCTTGGTTGGGCCATGATTCCAGTGTTTATATGTCATCACTCCCATAATTGATTCTGCTGTGAGTAGCCAATCAGTTGAAAGGGAGTTTCCTTGGGGGTGTGGCCTCTATCTGAATACAAGCAGATATTGTGGTTTTTTGCTCGCTCTGGATCCTGTGGCTGCCTCCCGTTCATCTGACCGCCGGTTCTTGGGACTTGAGCTATCAGCTTATCTGCCGATCTTGGGACTCATCAATCTTACAGCCTGTGAGGAGAACCCTGCTCTCCAACCTGCTGATCTTGGGTTTGCCAGCCCCTGCAGCTATGTGAATCAGGGGAAGCCTTGCGGTCGTGCCTATCAATTGTCAATATTCACAGCCTGTGAGCAACAGCCCTGCTTTCCGTCCTGCTGATCTTGTTTTCGCCAGCCCCTGTGGCTACGTGAATCGGGGGAAGCCTATATCCTAATCCACGGACTTGGGACATTCCAGGCTCTACAACTGCATGAGCTGTTTCTTTGATATAAATCTGTCTCTCTATATTTATATGCTTTAATAGTTTTGTGTCGCTAGAGAACCCAGCCTAAGACACCATACAACGGAGTATTACTTAACCACAAAGAGAAAAAAAGTTCTGATACATGCTACAACATCAATGAACCTTTAAAACATTATGCTGAGTCAAATAAATGGGATAGAAAAGGACAAATACTGTATGAGACTACTTATATGAAATATCTAGAATAGGCAAATGCATAGAGTCAAAAGTCTAGCAGTGGTTACCAGGGGCTAGTGGGAGAGAGAAACAGGGAGTTATTGTTGAAGGAGTATTGAGTCTCTCTTTGTTGTGATGAAAAAATTTTGGAAATGGATACTGGTGACAGTTGCACAACATGATGATGAAAGAAGTTAATGTCACTGAATTGTACACTTAAAAAGTGTTAAAATGACAAATGTTTTGTTATATATATTTTACCACAATAATTTTTTAATTTAAAAGGTAGATTACTTGGCAAATATGATGGATTTCAAATACCAAAATGAAGATTTTTAATATATGTATTTTTAAATCACGATTAAATTTTCCAATATTTTCTCCTGCTACCTTTGGAAAGCTAACCAACTGGTACCCTCTTAAAACTTTCATGTAAGATTACTTCCTTCAGATACACAGCCTAGTTATATAAATGATACAAAAGAATAATATGTATCTTTCATAGCAGAAGAATTACTAGGCTTAAATTCAGAACCAAGAAGTGACTATGTGTTATTATAATTCTCTGTTTAAAATATAATAAAATTATCAACATCAGAATGCTTTTTCTTTCCTCTGATCTAATGGACTCCTGAACTCAGAGTCTTCTGAAAAGTTACCCAGAGAAGTGACAGCCATCAAATTCCACACAGTTATATGGTGGCCTTCCACATGTAAGCCGCCATGAATCTAGTATACATCTCTTTCAGGTATCCATGCTGATTGGACTTTAGGTAGTCAACTGACCAAAGCTAAGCCAGTAAGATTCTTTTTCTCAAGATTTTGAACTGAGGAACACAGAGTCTGGGAAGTGGAAGCTAAGACACATTAATGGAAAATACCAAACCAACCCACTGCCATTGAGTGGATTCTGACTCATAATGACCCATAAGGTTTCTAAGACTGTAAATCTTTACAGAAGTAGACCACCGTATCTTTATCCCACGGAGCCGCTAGTGATTTTGAGCTGCTGACCTTTCAGTTAGCAGTCGAGTGTTTTAACCACTGCACCATAAGGGCTCTTTTAGTGGTAAATAAAGGTCCATGACCTCCTGCTGTTGAGGTTTCCAGAGCTGCCTGGAGGCCCAGTTTCTTCTTCAGCTTTTTCTTGGATTTCTCAGGATACATTAGCATGGCTCTAACAAATTCCTCTCCTCTTAAATTAGGTACACTTGGTTTCTTTTACTTGTAACCTAGAGACTTAACTATCACAATTGTTGAATATCTCCAAATACAGAAAATGTTCCCTAAAACACACATTTATTCGGCACACACTATGCGTAAGGTGCTATATAAGACAGAAAATTTAATGAGACAGTTTCAGAAAGAGCCTAAAATCAAATAAAGGAGATACTGTAAGCGTGGTACATACTAACTGTTACAAATGAACAAAGAATTAAGCCAGCAGACATCTTTAAAGCATTAAAGGCTGAGACAATTCTGAACAGATGAAGATGCACGAAGAGGGAAGGCAAGAAAGTAGAATGGATATTTAAGGTATATAGACTAGTCCAGACAAATGAAAATTTATAGAGTTCCATATAATCTGACAGGTTGGGTGGGAAACAAGCTGTGGAGTATCTTGAATACTGAGTTTAAGAGTTTAGACTTCCCCTAAAGAAAGCAGAAAACTTTTGAAGATTTAGAATAGGATGAATGTAGTGGTGCATTAAGACGATTGTTCTGGAGGCTATGTATAAGATGGATTTGAAGAAAGAAAATGTTAAGGTAGGGAAGACCTGTGGAAAGTTACTGCAGATATTCGGTGCAGACCTGTCCCTTTTATTTCACACTTGTATATCTTCACCCATATGGTTCAATCCAGGTATTCAAGCCGAAATCTGCAAATCATCCTCAATTCCTTCCAATTCATGATCAAGTTCTACCTCTAAAACCAATTCAAATGGTGTCCACTTCTCTCTGATGCCACGTCACAACAGAGGACTACGGCTAATGCCTCCAAGACGACCTCTCTGCTTTTGATCTTGCCCCTCCTCACCCTTGATCTAACCTCCACCCCATAATCAGAATAACCTTTTTATTGTAAATCAGACTACTATACTCTCCTCCTCAAAAGTCTTTAAATGGCTTCCCAGTATATTCAGCATACTACTGAAACTCCTTATCATGGTCTTGCATGGTCTTGACTGCCTCCTAGGCCTCACTCTTTTTCCAGCCACTCTGACCTGCTCTTGGTTATTCACACCATGTTTTCTCCTGCCTTGTGGACTTCACATCTCTTGCCATCTGTTATGTGTTGAATTACGCCCCCCAAAAATATGTGTCGTGAATCCTTAAGCCTATACCTGTGGTTGGAGCCCTGGTGGCACAGTGGTTAAGACCCATGGCTACTAATCAAAAAGTTGGCAGTTGAGTCTACAGGGCAGTAGTTCTATTCTGTCCTGTAGGGTTGCTATGAGTCAGAATCAACTTGACAGCAATGAGTTTCATTTGGTTTCCGGTATACCTGTGGTTATAATCCTGTTTGGGAAAGGGTTTTCTTTGTTTTGTTAATGAGGCAGTACTACTGTAGGGGGTGTTTTAAACCAATCTCTTTTGAGATATAAAGAACAGATTAAGCAAGAAGAAAGTAAACAGAGATATGCCATGCCATATGAAGATCACCAAAGAGCCAAGGAACAGAAGCTGAAAAGAGACAGAGACCTTCCCCCAGAGCAGACACACACAGAGAGACTTCCTCTAGAGCTGGTATCCTGAATTTGGACTTGGAGCTGCCTAAACTGTGAGAAAATAAGTCTCTATTTGTTAAAGCAACCCACTTGTGGTATTTCTGTTACAGCAGTACTAGATAACTAATAAGACACTAGCCTAGAATATGCTCCCTCATGTCCCACCTCGATTCTTCACCTAAGTCCTTCTTATGTTTTGAGGTTCAGCTTATAAATCCCCTCTCCAGAGAGACATGCCTTGAGAACCCTATTAGAAAGAGTGATTTGACTAGGGTGACAGCAGCAAACTCAAACACATCTCTCTCTCGTACTTCATCCTTCTCTTCTGGAATATGGATACTTTCTATAGCTCAACTAAAACAAAACCAGTAATAACAACAGCATCAAATTCTTACACTAGGCTTTATCATTTTAAAAATACATATACATATATTAACTTATTTGTTCCTCACAACAGCTGAGTAAAATAGAGTAAGGGAAAAATACACATTCCATCTAGACATTGATTGTGCTGGGAGATGGTATAACAATGAGGAAACACGAAAGACAGGCTCAAAATCTCCTTTTGACTTGCTCAAAATCACACAAAGACTCAGTAATAGTAACCCACTCCTAATTCCACACTCTTCCAAAAAGCTCTTCTGCTTCCCTATTACTACATATGGTATTTACTGGGGTGGCGGGGTTCTTTTTCTCATCAAGCTAAAGCTTGTAGTTATTAGCTGTTATGGTGTTACTGAACTTCTAGATAAGAGCTAATAACTACAAGCCTCAGCTTGATAAAAAATAAACACCTTTTTGTAATACCAAGTAGAATCATACCATTAAATTTAAAGGATTACCCTCATGTTTTCTTTTATATGAAAGCAAGGAAATTTCTATTTAACAACAACAAAAAAAGTGAAGAGCAACTACTTCTACCAGATAATTATATTGTAAAGCGATAGCCGAGCCCTGGAAGCACAGTGGTTAAGAACTCGGTTGCTAACCAAAAGGTCAGCAGTTCGAATCCACCAGCCACTCCTTGGAAACTCTATGGGGCAGTTCTACTCTGTACTACAGGGTCGCTATGAGTCGGAATCGACTTGACGGCAGTGGGTTTGGTTTTGGTTTTGGTAAAGCCATAATAATTAAAGGTTTGCTACCACACAAGAACAGACAGACAAATCAACAGAACAGATATGAAATTCCAGAAATGGACTCAATACAAATGACAGTGTATATATAAAAAGTCATAAAAACAAGAGTCCAAGTCAGTGAGGAAAAAATCTACTTAGGGACAACTGGCTACCTATCTGAAAAGAAAAAAAAAAAAAAGCTGGACTTCTCTCTCACCATTGACAGCAAAATAAACTCCCAAAGGATCAAAACATTAAAATATTTCCACAAAGAGCTAAAAAACCATCTAGATGCATTTAAAAAATAATTATGAAATAGAAAAAGTCCTTTCAGGTATGACACAAAAGTCCTTAAAAGAAATGACTGAAGTTTTTGTTTAAGGTGATGAAAAATTTGCCAATGGATATGAGTAATGATTGCAAAACATGATTGATGTACCATATTTTTATGCAAATAATGCAGACCTTCTGTGTTTGTTTGCAACCACGCCCTCTCCCCATGAGGTATTTTCACAAATACCGCTCTCCCAATTTTTTTTTATGTTGCTTTTAAAAAAAAACAAAATTAGCATAACACCCTTACAAAAATACCTCACTGTGGGGGGGAGGGGGGCGCACAATTGGCAAATAAACACAGAAGGTTCACATTATTTGTGTAAAAATACGGTAATTGGTCTCACTGAATTGTATGTATAAAAAGTGTTGTGTTACCTATATTCTCACCAAAAAATGTGTTAAACTTAGAAAAACATAAAGAGCTTATGAAGCCGAAAAAAGAAAGAAATGACTATATAAAAATTAGAAACTGCACAAAAATTTCCCCAAACAGAAAAAGTCAGAAGACAAGTAAACTGGTTAAAAAACGAAGCAGCAAATGACAGCTAATGTTCTTTAACGTGCAAAAAAATTCCCACGAATCAGCAAGAAAAAGGAAACAACCCAATGAAAAAATGAGCAAGGGGTGCAAACAGGACTTCAAAGGAAATGTGATATAAATGCTCAAAAGGAGAAGCTCAGTCTCCCTGTGGATTATATGGAGGGAGAACAGCACTCCTGTTTGGTACTGAATGCGAGAATAAATTAGTGTGATCCGTTCTGGCAAACTAACAGCAAAATGTATAAAAAAAATTAAAACTGTAAATACTTTCAATCTATCAATTCCACTTATAGGATATCTTTAATTCAACTGTACAGAGATATATGTACATGGAGACACATTGTAGCATAGTTTCTAATAGCAAAAAAAAAAAAAAAAAATCCAACACAAATCAGTATAATTGTCCATTAATCAAGTTCTGGTTATGGTAGCTGTACAAGAAAATATTATGCAAACAATTAAAAAGAATGTAGTAAGTTCGTAAGTCCTGATAAGAAAAGCTATCCTTGCGTTAGCTGTATAGTACTGCTATAACAGAAATACCACAAATGGGTGGCTGTAACAAACAGAAATTTATTTTCACACAGTTTAGGGGGCTAGAAGTCCAAATTCAGGGTACCAGCTCTTGGGGGACGCTTTCTCTCTCTGTTGGCTACAGAATAATGTCTTAGGATGGGTTCTCCAGAGAAGCAAAACCAGTAAAGCGCGTGCGCGTGCGCGCGCGCGCGTGTGTGTGTGTGTGTGTATGTATGTATAAAGAGAGATTTATATCAAGGAAATGGCTCACACGGTTTTTAGAGGCTGTAAGTTCCAAGTCTGTGAGGCAGGAAAGAAAATTCTCCTGATTCACGTAGCCACAGGGGCCGGCGAACCCAAGATCGGCAGGCTAGAGAGCAGTGCCGCCATAGGCTGTGAAGACTGATGATCAGCATCAGACTGCCGGCAAGCTGCTAGCCCAAGCTCCAAAAACTGGAGGCCAGATGAACAGGAGCCAGCCGCAGGATCCGGAACGAGCAAAAGCCCTGGCAAGGCGAGCAGAAAGGAAGTAGGCGGAGGAGGGTGGGGAGATGAAAGCTGAGGGGGCAGTGAGCTGCCACAGGCTCCGTCCCCACCAGTACCACTCAGCAGATTCCATCATGGGGGTGATCACGTATCAAATTTCAACAGGGAAGGGACCACAACATTATATAACTGCCAAAACACTGAGAATCGGGGCCTAACAAAGTTGACACACAATCTTAACCATCACAAGGAAGGTCTTTGTCTCATCCGAGCTTCTACTCCTGGGCAATCTTTATGTGACTTGGCATCTCTCTTCCCCCCATCTTTGAGGCTTGCTTGCTAGTTTAATCTCTTTTATATCTCAGAAGAGACTGACTTAAAACATACCCTACACTAACACTGTCTCATTAACATAACAAAGGAAACCCATTCCCTAATGGAATTATACCCACAGGTATCAAGGTTAGGATTTACAACACATTTTATGGAGAGACACAACTCAATCCATAACAATCCTGAATACGGAAAATGACAAAAACTATATACTGGAATATCTTATGGGTTCAAAAAACAAAAAACAAAAAAGACAGAAACACATGTAAGCCTTCACCTGAAGTACAATTAAAAAAAAAAAGAAACACACACACACAAATGATCTTATATGCAGAAAAGATTTCTTGAAGACTACTCAAGAAACTGAACGATGGTTACTGCTGGGTGCCGAGATAATTACTTTTCACTAATTGGACTGTTTCTATATAAGTATGTATTAATATTTTTTTTATAAAGAACGATTTAAAATTTAGTATAGTCATTAAAAGCAGGGAAGTATGAAAGCAACCTAGAGGATTGACACATACAGATTACCATAAGAGAAAACAAAAGCAAAACAAAATAGGGCGAGAAACAAAATGAAGAGAGAAAGACTGATATAAAGGTAATTGTTAGGAGGAAACATATTATTCCAAGCTATTTAGTAAGCAGGGATGTTTGTTCTTGTTTGAAAGTGAGCAAAACAAGAAATACTTCTTAGCCATCTAGATAAACAAAAATATATCAATAGTCAACGACTTGAGACATTCATGTAGTTTTTTTAGCAGAGGGCCTTCAACTCAATGGCGTACAGTTCCAGGTAGGTGATAGGAATGAGGAAAGTGGCTGGGCAGGAACAGCAGGAAGTGCTGGAAAAAGACCCTGTGGACTAAAACTAACAGCTGCTACTCAGAGCTATCTAACTTCTGCCACGTGGGGAGTCTGGCCAATATTGCCAGATTTTCTGACACTTCATGAGCAGGGAAAGAAATAATTAAAAAAAAAAAAACATTTAACACGTTATGGTGACAATGTGACCTGTTTAAGTATGAGTTACATTGAAGTGCTAAAAGAGAAAGAGCAATTTAAAATATTGTTTCCAACTTCTCCTCAATGGAAGATTTGTTTCATTATTCTTAAGTGATACAGAAGCTTTTATTTAATGTCTTGAAAGTTAATAAAAAAAAATCAAAAGTATCAACAAAGCTATATTCTTTTCTTAAAGGTTATAAACACATTAAAATAAAAATGGTATTAAGACTGTTCTAAGATTCAAGACCAGTTTCACTAATTCTGATGGTTTTGTTTTATTTGAGGGGGAGGGTCCTAAAAATGAAAGTGTTAAACTCTCATGCAACTCATTTATAGATTCATTCAATAAAACAATATATGCCTGAAGTAGTAGTAAGGAATTCAGTGGAGGAAAAAATTGAATCCTCAATAAATTGTCATTTTTGTACAGATACTTCTATCTTTCCAGCTTTAGAGTCAATATATGCCATACTAGAAAAAGTAGTTGGGAAAATTAAATATCACAGATTACAACATGAACATTTTGTACTAGTACTGCCTTGTGCTATTGAAGCATACTGATTTCAGTGCAACACTACAAAAGATGGATAGAATATCTGGAATTTCCACTTTGCAGTCAAAAAATGATACCATGTGATCAAAATGACAAACCTATACATCCTTTCTACTAATTATAAAATATAAAGATTTTAATCATAAAAAACTACAAATACAGTTTTACTTACAATAACTGAATATTTTCTAAACTCTAAATGTAAGAAAATACGTGTGTGTGTGTGTGTGTGTGTGTGTGTGTGTGTACAAAGAGAGCACACATGTCCTCTTACATAGAGATAGATCAACTGGCTCATCAGGATTGGGAATCATGACCTAAATTTATTTTCTTGGGATAAATCTTTTCAATGTGGCTTTTCAGTGCCAGTGACTCGTCTAGACCAATGGTATAGTCTGTGCATTTGGACTTGTTACCATTCCTAAACCCACTGATGAAATGCTCTAGCAAATTAAGTTAATGTATCATTTTAGTGTACTGAAATTAATTCAGTACATGAGTTAAGTGTTGATTCATTTCTAGCCTATAACTTCATAAAAACTATTTGGTAGCCAAACAGCATTAATGAAAATACTTCAGAGAAAAAGTCAGTGAGTTCAAGTTCTGTACAGTGGTGCTATCAACTCAAAGAGAGCACATTCAAGAGCAAATAAAGAGAAAATAAAATAGTTATTTGGGACACAGGAAATTTAAGTACTCACAGGACTAGCACAAAGAGATAGAATCATCTGTTAGAGGCTGGAACTGTAGCCTGCTTGGAAAAGAGGCCATCAGAGAAGAAACAATCCAAGATGCCAGTCTAAGATGCCCTCATGTAAGGAGATCATGAAGTTAAGGTATATCTGTGTAACTTCATCATAGACAATCCTCCCACAGGCTATATAAGAGGTGTCACAACGACTCCATGGCTTCCAGTGCTTTCAGGGAGTCTTTACTTTTATATTATACAATACTGTGTAGCCATGATGATTAAAAAACAAACAAACAAACAAAAGACCCAATAGTTTCTCTACCTTAAAATCTGCTACCTATCTGGTAATGCATGCAACTTGTAGAAGGAGGGTGGGGAGGATAAAATGAGAATATGCACCAGGTGAAATTTCTTATCATCTCTTAAAGCTAAAGTTTATAGTATCGATTCCAAACACCTCCCAACAACAAGAATAGATAAGCACACATATATACTTATGTGAGTTGACCAGAAAAACCAAAAAGAAAACTCCACAATTTTCTCAACAGGTGGATAGTCAACAATATCACTGTCTTTTTCTTTAAAAAATAAAATAAAAATTTTCAATAACTTTCATAAACTTTAAATTTAAAATATTAAATTACCATAATGCTTTAAGCAATTTGTCTAGTATTCTTTAAGCTATTATTACTCTGTAATCCTATTTACAAATTTATTCATAAAATATTTAGAAAAGATTCCTCTTAGTGATTGCCCTGAATACTCAAAGAGCTACCCTTAAAGTGAATTCCTATAAATCACTTACATCTCAATTCCTATAAATCAAATCTTAATTTAAATTCATGCATGACAGTTTATACATGTACAGTCTTCCTAGATTAAAAAAATTGTGTCTACTCACAAAGTCAGGAAGAAGTTAAAATGCAGTTGCAAAATTAAGCAGTGCCTCTGTGTTAAATCTACATCAATGACAAACAGAATAATTAGATGAAACAATGCTCTTGCAGAAATAAAAGCTTTAAATTCTAAAATTTATAGGAAGGTCAACACTAAGAGAAACAGTGGGTATCACTAATAAATGATCACTTCTTTATTTTTAAGTGATACCTTTGCAATTAAATACTTACCCTGGAGAACAAAGAAAGGGAGGATAGTATCTAAACTAAAAGAGTTCCTTGAGATAACCAATTACAAGTTAGAAAAGAAAATAGCTCATCCAGCTCATATTTCAGACAGAAACATAACCTATAGTCCTTGGTCTTAGCCCATGGTAGAAGACGTGCCACTGGGCAGCTCTGGAGGACAGCTTTCATTTTGTGTCCGTTGAGCTGATGGATAGGGCTCTGCTCAGAATTACCGGGGCAGGGGTGCTCCCTATGCCATATCCTGAGGCATGCTGGTTTTTTCTCTTTGAGGCCTCCCACTCAGTTACTGACCAAGCCTGCTAACAGGATCTTATGAGATCACTGAGAGCAGCACTATGCGGCGTTCACCTGATCAGTCCTCGGTTCAGCTTCCCTTTATTAAAATTACAAATGAGAACAGTCAATAGAACTGTAAGGAAAAGAACAAGAGAATTTAAGGCCCTGCCTGCTTGGAAGCTTTCAAATCTCCTAAAAACCATGAAATGTTTTTAAGGAGGTTGAAAGGTAGGGACAACAGCAAACACGCTACAGAACGTGGCACTCATGGCAAGTGAAATCACCAAAACCAAGACAGCATTTAAAAATTAAGGGAAATGAAGAGAGTACTGATGGCTCATATACCAACAAATTTGGTTATTAAAGGTCTTCATTCCACTCCCAATTCTAAAACAGAATTCATTCATTTTAAAAATTAAAGGAGTCATTCTGGGTCTAATGCATACAGTGAGGAAAAAACAAAAACAAAAAAAAAAAAAACCTAGCCACTATCCATGTGGTCCTTATAGTCTAGTGGAAACATAACACACACTCACACACCACTTAATGAACATGGGGTGGCTGCTGACTACTCATCGAGAACCACTGCACTGGCTGTGTTGAAAAGGAGAGCAAAACAACAAAAAATAGAGACTTTATCAGACTCCTAGCTACTAACAGAATTTTATCTTCTATTGAGATTAAAAAACAGTATGAGCAGGGATTCTGGGAAGATCAACCTTCCAACCCTTGCCCACAAATACACCAAGAAATACAAGAAGAAAATGGTGCTCAGCACTGAGGGACTCTGAATTCGGAAGCAGAGGACAGCAGCAGAGAACTACAGACAGGCAAGAATCACCAGGTCAAGGAAGAGTCACATACGGTAGGAAAATGACTTCTCCCACTACCCGTACCCCTCTGCCTAGTACCACATGTTTATGGCTGCTGTGAACTGGGGAAACAATCCCAGCAAATGAGCCTGATTCCCTAGCCACCACAGCCCCTGCCTGTGCACAGAAACAGGACCCCAAGCTTTTGCGCTAAAATCAACAAGGCAGATCTCCCTGGGAGTCCATTTGGAGCATGCCAGCCCCTCCCCCAGCCAAGAACTGTCAGCAGCCAGCCTGTAGCAAATTGCTACAGAAGGCCTCTAGCACTGAAGCATGCTCTCACAGCGAGCACACTGCCTTCTGCTCACCACATAGCTCAGGCCTTCAAAATCAACTGGACAAATCTCCCTGGGGGTCACTTTGGGTCTGTCTGCCATCCATCCAGTCAGCACTGAGGACTGCTGACTGAGGTTGCTGTGTGCTAGGGAACAGGTGCATTGAGTGGAGCCTGCGCTAACAGGCTGGGTGGTTGGGGCTCTGATACACAGCAGACCTCTCTGGAGGTGCATTCAAAGTGTGCCAGCCCCTTTCTCACCTAGTAATTGTCGGCTGCCAGGTTGCTTCAAATTACTACAGCAGGCACCTTGTAGTGGAGCCTGTTCTCATAGCCAGCACTTTGCCTGCCTGCCTACACACCCCACAGCTAAGGCCTCCAAAATCAAAAATACAGATCTCCACAGGGGTTTCAGTTTGGGTCTGTTTGCACCCCATTTCAGTAAGCACTGAGGGTTGCTGACTGAGGTTGCTTTGTGCTAGAAAGCAGATGTAAGTGGAGTCTGCATACACTGCCAGCATATTACAGGTAGGGGTCTCATAGCACCAAGGCAAAATTCCCTGGGAGATCATTCAAAATGTGCCAACCATTTCCCACCCAGTATCTGTCAGGTGCTGGAGTGACACAAACTCCTATAGAAGGTTCCCTGCACTAGAGCTATGAGGTCACTCATTTAAGTGGAGACTGCACCCCCAATCACCACAAGGCAGCTGGGACTCTGAAATCAGTAAGACAGATATTTCGGAGGTCCATTTGAAGAGTGCCTCCTCCTGATATAGAGGAAATTCTACCTATGCTTCCCCTGAATAACAGCACAGATAAACAGAAAAAACAAACAGAACAGAAAAGGAAGCCACGGGCAAAACCAAAAGGCAACACCCAGCCGCACAGGGGGCTCATGGGGTATGGGTTATTCAACCGAAAAATGTAGCTGCAGAAACAGAACAGGGGAGGAGACAGCACCGGTGGTGGACAGATTGATTCATGCACGATATCTCGCCTGAGTTCCTGCACCCACTGATGGACAGATTGATCACAGTTTGTTCTCTGGTGTGTTTAGGATACAATGAAATTAGAAAACTGATACTAGAACTTTCAAATCCTAATCAAATCAGGGAGGGAAAATCAGCTAACACAGAGAGGGAGAGGAAGCGGTAAGCAAAGGCCGAAAGCTCTGCCCACCTCGGAGTTTACTGCAGAAAGTAGTGAAGGGAAAACTGAAAATAATTGGGAAAAACCGAGAAAGGTAGTAGTCTCAAAAATTCCAGTGACGCAAAAAAAAAAAAAAAAAAAAAGAAAGAAAGAAAACGCAAGACACACAAAGGTAAGAAGGTAAGAAAAACACAGACCCATCCAAATGAGCACGATGAAAGAAATGAAATCACATTTGGGGAAGCCATATTAATGACCAGAATGGAAGAACACAATGCAACGATGATAAACATACTCATTGAAGTATGGGGAAACACCAAGATCTAGAAGATTTTCTTAAATGCATGAAAAAAACTATGATTTTAAAAAAGAAACACACTCAAAAGAAATCATACAAAAATACTGCAGCTGAAAGGAGACAATAACACAAAGAAAAAATTAAACAACAGATACCATTAGACAGAAGAAGGAATCAAAAAATTAGGGATAAGACAGTTAAAATTACAGAGGCTGAAGAGCAACAAGACACAGGCTCATGACTCCTGAGCACAGTTCAATAAAATAATGGAATAGCATCAAGAGACCTAATATACACATCAGGGAAATACCAGACGATGAGGAAGAGAAAGGGACAGAAAAATTATTTGAAAAAACAATGACAGAAAATTTCCCCAATCTGACAAAGGACATGAATCTACAAATTCCAAGAAGCTCAAAAAACTGCAAGCAAGATGAAGCTAAAGAGATCTACACCGAGATACATCAAAATCAGGCTCTCAAAAAATAAACATAAAGAGAGAATACTAAAAGAAGCAAGAGAAAAGCGAACAGTCACCTATCCAAGATTAAGTGCCGATTCTTCCTCAGAAACATTGGATGCCAGCAGACAATGGAATTATATGTTTAAAGTACTGAAAGAAAAAAACTAATACTATACCCAGCAAAACTGTCCTCCAAGAATGACGGTGAAATTAAAACATTCCCAGACAAACATAAGTTAAGAGTGATCATATCCACCAGACCGGCCCTACAAAACATTACTAATGGCAGTCCTATCTATGGAAAAGAAAAGACATTAGAAAGTAATTCAAAGCCATATATTAAAAGATCTCTAATACAGATAACTGTATGGGAAAATATAAGGATAAGTAATGAGTTATCAATGCTTGATAATTCTAATTTCTTTTCCCTTCATTCTTCTTCATGAGAAATGTATAAAAAGCAAGGATAAAATGTGTTACAGGGCACATGAAATATGAAGATGTAATCAGTGATAACAACAACCAAAAGGGAGGGGAGTGATATGGGTACTGAATATCTTGTATGTTTCTAAAGTTAACTTAGTATCAACTTACCCTAATATGCTATAAATTAAAGATGTAAAATCTAATCTAATATTTATGGAAACCACTAAAAAAAAAATGTAAAAAAATCACATGCGAAGGGAAAGTAGAAGGGAAACAAAATGGCTCACTACAGTGAATCCACAAAACACAAAAGCAAGCACATCAAACGAAAAACAGAAAAAAGGCTTACAATGCACAAAAAACAACTAAATTGCAGAAGTAAGTACTTTATTGATAATAACAATGAATGTAACTGGAATGAACGCTCCAATCAAAAGGCAGAGAGTGGTAAAATGAATTAAAAAAAGATGATGTAATTATATGCTGTTTAAAAGAGACAACATTAGACCCAAGAACACAAATAGTTTGAAAGTGAAAGGATGGAAAAGATTATTCCATTCAGTGAATAACAAAAAGACAGCTGGGATGGCAATATTAATATCAGACAAAACAGACATTAAGACAAAATCTAACAGAAGAGATAAACATAGACATTATACACAGATAAAAAGGTCAATTCATCGAGAAGATTTAACAATCATAAATATACATGCGTTCTACATCGCAGGCATTACTCATATGTCCGTTTATCATACTGTGGTGTCTCAGAAACAAAGAAGGATCTGTAGCTGGAAAATATGCCTTAGTGACAGAAACAACACCGGAGATCACGTGATAAAATTTTGCAAGACCAACGACTTATTCATTGCAGATACCTTTTTCAAAAACATAAAAGGCGACTACAGACATGGACTTCACAGGATGGAACACACAGGAATCAAATCGATTACATCTGTGAAAAGAGACAATAGAGAACCTCTGTATCACCAGTCAGAACCAGGCAAGGGGCTGACTGAGGAACAGACCATCAAATGCTCATATGCAAGTTCAAGTTGAAGCTGAAGAAAATTAATACAAGTCCACAAGAGCCAAAGTATGTTGTTGAGAATATCCCACCTAATTTAGAGACCATTTCAAGAATAGATCTGACACACTGAACACTAATGACCGAAGACCAGATGATTTGTGGGATGACATCAAGGACATCATACATGAAGAAAGCAAAAGGGAAAGAAAGAAAAGAACAAAATGGATGTCAGAAGAAACTCGGAAACTTGCTCTTGAACGTAGAGCAGCTGAAGCAAATAGAAGCAATGATAAAGTAAAAGAGCTTAACAGAAGGTTTCAAAGGGCAGCTAGAGAAAACAAAGTAAAGTATTGTAACGAAATGGAGTTCTAATGAAATTACAAAGACCTGGAATTAGAAAACCAAAAGGGAAGAACATGCTTGGCATTTCTCAAGCTGAAAGAACTGAATAAAAAAATCAAGCCTCCAGTTGCAATACTGAAGGATTCTATGGGAAAAATATTGAAGGACATAGGAAGCATCAAAAGAAAATGGAAGTAATATACAGTTAACCGTACCAGAAAGAATTGGTTGAAACTCAACGATTTCAAGAGGTAGTATACGATCAAGAACCAATGGTACTGAGGAAGAATTCCAAGATGAACTGAATGCACTGGCAAAAAACAAAGCTCTAAAAATTGACAGAATGCCAACTGATATGTTTCAACAGACAGATGCGGCGCTAGAAGCGCCCACTTGTCTATGTCAAGAAATTTAGAGGACAGTTACCTGGCCAAACAACTGGAAAGGATCCATATTTGTGCCTGTGACAGTTAAGGTTGTGTGTCAACTTGGCTGGGCAATGATTCTCAGTGGTTTGGCAGTTGTATGACATTGTGATCACTTCCATGATGAGATCTGATATAATGTGATCACCTCCATGATGGGATCTGCTGTGGGTGGCCAATCAGTTGAAACGGAGTTTCCTTGGCTGTGTGGCATGTATTGAATATAAGTGGACATTCTGGTAAGGCTCGTGGGCTTTTACTTGCTCTGGATCCTGCAGCTGGCTCCTGTTCGTCTGACCTCCAGTTCTTGGAATCTGAGCTAGCAGCTTACCTGTGGTCTTCCCTGCTGATCTTGGGATTCGTCGATCTTTGCAGCTTGTGAGCAAGATTCCTGATCTCTGACCTGCCAATCTTGGGTTGCCAGCCCCTGCGGCTTTGTGAATCAGGAGAAGCCTCTATCCTGACCCATGGACTTGGGATGTTCTAGCCTCAACAACCGCAAGAGCCATTTCCGATATAAATCTCTCTCTACACGTATTTATGCACTTTCTTGGTTTTGTTCCTCTAGAGAATCCAGCCTAATACAGTGCCCATTCCAAAGAAAGGTGATCCAACAGAATGCAGACATTATTACACAATATCATTAATATCACACACAAGTAAAATTTTGCTACAGATAATTCAAAAATGGTTGCAGTAGTACATTGACAGGGAACTGCCAGAAATTAAAGCCGGATTCAGAAGAGATCAAGGAATGAGGCGTATCATTGCTGATGTCAGGTGGATCTTGACTGAAAGCAGAGAATACCAGAAAAATGTTTACCTGTGTTTTATTGACAGTGCAAAGGCATTCAACTGTGTGGATCATAACAAATTATGGATAACATTGCAAACAACAGGAATTCCAGAGTACTAAACCATGTTCATGAGGAACCTGTACATAGACCAAGAGGCAGTCATTCAAACAGAACAAGGGGATACTGTGTGGTTCAAAATTAGGAAAGATGTGTATCAGGTTTGTATCCTTTTACCATACTTATTCAATCTGTATGCTGAGCAAATACTCCAAGAAGTGGACTAAAGAATGTGGCAATGGGATTGGACGAAGACTCATTAACAACCTGTGATATGCAGATAACACAACCCTGCTTGCTGAAAGGAAGAGAACCTGAAGCACTTATAGATGAAGATCAAAGACTACAGCCTTCAGTATGGATTACATATCAACAAATAGAAAACAAACATCCTCAAAACTGGATCAATAAGCAACATCATGATAAATGGAGAAAAGACTGAAGCTGCCAGGGATTTCATTTTACTTGGATCCAACAATCATCAACACCCATGGAAGATGCAGTGAAGAAATCAAATGCCGTATTGCATTGGGCCAATCTGCTGTAAAAACCTCTAGACGGTGTTGAAAAGCAAATACATCATTTTGCGCCTGACCCAAGTCACGGTGTTTTCAATTGCCTCATATATATGAGAAAGCTGGACAATGAATAAAGAAGACGGAAGGATAATTGATACCCTTGAATTATGGTGTTGGCAAAGAATACTGAATATACCATGGACTGCCAGAAGAACAAACAAATCTGTCTTGGAAGAACTACAGCCAGAACGCTCCTCAGAATCGAGGATGGCAAGACTTTGTCTCATGTACTTTGGACATGTTATCAGGAGGGTCAGCAAAAAGAGGAAGACCCTCAAAGAGACTGACTGACACAGTGGCTGCAGTGATGGGCTTACGCACAGCAATGATTCTGAGGGTGGTGCAGGACCCTGCAGTGTTTCGTTCTGTTGTACACAGGGTCGCTATGAGTTGGAACCAACTCAATGACACCTAACGACAACAACACAGTATTTAATCACAGTATTTAAATATGTAACGCAAACACTGATAGAATTCAAAGACAGACAGCAATGAAAACAACATCTGATAAGAATCTAATAACCAAAATGCATATATAACTTTGACAACTTAACAACACAAAGGCAAATAATGAACTAAAAAATGGGCAAATGATTTGAATAGACATTCACCGAAGAGGATATTCAAATGGCCACCAAACAAATGAAAACATGCTCAATGTCATTAACCATCAGAGTGATACAAATCAAAACCACAATGAGATACCATTACAAATCCACCAGGATGGCTCTGATTTGGGGAAAAAAAAACAGAAAATAACAAATGTTGGTTAGGATGTGGCAAAATTGGAACTTTTATCCCTTGCTGCTAGGAGCAAAAAATAGTACAGATGTCATAAAAAAAAGTGTGGTAGTTTCTCAAAAAACTAAAAATAAAACTACAATATAAGCCAGCAATTCCATCGTTAGGAATATATGCAAGGGATCTGACAGCAGCAACATGTACAGACATATGTCTTCCAATATTCAGTGCAGCACTATTTACAATAGCCAAAAGATGGAAATACCCTAAGTGCCTATCAATGGATGAATGGATAAACAAACTGTGGTACATACACATACAATAGAGTATTTCTCGACAAGAAAGAGAATTGATGTCCTGATACATGCTACAACATGGAGCTTGAAGACATTATGCTTAGTGTAATAAGTCAATCAAAAAAAACAATATGGTTATGGTGAAATAAGTTCCTTTATGTGGCCTTTTGCTTTGGTTCTTTGGAATAACTGCTGGATAGATTTTTTTCCCGAGTCCTGAGTAGTTAACCTTTGCCCTAGTTTTCTACTCCAGAGGGTTTGTTACTTTTATTTATGTTGATTAGTATTTCCTGGGCAAGCTGTAAACAACTTGTGGGTTTGATACTTTTTGTCTGGCCCTGGGCTGCAGCCTGCCCTGTGATTGGTCTATTTTACGAACCTTGCAGGAAATGGTCAATATACTTATGGAAATGAAGTGACTATAGACTACTATGCAAATTAAGTGCATTGTCACCTGTTGAAGGGATTGGTCAATTCCCGGCCCTAGTGGGAGGGCCAAGCCTTCAAATTGACCAGGAATTTGCTAATACATGCAGGGAAACCCACAGGGGTTGGCAGTCAGAAGGAAGAAAGGAGAGAAGCAGCAGAGAGATGAGGAAAAGAACCTCCTAAAAGAGCTGTAACACAGGTAAGTACCACAAAAGACAGTGAGAGGCCCAGAAAGGGCCCTGCAGCAGTGTCAGGGGTAACAGCAGAAACCTGCTGCTAGGAATGCAGCTAAGAGAGCTGTACAAAACTGCTACATTGGCTATGAGCTGGGTCAGTTAGCAGTGGAGAGGCCAATGGTAGGGAGGCCAAAGCCAGAAAGGCCTGTCCTGAGGGGAACAAGTGGAGGCCTGTCCTAAGGAGGCCGAGAGGTGGCTGTCCTCAGGGGGTCGAGAGGAGGCCTATCCTCAGGGCGGCTGAGAGGATGCCTGCATGACTGAGAGGGGGCGTGTACTACAGAGAGAAGGGCCTATTTGCTTGCATGGCTGAGAGAAGCTGAGAGAGCTGTCCTGCACTGAAGAAGGTAAGTATGTTCTCCCCACTTTGGGGAGCTTTCCAGCTATCCAAAGTACAACAATAGGTCTCTATTCACCTGGAACAACAAAGGAAGAAGGAAAGTCAGGAATAGGAGCAGAAAATGGAATGTGTGGCTGACTGCCTCCATAAACAACTGCCTACTTTACCATGAGACCAGAACTGGACAATACCTGGCTGCCATTATTGAACGTTTTGATCAAAGATTCTATAGAAGAACCCGGATCAATAGGGAGAGGGAAATGCACAACAGAATTTCAAATTCTCATGGAATCCAGACTTTCTGGATCCACTGAGGTTGGATGAATCTAAACCTTAAACCAAAAATTCCCCTGATTTCTTCTTAAAACAAACAATAGTTTAGTTTAATCAGTAAAGAAGGTCTGCTTTGAGCATCGTGCTATTTTAAAGGACTATCCATAGGGGATCAGCTTAACAACACTAACGTAAAAGGTTAGATAGGAAGCCTAGGGTGCAGTGAGATTAATGAGAGAGAACAATTCAGAAATGGAGGGTGAAAGTGGTTGCACAACTTGAAGAATGTAATCAATATCACTGAATTGCACATGTAGATATTGCTGAACTGGTGTATGTTCTACTGTGTATATTTTCAACAACATCACAAAATAAATTATTAAAACACACACATACACATACCATTTCACTTCCATTAGGATGGCTAAGATAAAAGCAAACAAAACTCCGGAAAACAACAAATATTGGCAAGGATGTGGGGGAAACTGGAACCATTATCCTTTGCTGGTAGGAATGCAAAATGGTGTAGCCGTTGTGGAAAACAGTGTGGTGGTTCCTCAAAAAACTAAAAACAGAACTACCATATGACCCAGCAATTCCACTAATAAGAATATAACGAAGAGACTTGTAGCAGACACATGAACAGACATATGTACACCAATGTTCATTGCCACACAATTCAAAATAATCTAAATGTGAAATTTTAAACCATGAAATTCTTAGAGGAAAATTCAGGAGCAAGGCTGTTAATGGGGAAGGAACAATTTGAAAAAGGAAGGTAAGAACTGATGCACAACTTGTAGAATATTATCTATCCCGTACACCAATGTTCATTGCCACACAATTCAAAATAATCTAAATGTGAAATTTTAAACCATGAAATTCTTAGAGGAAAATTCAGGAGCAAGGCTGTTAATGGGGAAGGAACAATTTGAAAAAGGAAGGTAAGAACTGATGCACAACTTGTAGAATATTATCGATCCCATTTTACAGTACAGGTAGAAATTGTTGAATCGGTTTATGTTCTTCTGTATATATTTTCAACAAGAAAAAAATAAATTATCAAAAATAAACAATAAGAGCAACACAATTCAAGACAACACAGAAGCTTAAACCAAAGATAAGAGATGAATTTTTACTGAACACATGGTACACTTTATGTGACTGAAGCTTAAACCATGAATAGCAGAGCCAGCAAGCAAGAGAAAAAACAAAAGGTGTAAGATTTCTCTCAAATGGAAAAAAAAAATCCTCTTTTCAGAGTTAAACAAGTTTAACAAGCTACACTCATGAATAACACCTCTGTAAACCAATTTTCTTTCCTTCCAAAACCAAATATGTGCTTCCAACCTCAAGTTCCAGCCAAATGAAAATGATAGAGCTCAAGTTCTATTAACCTAGGTTTATAGGAGCACCAATCCGCCTCATCTTCACTTCCCAAGCGCCTGCTCTGAGGAGCCCAAGGAACAAGGGGAAACATTAGGGCAAAAACTGTACCTTGAGACAAAGGGAGGGAGAGAGAAATTACAATGTTCAAAGATGGAACCTGCTGGGTGAGTTCATCAAGCAGCAGTTCAAAGGGGAAAAGGGCAGAGACCACGTCCAAAGCACAGGAGGACACAACCAGCAACCAGAGCAGGCTCGGCTGCCCAGACTTGCTGGATCTGGGCAGTTGTGTGGTACTCTCATGTCACCATCTGCAATTATTGCAGATGAAAATAAAGAAAAGCAATGATCTTCTCCAATAAAAAATGGCTTGTATCTACCATCAATGCACAAACCCCAAAAGATAAGCTAGATAACTGGGATCTTCTAAAAATCAAACACCTATGCTCTTCAAAAGACTTCACCAAAAGAG
>NW_004443974.1:2635804-2654342 GCF_000243295.1 Trichechus manatus latirostris
GAAGGATGTAGAGCATAATTCTAACCCACAAAAAAAAAAAAAGACCAGATTTACTGGCCTAAAGGAGACTGAAGAAACCCTGAGAGTATGGGCCCCAGACACCCTTTTAGCTCAGTGGTGAAGTCATTTCCGAGGTTCACCGTTCAGCCGGGGAGTGGACAGCCCTATAAAACCAAATGGGACTAATGAGGCACAGCAGTCCAGGGACAAGGTCCAGAAGGCAGAAGAGGACAGGAAAGCTGGTGATAGGGAACCCAAGGTTGAGTAAGGACAGTGTTGATGTGTTGTGAGGTTGCTAACCATTGTCATAGGGCAACATGTGTACTAACTGTTAAATGAGAAGCTATTTTGTTCTGTAAGCCTTCATCTAAAGTAAGAAGAGCAGCACAACTGAAGAGTGTAGTCGATGTCACTGAACTGTGCTTGTAAAAATTTTTGAAATGGTGTATCTTTGGCTATGAATATTTTCACCAAAAAAAAAAAAAAGTTGAGAAGGGAGAGGGTTGACATGTTGTTGGGTTGTTAACCATTGTCATAATATGTGTACCACTGTTTCATGAGAAACTATTTGTTCTGTAAGCCTTCACCTGAAGTACAATAAAAATAAAATTAAAAAAAAAGGCTTATATCTGTAGAATACTGATACAAACCTTGATCACCTGTTTGGCACACTCTGTGTTTCAAAACACTTTCAGTGCACGACACCAGCCATGTTCTGGCAGACCCAGGAAAGGGGCAATGCGTGCCCAAGGCTGAGGGGTCTCCCAACTTGAACCTGCACTCAAAAATCTATGCCTCAAATTGATTACAGAAACAAACTTGACAGCTCTTGTTTTAAAAATAAATCTGCTCTAGAGGACAAACAGTCTATACACAAACCACAACCTCATTACCCTGAGACCAGAAGAACTAGATGGTGCCTGGCTACCAACTATTTTGATTAGCACCACAATAGATGGACACTGAGAGAACTGGAGAAAAGTGTGGAACAAAACCTCAAATTCCTTAAAGAAAAAAACAGACTTACTGGTCTGGTTGAGATTAGAGGACTCCCCAAGGAGTGATACTCTTCAAACCTTGAACAGAAACTAGACCGTGAGGTCACCTTTTAGCTATATAACAGATTGGCTCACAAAATAATGAATATCATCTGTAAGTACTGTGCTCCTTTAAAAAATCACCTACATGAGACGAAATGGTCAACAATTACTTTAAAACAAAGATGAGAATGTAAGAGAGCAGGGAAACTAGATTAATGGAAACAGAATAACCAGAAAGGAAATAATGAGAATGTTCACACATCGTGAACAATATACCCAATGTCACTGAACAATCTGTATACAAATTGTTGAATGGGAATCTAAACTGCTGTGTAAACCTTCACTGAAAACACAATAAAATATTAGTCAAAAAATAAAACTAAACCTGCTCATTTATGCAATCTGAATCACAGGTAAGAAATAGGTTGCTCCTGGTTAAGAGCCAGGCTTTGTTTTCATATAAGGCAAAGAATAAAATCCTATACCATGGAGGACTAAGGAAGAAATAAGTGTAACAAATTGAGAGAGGAGCCCAAAGAGGATAGAAGGCTTTGGAGGAGAGGGCTGACAAACCACATAAGTGCCTCAAGAAGCAAAAGCAATAAAACAAGAGCAAATGCAGTGAAAAGCGTGTGTGCAACCTACACGGTAGACCCAGTGCGGGCTCCACCATATTTGAGTGCATGGGATATAAGAGGTATCAATGGGACAAGTAGTCCACAGTCAAGTCAGTGTGAATAAAACTAGGCTGAATAAAATTAAATAGGTTTCTTTATGTTAAGTTTTCTCAAGAGCCTTCAATATGCTCATGTGCATTGTGATTTCTAAGAGGAGGCTACAATACACAGTATTTCCTAAGCTTATTTTGCCACAATTTGACCAGGTTTTCACTGAGCATCTTATGTAACTGAAACTTTTAAAGATTTTAAATATTTCAGTCATTTTAATGTAAAGCTCTTCAAAATGATGTATTTCTGTGATTTCTTCTACTTCTTTCTTAAATTTCATAAACTGAATATGATTTTATATTTTCTTAACAATCACAGCTATTAGTGTGACTAACCATTATTCTAGACTTTGCGGTACTGTAATTCAGAATATGCCAGATAACTTTCCTTTCCCTCAGTCTATAAGGTCCTTACATGATTCCAACTTCTATGACTCCCTAAGCTGCTTCTAACAGCCTTTCTGTCAGAAGTCACAAATCCCTTCTTGTTAGCCTTGGGTTTAGAAATTAGAAAACAGCAAGGTCCTGGGTTGGGCATTATGAAGAATACAAAGATTAATCAAATATAGTTTCTACTTTTCAGAGGTTTACATCAGGCTACTTGTTCACCACTGAGTCGAGCCACTGAATGTCCCAAACATTTAGCTGGAAATTCTAACAGAAAATATTTCAGAGACTTAGAGCTCAATTTCAGATCCAAGGTTAGGTTCAAAGGCTCCAAATCAGACTTCTGGCAAACAGCATCTTTTATATGTATGGAAAATGCTTCTTTGAAATAAACAAACTTTATCAAAATAATCCTCAAGAGAGTCTGTTGAGTTAAAGAAGGCAAACTGGGTAAACTGAAACAAAAGATGATTAAATGATTTATACTGAGTGGTCCAGGTCACAGAGGTTTGGAGAATAACTTTAGGAATTCCTATCAACACATTATCCTGCACATACTATACCCAGCTCTGTCTAAAAATAATACCAGCCAAAAGAATAGGAAAAAAAAAAGAAAAGGTATATATTTAATTTTACTAGCCACACATAGGAGAACAGGCAGAATGAATTGTCTCTAAAGAAGAAATATGTATATTTGAGGACAGGGAAACTGAGGGCATACATATAAGGACAGGCAAAATGAACTGCCTCTAAAGAAAAAATCTGTACCATGTATTTTTCCATAACCATGAGGTTTGAAAAAGATGATACACCAAGGATTTTAATATTAAGGAATTTAAAAGGCTTATATATCATAATGTTTGTTTAATCATTATTTCAATATCTAAAATATGTTTAAATACTGTTGGGAATTTTATTGGCTACAATGAGCTAAAACTATATTATGGAGATAAGTCATCTCTGAAAACTAATACTCTTTGACATTCAATCAAGAATATGAACTATAGAGAAAGTACTAGCCTGCTTCAGTCCCTATAAAAACTACAAATGGCAAAGGTAGTCCTTGAAATCCCCTCTTCCAAGGAGACACTTAGTTTAAATCCTGAATTCAAACAAAACAATGTTTAACTTGGCCGTAATTTACAGTTTAACAATACTTTAAAGTTATCCTGTGTTTGATTTATGAAGTCCTGTGTGTATTTCTTGCAGTCCCTATATGTTGGAAATGGTTAACATGCTTAGCCGCTAACCAAAAGGTTCGTGGTTTGAGTTCACCCAGAGCCTGGGTCTGGGAGTATACTTCTGAAAAAATCAGCCACTGAAAACCCTAAGGAGCACATGGGGTTGTCTTGAGTCAATCAATCCAATGGTAACTATTGGTAGTGGTGGTGGTGTATACCTCTAACTTGGAAAAAAAAAAAAAAAGTCATTAAAAATAATCAAGATGCTGGGAAGATGGTGTAAACAAACCATTATTCCAACTCTTCCCCACAAATATAACAAGAAATACAACAAGGAAACAGTGCTCAGCTTTGAGGGACTCTAAGTTGAGAAGCAGAGGAAAGCACCAGGGAACGCAGACAGGCAAGAATCAACAAATAAACAAGGAGCCACATAAGGCAGGAAAATCGCTTCTCTCACTGTCCTTGCTCCTCCTCCAGAAGTGTGGGCCACTAGCTGCTGTGAACTAGAATAGTGACCTCAGAAAAAGAGCCTGCTTCCCTAACTACCACAGTCCCTGTGTGTACAAAGAAACAGGACCCCAAGATTCTGCCCTAAAATCAACAAGGCAGGGTCCATTTGGAATATGCCAACATCTCCCCACCCAGATACTGATCGCTGCAAGCCTACTGTGAATTGCTATAGAAGCCCCAAGCAGTGGAGTGTGTTCTCACAGCAACACTCTACCTCCCTCCCTGTGCACCCCATAGCTCAGCACTCTGAGATCAACAGAACAGACCTCCCAGGGAGTCAGTTGAGGTCTTTCTGCTCCCCCTTTCAGTTGGAGCTGAGGACTGCTGACTGACACTGCTCTGTGCTCAGGAGCAGGCATCTTTAGTGGAGGCTACATACACCCACAGCCAACATACTACAGGGAAGGCTCTAATATCAACAAGGCAGCATGACGACCCCTCCCCCACCCAGACACTGTCACCTGCAATCCTGCTGTGAATTGCTACAAAAGGCCCCTCAAGTGGAGTCTGCTCCCATAGTCAGCATTCTACCTGCTTCCCAGCACACCCCTTGCTCTGGACTATGAATCCAACAGGACAAAACTCCCTGGGGGCAGTTAGGGTTAGTTGGCCCCCACTTCCGTTTGATGCTGAGGGCAGCTGATCAAAGCTGCTGTGTATTAGGAAGCAAAAATCTTGAGTGCAGGCTGCAATCTATGGGGGCGGGGGGAATCTTCTGATAGTAACAAGGTAGGTCTTGATAGGGATCTGACCAAAGAGTGACATCCCTACCCAACCTGGTAACTGTTGGATGCCAGGCTGTTGCAAACTGCTACAGAAGGTCCCCACAGTGGATTCTGCCCTGTGCGCCCCATAGCTCAGGCCCCTGAAACAAACAGGATGGATATCCCTGGGGATCAACTTGAGTATGTCTGCTTTCCATTCCAGGTGGCACTAAGGGCTGCTGACTAAGGCTTCCGTGTGCTAGGAAGTAGGTATCTTGAGTGAAGGCTACATCCACAGTCAACATACTACAGAGCAGGCTCTGATAGCAACAAGGCGGACCTCTCTGAGGGTTCATTCAGAGTGTAACTACCCCTGCCCCCAACTGGTAACTGTTGGCTGCTGGAATGATATGAACTCCTATAGAAGTTTCCATACAGTGGAGTCAGGAGGTGGGTCACCTAAGTGCAGACTGCTCATCCAACCACCAGAGGGCCACTGGGGCTCTGAAACCAACAAGACAGATCTCTGAAAGGTCCTTTTGGTGAGTACCAGCCCCTCCTCCTCCTGAAACGAAGGAAAGCTTGCCTGTGCTTCTTCTGAATTCCAGGTCAGATATAAGCAGCCCCTATAGAGCAGGGAGGGAAACCTCAAGCAAGACTTAAAGGCAAAATCTAGCCCCAAAGGGGGTTCGCTGGTTGTGGGTTTTCCGATTGAAAACATGATTGCAGAAACACAGAAAGGAAGGGAGTAACAGACATTGAGAGGGGACTGCACCCCTGGAGAAAAGACTGATTAGTACACAGAATCTCGCCTGAGTGTCTATGTCTGCTGGTGGACAGACTGACCACAATGTGTGTTCTCTGTTGTGTTTAGCAGACTGAAAGTTGAAAAATGAGATATGGAACTTTCAAATCCCAATTAAATCAGGGAAGAAGGAGCTGTAATAGAGAGGGAGAGGAAATGGTAAGGAAAGGAAATGTATAACAGAATTTCAAATTCTCATGGAATCCAACACTTCTAGAGCCATGGAGGCTGGATGAACTCTGAAGCTACTGCTGTGAGATAATCTTTAAACCTTAAACCAAAAATATCCTCTGAACTCTTCTTAAAACCAAACAATAGTTTAGCTTAACTAGTAAAAAAGGTCTGCCTTGAGCATTATGCTCTTTTAAGAATTATCTATATGAGATCAAATATAGCAAATATAGATCAAATAGCAACTCAAAAGGTTGGACAGGAATCTTAAGGGGAAGTGAGTTTAAGTTAATGGGGGAGGAATAACTCAGACAAGGAGGGTAAGAGTGGTTGCACAACTTGAAGAATGTAATCAATGTCACTGAACTGTACATGTAGAAACTGTTGAATTGGTGTATATTTTGCAGTGCATATTCTCAAAAGCAACAAAATAAAACTTAGAAAAAAACTCAAATCAGTCAAAGAACATACATGAAATGTAATTATAACTATTAGAACATTTCTTATTTTATAAAACACATTCTACTAGAGATTTTTATTATGGGATGTGTAGAAAAGAGTTAACTCAGCAGGCTGAGCTGCTCAAACCTTGCACATTCACAGAAGATCCTCTGATCAGCACCTGTGAAGAGAGTTCTTAGAATATTACTGTTTTGCATGCTGACAGCCTTGACCAAACTGCTCCACTTTATCTAGATACTTTGTGCAGATAACGTTGTTGAACACCTGCTTTCCTTCTAGGGTACAGAAGTTTCAGTAACTGTGGTCAGTCATGGAGGTACCCGGTACCTTTATACCAGCCCCCCAAAAAAACCCTGGACTCTTAGGTCCAAGTAAGCTGCCCTGGTAGATAACACTCTGCGTATGTTCCTATAATTCATTGCTAAAGGAATTAAGTGTGTTCTGTGAACTCCATAGGAAGAGTACTCTTGAAAGCTTGCACTTGCTTTCCTCCAGAGTCCTCCCAATGCACCTTTTCCCTTTGCTGATTTTGTGCTTTATCCTTTTTGGTGTAATAAACTGTAGCTGTGAGTGTATGACACGTGAGTTCGATGAGTGCTATTAGCAAATTACTGAGCCTGGGGTTGATCCTGGGATCACAATGTGTATGATTTAAGGAATTTTATTAATTTTAAAACATTTTTAGTTTTTTGACTATAGTGGGAAGTACAAACTAGTGTACACAATCTTGTTAATCAGGTATAACTGGATACTTTTCTTTTAATAATTCATGCTCACAGCTCAAAGAAGTATCAGTTCTCATCCTTGGAAGCTACGTAAGGCTAAATAAATATGCTTTAAAGCAAATCACTATATAGAACAGGAATCAGCAAGCTTTTCCTTTAAAGATCACGCAGTAAATATTTTAGGCTTTCTGGGCCATATGGTGTCTCTCTCAAACACACAACTTACCATTGAACCATGAAAGCAGCCACAGATAATATATCAACTAAAGAACATGGCTAAGTTCCAATAAAACTTTATTTACAAAAACAGATGGTGAGAAGCAAAGTGTGATGGTGGCGTAAGTGGTCACATGCTCTCGTTCCCCTACAACAAATCCAGAAAAAAACAAGCAAAAACTGATGACATCAATAATCTTGGAACTCTGGACATCAGTTGAAGGATGGGAGGGCCAAAGTAAATACTGAATCAAGAAAAAGGTAGCATACAGACAGCGGGAGAATGGATGCTCACTGCACATCCTCACCCCACCCTCATCCCCAGCTTGGTGCAGCCATCTTGAGGCAGTTCTGACTGGCACCTTTGGCAGAGAGTCCAGGATTGGAGCAGCAAGGAGAACACAGAGTAGGCGGCAGATACTGAGTAATCACTCCTGGGTTAGAGGAGCATGGTGCAAACTGGGGTTCCCGATCAGGGAAGTAAGAAACAGACCAGCATGGTAAACAGTGCAGGCTAGAACTCCTGAATAGGCATGCCCGTGCCAGAGTGCGCACTGGGCGCCCGGGGCTCTGTGAATACGAGGAGAAAGCCACACAGTTAGCAGGGTGTGAGCCAGAGCTCTTGTCTGATCACGCCCAGTAAAGACAGGAATGGAAGCACAGCATGGCCTAGAGCTCCTGAGCAGTCAGACCTGTGGCAGAGTGGCACGGTGAGCACAGGGTGGCACGGTGAGCACAGGGTGGCTGGGGTTTCATGGGTCCAGCAGAGATCTGAACGGTGAGCGAAGCATGGGTCAGAGTTCATGGATGGTCAGATCTGGGACAGACAGGCACAGAAGTACAGCACAACCTGAGCAGGCAGACTGGGGACAGAGAAGCATGACAATTACAGCACGAGCAGGCTTCCATGCGTCCTGGGAGAGAGCTGCATGGTGAGCAGTGTGGCCCAGAACTCCTGACCAGTCAGATATGTGACAGAGCAGCATGGCAAGTACAGCACGAGTGGAGTGCCTTGGGTACTAGAAGAGAGTGGCACAGTGTGCCTAGCACCAGCCAGAGATGGGACACAGTCAAGCCCAGAACAGAGAGGCACAGAGAACACAGCGTGGCCCGGAACTCCTGAGCAGTCAGACCTGGGACAGAGTGCATGGCAAACACAGCACATATCAGAGGTCTCGGGAGTTCTGGGAAAGAGCAACAAAATGAGCGCAGCACAGTCTGGAGGTCCTGAACAGTGAGAATAACATGGTGAGTGGGCAACAACTACTGCTTTCAGGGTGGGACTCTGGTGTTACACACTCGATGCTTCCATAAGAGGAGGCTTGTAGTGCATGTGCAACAGCTGCACCACCTGAGTGGCCGGTGCCAGAGTTGCATGGTCAACACTTACGGGGGGGATATCTGTGGTGAACAAACAGAGGTAGCCAGTAATCCCAAATGGCGGGGGTGGGGGGGCAAGTGCTAGAGGGGCATAGCTGGCATTCCTTCTGGGGAGGGGGTCTAGTGCCAGTGTAACACGGTCAGCATCCACCATACCTGGTGGTGACCACAAAAGGTGCTACAAGTCATAGAGTTTGGGGCTGAAATGGCACAGCCAGGAACCCCACTCAGGGAACCTAGAGGTGAAACAGTGATGATCAGAGTCCATAAGCAAGGTGATGAACAGAGAAGGGACAACAAGTGCACCTAAACTGGGAGTCTGGAGTTGAAGCAGAGAACTACACCTTACAAAAATTTAAAATACTAATAACAATAATAAAAAGAAAGAAGAGCAAACACTAGAGAAGGGGGAAGAATCTAATCTTCAGAGTTATCACAATAAAATAGTTTAACGTCCCGATGACAACAATCACAAAGCACATGAAGAGGCAGAAAAGGATGGTCCATGCAAAAGACCAAAAGAAAAGGGGCAGGAATAGTCCCAATGGAAAAACAAATGATGGAATTACTAGAAAAAGACTTTAAAGCAACAGTATTAAGTATCCTCAGAGTTAAAGGAAAACACAAAAAAAGAAAAGGAAATCAGGAAAATAACACAAGAACAAATGAATTTCAATACAGAGATAGAAATTAAAAAAAAATACGGAAGCTGAAAAGTATAGTAAAAGAAATGAACAATTCTCTGGAGGGAATAATCAGCAGATATGAATTGGCAAAAAACAAAGAATTAGCACTAGAAGTCAAAGATAGGCTACTGAGATCATTCAGTCTGAGGAACAAAAAGAAAAATGAACAAAGCCTAGAGACCTGTGGGGCATCATCAAGTGAAACAGTATATGCATTATGGGCATCCCAGAAGAAGAAAGGTACAGAAGGAAATTTTGAAGAAATAGTGGCCAAAAACTTCCCAAATCTGACAAGAGACATGAACTTACACATCCAAGAACCTCAAAAAACTCCAAGTAAAATAAAGAGAAAAAGAGCCACATGAAGACACATTATAATCAAACTCCCCAAAACCAAGGACAAAAAGAAAATACTGAGAGCAGCAGGAGAGAAGCAAAGTATCACATACGAGAGCAGCAGGAGAGAAGCAAAGTATCACATTCGAGGAGTCCTCAATATGACCAAATGCCTTATGAATATAGATTTTAAAATCCTTAATAAAATACTAGCAAGAACATAGATTTTAAAATCCTTAATAAAATACTAGCAAACCAAATCCAAAAACATATTACAAGGATTATACATAATGATCAATTGGAATTTACCCTAAGAATGGAAGGGTAGCTCAACATGAGAAAATTAATCAGTGTAATATACCACATTAATAGAACAAAGAAAAAGAATCACACAAAAATCTAAATCAATGCAGAAAAGGTATCTGACAAAATTTACACTGTTCATTACAAAAACACTCAGCAAGTTAGGAACAGAAAGGAAATTTCTCAATATAATAAACGGCATTTATGACAAGTCCACAGCCAACATCATACTCAATGGAAAAAGACTGAGAGCCTTCTCTTTAAGATTAGGAAGAAGACAAGGATGCCCACTCACACCACTGTTAGTCAAGTCCTAGCCAGAGCAATTAGGCAAGCAAAAAAAAGAGTATTCAGGTCAGGAAGGAGGAAGTAAACCTATCCCTTTTTGCAGATGACATGATCCCACACATAGAAAACTCCAAAGATTCCACAAGAAATCTGTTAGAACTAATAAATGAATTCAGCAAAGTGGTGGGGTACAAGGTCAACACTCAAAAAATCAGCTGAGTTTCTACACATCAGCAATGAGCAAACAGAAAAGGAAACTGAAAAACTTTACCATTTACAATAGTATCTAAAAGAATAAAGTATTAAAGAATAAATTTAAGAAGAAAGGTGAAAGACTGGTACACAGAAAACTAAAACATTACTAAAAGAAATTAAAGAAGACCTAAATAAACCGAAGGGCATCCTGGGTTTGTGGATCAGAAGGCTTAATATGTTAAGATGTCAATACTACCCAAAACAATCTATAAATTCAATACAATCCCCATCAAAATTCAGTCTTCTTTGCAGAAATGGAAAAGGCAATCCTCAAATTTATATGAAAGGTCAAGGGATCCCAAATAACTAAAGCAATCCTGAAGAACAAGAATCAAGTAGGAGAACTCACACATCCTGATTTCAAAATAGACTATAAAGCCACAGTAAATAAAACAGCCTGGCACTGGTATAATAATAGATACATAGGCCAGTGGAATAGAATTGAGAGTCCAGACAGAAATCCTTATGTCTATGATCAACTGATTTTCAACAAGGATGCTAAGTCCATTCAATGGGGAAAGAAGAGTCTCTTTAATAAACAGTGCTGGGAAAACTGGATTTCCACATGAAGAAGAATAAATGTGGACTCATGCCTATTACCATATACAAAAACAAACTCAAAATGGATCAAAACCTAAGTGTGAAAACTAAAATCATAAAATTCTTAGAAGAAAATATAAGGGTGTGCCTGTGGGACCTAGTTTTTAACAATGGATTATCAGATATGACACCAAAAGCACAAGCAGTGACAGACAAAATAGATAAACGGTACTGCGTATAAATTAAATACTGCTGTTCATCAAAGGGCTTCATCAATACATTAAAAAGACAACCTACAGCCTGGGGTAAATTCTTCAGAAACCATATATCTGATAAAACTCTAAAATCCAAAATATGTTTTTAAAAAACTGCTACAACTTAACAAAAAGATCAGCAACTCAATAAAAAATAGGCAGAGGACTTGAACAGACATTTCACCAAAGAGGATATTCAAATGGTTAACAGTCACATGCAAAGATGTTCAATGTCATTAGGCATTCCAAAAAAGCCAAACTCGTTTGCCGTCGAGTTGATTCCAACTCCTAGCAACCCTACAGGACACAGTAGAACTGCCCCATAGGGTTTCCAAGGAGCACCTGGTGGATTCTAACTTCCAACCTTTTGGTTAGCAGCCATAGCTTTTAACCACTATGCCACCAGGGTGTCCATTAAGCATTAGAGAGATTAATTCAAAACCACAGTGAGATACTACCTCATCCCCATTAGAATGGCAATGATTTAAAAAAAAGGAAAACAACAGGTGTTTTCATGATTGTGGAGGAACTGGAACCCTCCTCCACTGCTGGAAACAGTTTGGCGGTTCCTCAGAGAAGCTGAATATCAATCTACCATATGACCATATATGTAGAAGTAAAAATGGAAACACAAACAAAAACCTCTATACCAATGCTCTGTGCAGCACTGTTCTCAATAGCCAAGAGGTAGAAACAACTGGAATGTCCATCAACAGATGAATGGATAAACTGTAGTATATACATACAATTGAATATTACTCAGCCATAAAGAGAAATGAAGTCCAGATACATGAATGGACTTTGAAAACATTATGCTGCATGAAATAACTCCAATACAAAAGGACAAATACTGTATGAGCTCACTTATATTAAGTAAGCAAATATATATAAACCAAAGATTGTTAGTGGTTACCAGGAGCAAAGAGGAAAAGGGGAATTTTTGCTTAGGGGGCACTGAGTATATATTCATGGTGGTGGAAAAATTCATTAAAGGACAGTGATAATGGTTACACAACATGAATCACATAATCAATATTGCTGAATTTTACATGTAGAAACGGCTTAGCTGGCAAATACCTGTTGTGTATATTTTTACAATAAAAACTTAAAAAAAAAAAAAAAAAAGGGAGCCAAGTTGGTAGTTTTCTGACCCTGATTTTAGAAAAACTGACCTTCAAAAAAACATGCTTTTTCTCAATTTTTCTAGGTTTAAAAAAAAAAACTCCAAAGTAAAAAAAAAAAGGAAATTCTAAGATCTCTTTCCTTATTATTCAAACATGTTTCTTGATATGCTAAAATTAAACTTTAAAATTTAAAATGCCTAAATGATAAGCATAAATAAATTTTCAAAATCAACTTAGTATTTACTGAGTTCCCACTATGCCTTCAGCCCTACACTACATGTTGTGAAAAGATAAAACATATGTGTCAGACTCTGCTCACCAGCATTGGGATATCTCTAGGCTGGATGGGACTCCCTTATATTAGTTTTCTATTGGTTCATAACAAATTAAAACAAACTTAGTGCCTTAAAATGACACCCATTTGTCAGTTCATAGTTCTGTATGTTAAACTTTATCCAGGCAAAGAGAAGTCCAGGTACAGTGTGGCTGAGCTCCCTATCTGGGTCTGACATCACAAAAGGCTGACATACAGGTGCTGGCTGGGCTGTATCCTCATCCGGAGATCGGCATCCCCTCCCAAGTTCATGTGGCTGTGGCAGGATGTAGTTCCTTGCAGTTGGAGGACTGAAGTCCCATCTCCTTGTTGGCTATCAGCTGGGGCCTGCACTCAGCTCCTAAAGGCTACCACATTCCTTGCCACATGGCCCCCTCCATCTTTAAAGCCAGCAACAGTCCATCTTTTTCCTATCATATACCTATACTAATTACTGCAACTGGTTCTTACAATCAAAAAGTTTAAAACATTTAATTATTCAATACTACTGGATTTAGTCTAGATCAAAATAGACTTCAAAGTATGCCTAACATAATAAAAGCCCCTAAAAAGGCACAGTGAGAGAAGACTACAAAGGATTCTATCTTAAAATCATGTAAAATGACAGATTTCCCAGGATTAATCCAAACTCCCTGGAAACACTGGACCAGCATTAGCACAAATCTTAAGCATTCAGGTAAAGCAGAACTTCGAATGAGCATTTAAATAACACAGAACTTTGAAATGAAGTTAAACTGAAAAGCTGTTCTTTTGTGTTAGGTTCTTAATAATACTTGTAAAAGCCCCAATTCTATACAAAATTCTTCCTTCACCATCCACAACTTACTGGTTGGTATGAGTCGGAAGCAACTCTATGGCACATAATAACAACAAAAACTACATATTAATGAAACTAAACAAAACAAGAAATTTCTAATAGCTTGAGAATATGGAACAATTAGACCTATTTCCTTGGAGGCCCTGTTTAAAAAAATAATTTTTGCTTTCATAATAGCTATTAACTCTTGATATTTTTACCAAAAACTAAAGAATGAAAAAATAAGAGAATAAAATTATTCGACAAAGAAAAGGAAGAGAATCACATGCCTTGAAAAATGTATACTAGCCTTAGCTACAAACCCATCTGCCTAATCTATTATAATTAAATCTTGCCTGTTTTTTAAATAGCGTTTCTTGAGACAGAAAGTTTAGTCTTCTTGATTAAATTAGGTATAACTGAAAGCCAAGCTGTCCAGAACAAATCAGAACAATAAAACTAAGCTATAAAATGAGGACAGCATCTAAAAGTAAACTGTCACTAAGAGGCCGAAGGCAGAACGGAACAGAAAATGGTCTCTTTTTCCTGGACAGACATAAAAAAGAAGTTAAATAATGTCAACCTAAATAGCTATTTAGACTTTAAAACTGAATAAACAAGCCAAAATAATTAAGTCCAAACAACTTGAAAATATATCCAAATTAGGGCAATTTATATTTTTATTGATATCTCTATGTAACAAAACTTAATTGCTTTTAAGCAGATATAAATCTTTATTTTGAAAGTTTATATGGACAACTAATGACATGCATAAAGCAAACAAGGTAATCATTTTAATTGAACTAGTTTCTATTATACTGTTTTAACTTCTAAAGAAATGTCACGTTTATCTATTTTATTTTCTTCTTTTGAAATATTTTGAATGCCTTTCTCTACATCTGTCTGTAATCCTACTTTTAAAATTTCCAAGATAAATAAGAGAACAAAGATAGACTAGCAAAAAGCACCACTAAACTCAGAATAAGTGGAACAAATTAACCTAAAATAGTATATGCCAACAGGTCAGGAATAGCTCAACTTTTCTATTTGCTACGACTTGCAGTAGCACTTTGAAAAGTAAACTTCAAAGTTATGCATTTACTACAATTTACCGCTCCTAGGGAGCCCTGGTGGCACAGTGGTTAAGAGCTTGGCCACTAACCAAAAGGTCAGCAGTTCAAATCCACCAGCCGCTCCTTGGAAACCCTATGGGGCAGTTCTACTCTGTCCTACAGGCTCGCTATGAGTTGCAACCAACTCGATGGCACATAACAACAACAACAAGAGGCATCTGTTGGAGCCTTCTGGCCCAGTGGTTAAGAGGTCGGCTGCTAACAAAAAGGTCGGCAGTTCAAATCCACCGGAAACCTATGAGGCAGTTTTACTCTGTCCTATAGGCTTGCTATGAGTCAGAATCAACTCAAAGGCAACAGGTTTGAATTTTTTTGGTTTAGGCATTTATTAAGGAGACTTGGTGAAGCAATGGTTAAGCACTAGCTAGGCTGCTAACCAAAAGTCTGGCAGTTCGAATCCACCCAGCAGCTCCACAAGACAAAACACCTGGCAATCTGCTCCCATAGAGATTACTGCCTAGGAAACCCTAAGGGGAAGATCTACTCTGTCACACTGGGTCATTATGAGTCAAAATCAACTCAAAATCAATAACACCACAACAGGCATTTATTAATATCTGAAAATCATTAACCTTCACATCTTTTATTTTTTGAAATTTTTAAAAATGGAAGTTAGGCCAGAATACTACAATTCAACACAAATAAATATTAATGTGAGTTCATTATAAATTTTAAACGATAGTAATTTGGGCCTACCAATGAAATTCTCGTTGATTTGACACTGGCTAAATGACAGATTTATTTTGAATCTACTGAAAAATCACTGAATCAGTCTGGCTAAAGCACATACTCTGTAAGTTTAAAAAATGAAAATCTTTGACATTTTTCTTAAAGAAGAAATATTCCAACTAGACTACTGCCAAATTTTAAACCTGAAAATCTCACAGACTTGGAATGTATTTCCCACTAAAACTGCCAAAACTCAGATTAATTACTAATGTGTACCAACCATAAGCCCAATTTTTTCCACATTATAAGATAAAACTTTTCTTGGATCAGAAATTTTATGAGTACTGTAAGAAAGAGTTACATAATCACAGTCTTGGTTTCCTTTGAAATAAAAATTGGCAGCTTAGAGGACTAATCTGTGGAATTTTTAACAAAGGTGATTTTAAAAAATCAGGCTTGTCACTTAAACGGTTGATATCTTCATTGATTTATCTTTAAGAGCAGCACTGGGTGAATTAACTCCCAATGAACTGGGATTTTTAATGAAGTTTTATACTACTATCTCAGCAGTACATTCTATAGCAGTGCTCTAAATATTTTCATGTTACGTCCATTTTCCACAATTAAAATAACAAGCTCAATAATTAAAGAATAAGTTCCTGAAGACAGCACCCAAGTGCTGCTTAGAATTTCAGACACTGTATTAATTCTCTCAAATTATCATATCATCACTTGGCAAATTACTGTCCCTTGCACAAAATGGTTTGCTTTGGCATTTATTCAGTTAAAAGAAAATTTTAACTCACTATAAAAAACATACAAAGAAATGTTCTAGGCAATATGGGAAATACAGAGGTGAACGAGATATCTTCATGTTGATGTACAAAAAGAACTGGCACTTGAGTCAGAGACCTGGTTTTAAGTTCTAGCTCCAATATCTACTAATGGTGTAACCTCTCTAAGCCTTGATGTTCCCAACTATAAAAGTGAAATTTCACATAGAGGAATTTCACCTATTTCACAAAGTCACCATGAAGATTAAATGAGTATAAAAAGCACTATAAGCTTCCTAAGGACAGGGATAGTAGCTTATCTTACTCCTAATGCCCAGAATTGGCTATGCAAACAACAAGCTTTTCTATCCTAATTCACTTGTCAAACATTTACTGCATGTTTACTCTACACCAGGCAATATTTAGGCTGGGGAAGAAAGATAAATAAGACATTTTTCTTGACCTCAGAGAAATTACAATATAGAAGAAGGAACAGAAAAGCAATTACATCAGTGAAATAAAGAGTTACCGGTGCAACTACTGAGTCGGAAATCAACTCGACCTTAGTGGGTTTTTTTTTTTTTCTACTACAACAGATATGGGGCGTGGCAGACCTCACAAAAGAAGAAGGGGTCAAGTTTATCAGCAAGGAAGGTCGATGGTAAAGTCTCCCTAAAGAGGTCACTTCTGGCCTTTAAAATAAACAGATGTTGGAGTTCCAGCAAAATGGCCCTCTAGGCAGAAGCACCACGCCGTCCCTCCACAGCAAAGATCCGAAAAACTAAGCCAAATAGAGAATACAACAATCCCGAAAACCTAAAACATCAAATGAAGAGATAAAGAACTCAGCCAAGCACCAAATGGAGTGAGAAAACTGAAAGAGAACGGAGAGCAAGGAGAGATTCACGCAGAGGTCCCATACCAGCTAACGCAGTGCAGATCCGCCATCTTGGACTCCTATCGGAGACCAGCAAACAGGGGATACAAGAATGCAGCCTCACGAGGAGTCCAGCGGGACACAAAACAACCGGTAAATTGTGATATACGCTTATCCACCACCCACCCTTCTTCACCCCGACTCGGCCTCCTCTGCTTCCCTTGGCCACAATCTCTTGACCAGGAATCACCGGCAGCTGAGATTCCACACACCCGAACGGGCGGGCTCTCTGAGTGCCATTTGTTGGCTGCTGGTGTTGCTTATTTTTCTGCTTCTTTCAATTTCTTCCTTACCTCTCCCCCTCTGTTTCCCGTGGACACTGTATGTTGTCCAAGAAACACTAGCCCGCACTAGCTGACTCTCTAACTGCCATTTGTTGCCTGCTAGTCTTGCTTTTTTTTCCTGCTTCTTTTGATTTCTTCCTTACCTCTCACCACCTCCCCCTCCTTTCGCTCAAATACGTGGCTCCGTGCGCCATATTTGCTTCTTCCTGAGGAGCTGTGGAGCTCCGTTTGAGTGTGCAGCTGCTTCCCAGTCTGGGCTGCCACGCTGGTGGGATCCCGGGGCTTTTGTTTGTTTGCTTATTTTGAATTGTTTGTTTGTTTCCCTTTCCTTTTCTTGAGTTGGGAGCCCTTTCTTGCCAGGCGGTGCTGCATGGCAACAAGACTTCATCCTCAGCTTGCACACACGTGCACAGGGATCCCTGAGGGCATTTCTATTTTCACCGTTGTTTTTTTTTTTTCCTGATTTTTTGGTGGGTCTTTCTTGTTCTTTTTTTAATTTGTTTTGGTTTCTTTTCCCTCTTTCCGTTTTTGTCTTTCTTCATTGCTCAGTTTCTCGTCTCTCTATATCATCCTTCTCTTTCTGTTCCTTGAACACCTGGCGTTGTATACCTCTACGCCTTCAACCCAGGCTGTACTGCAACACCTGAGAGTGACTTCCCCGGACCTCAAAGCTGCACCAGAGGGATCACTGGGAACTTTGCAGTTCTTTAAACTTTCCGATTTTTATTTATTCATCCTTTTCTTTTCTTTCCTTCCTCTTCCTCTTTCTGTTTTTTCTCCATTTCATAGTCTCTCATCTCTCCATTCCAACGGAAAGCTCCCCTAGCATTCTTTTTTGTTTGTTTGCATGTTTTTGGCTCCTGTTACTCTCTCCTCTCTCTCATATCCATCTTAGCTCAAAACATAACAATCTCCCCACTGCATCCTGCCTACCTGAAACATGCGCTTGACATCACACCACCAAGAAGCATGGGCACGGCCTACTGGAACCTGCCCTGCACTGATTACCAACGCACCCTGATGGCTGTAGTAAGTGCCACAAACAACCTGTCCCAGTAACTCCTCTTCAGCCAGACCTGCCCTGCCGTACCATATCTCAGTGACTGACCCTGCCAACTGGAGAAGGAGGTAAAAAGTATTGTGCCCACAGATGAGCAAACAACAAAGAACGCACAGTCTGCCTGCTCAGACATAGTCAAATAAAAAAAAAAAAAACACGGGAGGGAGGGACGAAACAAACAAATCTACAATCTATCAATGAGAAAAATAACTACTGAATACCCCGAAGACAGCACACAGTATCAAAACATTTACAAAAACAGGACAGGATGGTTCCAGTAGGCATCCAAAATACAACACCAGTAGACCCGTCAGTGGAAGAAAATGCAGTACAACTACCTGATAGGGAATTCAAATCTCTAACACTCAGAATTCTCCAAGAGCTGAGGAAAAAGCTGACAAATATGACGAAAAAATAGACAAATTCATGCAAAATACAGACAAAAAATTGGAAGA
>NW_004443974.1:2671780-2728072 GCF_000243295.1 Trichechus manatus latirostris
AAATAAAATACAATTAAAAACAAAACAAAACAAAACATGTTTTATGGGTTGCAGTAGAGGTTGGGAACAGGACAGCATTCTAAGCAAAGACAACAGCATGAGTATAGATATGGAGGAATGAATAGCTGGCCATGTTTGCGTAGCTATGATGGAACAAGTAAGGTGGAGGCGCAGCGTGAATGAGCTGAGCAGTTACGCTAGAAAGGTGATTTATTACATCCTAGAAAATTCCAAGCAGAGGCTTTCTAACTCACCAGGTAGAATGCATTCATCTACTTATGAACTCTCCCTATCTTTTGCAAGCACAAATAAAAAGCAAATAGTTTGGCATTCTAAGTCCTCCATGATTCTTAATTCTCCAACTTCATTTCCCTGCTGCTCCTCTATTAAAAAGGACCAACTCAGCTTTACTAAATTACTGATGTTTTCTCCCCAAAAGCTTTTTTTGTTGTGCTTGTTGTTGTTTTCATATTTTTCACATATTTTTACCTGGAATGCCCTTCGTCCTTCCTACCTCTCTGACCAACTTCTACCCAATGTTGAAGATTTTGTTCAAGCATCCTTCATCTCTAATGCCTTTCCCCCCACCAACTTTGTTATGAGAGAATTTTACAGTGAACACCCCTATATCCACTATCTAGATTCTACCATTAACCTTTTACTATACTTGTTTTAACATATATCTATTATGGAGTCTTTGTTAATCTACAGAGTACTAATCATGCCCTTCTTTTTCTCACCACCATATATTGTTTCCATTTTTATTACTGAATGTATATGTACATTTATATGTACAACTATTTGTATACATGGCCGTCTCTTCTTTGAGACTATGAGCTCCCTGAAAGCCTGACTTGTTTTTGTGTGTCTAGCTCTAAGAATATACACTGGCAAAAAAAATTTACTGTGAGAGAGAGAGAAGATATAATAAATCTTGAATAAATAACACTACAAACATCTCTCTATCTCATCTCTAAATAACAAGGTAGAGAAAAAAAAAAATTTTTTTAAATGCTTTGGGAGCCCTAGACCCAACTATTCTATTTAAACAGAAACAAGGGAAATTAATTTCACACCACTTCTGAAATTGATAGAGAAAAAAACTAAAGAGGTTCCTTCTGTCTTCTGAGGAGAGCAAACAGATTTCTTTCTACATTAGATGTTACATACAGGGAAAGACCCTACAGGAGACTGTGACCAAATTTATATATACTACTCACTTAACAAGTTAACCACTGCTGTTCTGACCCATTGTTGTGCCTATGAAGCCATCTTTTCAGGAGATAATCATGAAATCAGTGCTTACACCAAAAAGAGGAGATTAGTAATATACAGCTAGAGGTTAACAGTAGGTACTACATAAAACAGGAGAAAATGGGAGGCAAAACAAATAAGGCAGACAAATTTCTTTCCATTCTGTCAAAGAAAAAGACACTACTGCAACGGGGGGGAGGAACCCCTTAAAAAATAAAAACAAACAAAGCCACTGTTGGAAATTACTGAATTTAGTATGACCATCATGGAAAAACAGCACAGACCCACAGGTTATTTTTTAGACTGTGGTAATATTTTCTTTCACACATATATTGCTCCCCAAATAATTAGACTCTTAAACATGTCTTAGAAAAGAAGTCCTTTCTAGAAAGTATCTCTGCATAACTGCCATTCAGAACACCAACTGCCTATCATGACACAGCAACCAAGAAACACAAGGCTATTGTAGGGGACAGCCAACTTGTGATTTTCTCCTAGACTTTCTCAATTCATATGATGATGAAATGGTCAAGTGTTGCAATGCATATGTGGCTTTAAATGAAAACACAGGACATCTAAGACATAAATGGCCAGAGTTTAACATTCAGCAGGAAGTTGTTCCTATGCAGGAAATTGCAGTTTCTAAGATGAAGAGGAAGTCAAGAGGAAGAATTAAAATGTCTTAAGAAGTTGAGGGGGTACTGAAGAAACTACTCGTGATCTCAAATACAGTTAAAACACTAAGTAGTATATTAAGGTGATTAATTTTAAACTTAAAACAATGCAATTTGGAGTAAAACTAGCTCACAAAAACAAAGCATGTCTCTGTAATTGTTGTCCTATTAAGAGCTGCCTCTCTCCTTTTGTATTCCTTGCAGAAGGCTTTTCTGGAAAAATACCTGATGATGACACAGACTGAAAGGGACAGAGGGGAAGAACATTATCCACTTATCTGTTCCTACATACTATAAGAATCCTGGTCATTTTTCTCCTCATTTTATGATGTCCTGCAATGTTCTTTTCACACACCAACCGACCCACCAATAAACTTCCAGTCTCTATATAATAAACTGCTATTTTCTCCTAAACTTTATTTCCACTTGCCCAGGAAATGTACTCCAGTCACAGAGAACACATTATCAGCCAATTCTTCGGCATTGTATGAACGAGCCCAAGTTAGCATCTGAGTTCAGTACAACTTTCATAATAAGGCCTAAGTACCCTCTGCTGGAAGTTATTTCTATTCCCTTCATTTGCAGACAGTGCAACCACAATAGGAATTCATATCCCATATACTTATCTACCTTTTTTACTTTTTTTTATCATGCTCAGAATTCTTTTCCTGACGTTTACAAATAGTCACAAAACAGATCTCTTCCACCATCAAAAGGAAACAGAGATGATGTACGTATAAGTTGTTTTTTTTAATCAATAGTAGGATAATATAAATGTTTAGTAGCAGTATTAACAAGAAAGAAACTATTAATAATTATTCATAAAAGAAGATCACATGTGACTTTCTTTTCTGTGTATGGAAGCATATGCAAACATGCCACTCTTCTCCCCTTACATCAAGACCGAAGGCATGTTTGCCTTCTGCAAGACACTGAGAGAAACTGAGAATCTGCTTTTATTCCAATTATGAAAATCTTTTTTCAGAACTCATTATTTCACTGAAAATAATCTGACCTCAGCAGTGAGATCTCCCTAGCAAAATGAAATCATCTTTTTACTTCTCCTACTAACTGTTAACAGCCACTGGCGCCTGTCATTCTGAATTTCTAACTGGCTACTGAATTATTGTGTTGTTAAGGTCTCCATCTTCCCTTCTTGCTTATTTTTCTTTATATACCTTTTCTCTCCTGCTACCATTTCACAACTCCTTCCTTACTTCATTCCTTTAACAAATACATAGTACCAAGGATTCTGCTAGATGCTGCTGCTACAAAAGTAAGACTCAGGCTAGCTGTGAACAAGGAAATAATCTGTTACAATATAGTACACTAAGTGTTATGACAGGAGTAAGAACAAGGTGTTACGAAACTTAAGAGGGGCACTAGGCCAGACAGGAGGGAACTGACGAGGAGTCAAAGAGGGCTCCCAGAGGAGGGACAGGAAGCCTTTCATGGTGAAGCTGTACCTGTAAATATGCTAGGAAATACCACTGGGCTGGTGTGCCAGGGCTGGAGGTGGCCAGAAGAATTTCCTGCCAACCAGTCATTTAAGTTCTTTATATTCCCACTGTCCTAATTGCGTGTGTTTATAAAATGGTGTACATTACCTGTGCCCTTCAACTGTGGTTGACCTTTATAGGCTGGAAGTAAAGCAGGGCTAAGATTTTGTCTGGAGGTCTGGGGAGAAATACACTTCCAGGCTCATTCAGGTTGTCAGCAGAATTCAGTTTCCTGTGGTTGTAGGACTGAGATCCTGTTTCCTTGCTGGCTGTTAGTCACAGGCCATTCCTGGCTCAGAGGGGCTACCCATATTCCTTGCCATGTCTTCTCCATCTTCAAGCCAGCAACTACACGCTGAATCCTTCTCCTGCGTTGAATCTCTGAATTCCTCATTCTCTGACCTCTAGACCCAGATTTAAAGGGCTCATGGGACTAGCTCGGGCCCACTGAGGATAAACTCCCTTCTTAAAAGTTAAATGTGCCATGTAACGTAACCTAACCATGGGAGTAAAATCCATCATACTCACAGTCCCAAGGATCAAGCTGGGCGTGTACACCAGAAGGTGTGGATCATGGGGCCCATCATAGAATTCTGCCTGCCACAGCTTACAAAGAAAATACAAGAACTTGGCATCTGTCATGGGTCGAATCGTGTCCCCCCAAAATATCTGTCAACTTGGCTGGGTTATGATTCCCAGTATTGTATAACTGTGTACCATTTTATAACCTGATGTGATTTCCTTATGTGTTGTAAATTCAATCACTACGATATAATAAGATGGATTAGTGGCAGTTATACTGATGAAGTATACAAGATTGGATGGTGTCTTAAGCCAATCTCTTTTGAGATATAAAAGAAAGAAGCGAACAGAGACACATGGGAACCTCACCCCACCAAGAAAAAAGCAATCTCGGGAGCAGAGCACGTCCTTTGCACCTGAGGTTCCTGCGCTGAGATGCTCCCATACCAAAAAAAGACTGATGCATCACAAAGAGCTTCCTCCAGAGCTGACAGAGAGAAAAAGCCTTCTCCTGGAGCTGATGCCTTGAATTCGGACTTGTAGCCTACCGGACTGTGAGAGAATAAACCTCTCTTTGTTAAAGCCATCCACTTGTGGAATTTCTGTTAGAGCAGCACTAGATGATTGAGACAGTATCTAATACTTGGCCTCAAAAAAATTTAACAGCACCAATAAGAAATAGGGTACTTGGCTTTTCTCTGTATAAGGATTTGTTTTTTTTCAATCCTGAGACTGCAATAACCCAAGAATTATAGAAAATACTCAAATCTATGCCTCTGGCTCTTTTATCCTCAATCTACTCATATTTACAAATGCCTTAGAGACATTTAGAGGGCAGTGGTGTTTCAGTGGTAGAATTCTTGTATTCCATGCAAGAGATCTGGGTTCAGTTCCCAGCCAATGCACCTCAAGTACAGCCACCACTTGTCTGTCAGTAAAGACTTGCATGTGGCTATGATGCTGAACAGGTTTAAGCAGAGCTTCCAGACTAAGACAGACTAGGAAGAAAGGTCTGGCGATCTACTTCCAAAAATCCAGCCAGTGAAAATCCTATGGATCACGATAGTCCAGTCCCATTGTGCACTGTGATGGTTAAGGTTGTGTGTCAACTTGGCTGGGCCATAAGTCTCACTGGTTTGGCAGTTATGATTTAGTTTGGCAGTCATATAATGATGTAATCACCTCCAAACACACTCCCCCGTCCTACACATGCTACCAATAAAGTCTGCAATACTGCAGTCAGTATTCTGCTCAGGATCCCCAGCAGCCCTTTAGCCCAGACCAGGGCTCCTCAGCCCAGCACTAATGGCCAGCACTCAACTGTCCCCGGGGCCCAAACACCTGCAGACTCCATCATCCAATTCCCCACCACACCCGCAGCCTCTTGAACACCTGCACCTCAGTCTTTCTCTCAGTCAGACATGCCTTAGCCTTGAAAAGTCAGTTAATACTGACTTTCCTGATTATTTTCCTCCCACAATGAAGACCATCTGCATTGCTTTCCTCAGCAGCCATATCTCATGGCATTTTGTTACTTTGTGCTGGCTTCCTATCATTTTGTAATAGGCATCTTTTACCTTTCCCACTATACTGTGAACACCATGTGCATGTGTATATTTATTTTTTAAATATACATTCATATATATTCTTTTTCCTATGCTAAAGCACTTTATGCAGCTCACCCAAGAATCCAAATAAATGGTTCTTTTTTTTTTCTATAATACAATCTCAGTCACCAGTCCTGATCTCTCACCCTCTCTTATAATTTGTTTATCTCTTGTTGCCTGAAAGAACTAAGTCTTTAGAATGGAGGTTAATAAAGTAGGCCACCTACCATGGTCTCTCCATGAACGAGACAACAACACAAATAATATCCTTGAGTTACATGAAAATAAATTTATTTAATGTGTAAAAAGAAAAGACACATCTGAGGATAACCCCATTCTTCTGGGGATCAAGAAGACATAGCAAAAGAAATTTTAAACTAGGAACAGTTATAGAATTTGGAAAAAGACCATTTTCAGGTTCAAAACGGCATATAATTAAGAGCTGCTTTGTTTCAAAGGTAAATGATGGGAAACAACCTAAAAGTCCATCCATGGGAAAATGGCTACCAGGGTAACTACAGGATGGAATGCTACACAATCACAAAAAGAAGGAAATTCTTTCCAAATCACTCTGGGAAGACTTCAAGGCATGTAAATGTACACTTTAAGTGCAGAGCAGCAGGTATGGGATGTTACCATTGGCCTAAAGAGGGGGGAGCATATATTTCCATATACATTTTTCTTTAATCTCTGGACGAATTTAATAAAAGCGTCTGCCTATTAGGGAGAGGGGAAATTACATAGATGGGGCAGAAGAGTGAGCAGGCTTCCCATCCTTTTCCCTGGTACGTGATGCACGTGAATGTGAACCTGACCAGGCGAGAAGAGCTCCCTCTGCGCAGGAGGGCACAGGGCACATTCATCCTTGACTTGTTTTAAAGCCTGATGCCCAAGAAGAAACTTAATGCTTCAAGAGGAAATGTTTATATACTTCTCCACCTAACCAAGGTTCTCTGGCAGAAGAAAACAAGCTATGTACGTATCACTCTCCAAACAAGTGTGAAGTCCTTCTTCCACCATAGGTGCTGAACAGCATACAGCACTGAGATGTGTAAGACCAGCCTCTTCTGGAGGGCTGGAGTCTGCCCTGGAGGCAGCTGGGGGAATGTCTCAGCCAAGTCTACAAGCTAGAAGGCACCTGAACACTCCCTCACGCCCTGTCCAAACCCAACCCCCTGCAATAAAACTGTCAGTTTCCTACCTGCTTAAGGACACACAGGAAACACCTAAAAAGTCAAATCAGAAGCTGTAGTATATATGGACCTGAGACAAGCTCCAAATCCAGACTAAGAGGAAAAAAAGTAATGGTTAAAGATTAAGCTGCCTTTGTAATGGATTTTTCGAATCATTAGGCCTACTTTATCAGAAACGCCACTGAAAAAAGACTTCCTTGGAAACACATTTTATTTTAGAAATTCAAATCAGTTTGTAAGATTTACGCCAACTGAAAGAAACCAAGTGAATATTGGATATATTCTGAACGAGAATTCCACTGATGAAACGAAGAGAAGCTTGGGCCTGCCAACTGGGAATTAAACAACTGAGCAGATTTAACCAATTAGTGGTGCTAATCCCTCACCCAGGGCTAGGGTCCACAGTTTACATACAGAAAAAAAAAACTTGCTTTGAAGTTGTAAGATTAAAAACACTGCTTAGAAGATATGATCTTATACACAGAAAACCCCAAAGAATACACAAGACAACTACTGGGAACTAATAGAAGATTTCAGCAAAGTTTCAGGATACAAGATAAACATACAAAAATCTGTGGGATTCCTTTACACCAACAAAGAGAACCTTGAAGAAGTAATCACCAAATCAATACCATTTACAATAGCCCCCAAGAAGATAAAATACTTAGGAATAAAAGTAACCAAAAACGTAAAAGACCTATACAATGAAAACTACAAGACACTACTGCAAGAAACCAAAAGACACCTGCAGAAGTGGAAAAACATACCTTGCTCGTGGATAGGTAGACTCAACATTGTGAAAATGTCAATTCTACCCAAAGCAATCTACAGATACAATGCAATCCCAATCCAAATTCAACCGGCATTTTTTAATGAGATGGAGAAACAAATCACCAACTTCATATGGAAAGGGAAGAGGCCACGAATAAGTAAAGCATTACTCAAGAAAAAGAACAAAGTGGGAGGCCTCACACTACCTGATTTTAGAACCTATTATACTGCCACGGTAGTCAAAACAGCCTGGTACTGGTACAACAACAGATACATAGACCAATGGAACAGAATTGAGAATCCAGACATAAATTCATCCACCTATGAGCAGCTGATATTTGACAAAGGCCCAAAGTCAGTTAATTGGTGAAAAGACAGTCTCTTTAACAAATGGTGCTGGCATAACTGGATATCCATCTGCAAAAAACTGAAACAAGATCCATACCTCACACCATGCACAAAAACAAACCCAAAATGGATCAAAGACTTAAATATAAAATCAAAAATGATAAAGATCACAGAAGAAAAAATAGGAGCAACGCCAAGAGCTCTAATACATGGCATAAACACAATTTGAACCATGACTAACAATGCACAAGCACCAGAAGAGAGACTAGATAAACGGGACCTCCTAAAAATCAAACACTTAAGCTCATCAAAAGACTTCACCAAAAGAGTAAAACGACAACCTACAGACTGGGAAAAAACTTCTGGCTACAACAAATCCGATCAGCATCTAATCTCTAAAATATACAAGATACTGCAAAACGTCAATAACAAAAAGACAAATAACCCAATTAAAAAATGGGCAAAGGATACAAACAGGCACTTCGCCAAAGAAGATATTCAGGTGGCTAAGAGACACATGAAGAAATGCTCACGATCATTAGCCATTAGAGAAATGCAAATCAAAACTACAATGAAATATCATCTCACACCAACAAGGCTAGCCTTAATCCAAAAAACACCAAATAATAAATGCTGGAGAGGCTGTGGAGAGACTGGAACACTTACACACTGTTGGTGGGAATGTAAAATGGTACAACCACTTTGGAAATCAATTTGGCAATTCCTTAAAAAGCTAGAAATAGAAGTACCATATGATCCAGCTATCCTGCTCCTTGGAATATATCCTACAGAAATAAGAGCCGTCACATGAATAGGTACTTGCACACCCATGTTCGTTGCAGCACTGTCCACAAGCAAAAAGATGGAAACATCCTAGGTGCCCATCAACAGATGAATGGATAAACAAATTATGGTATATCCACACAATGGAATACTATGCAACAATAAAGAACAATAATGAATCCATGAAACATCTTATTAACATGGAGGAAACTAGAGGTCATTATGCTGAGTGAATTTAGTCAGTCACAGAAGGGCAAATATTGTATAAGACCACTATTATAAGAACTCAAGAAAAGGTTTAAACACAGAAGAAAATATTCTTTGATGGTTACGAGGGAGGGGAGGGAGGATGAGGGTTATTTATTAACTAGACAGTAGATAAGATAGTAGATAAGAAGGACAGCACACACTATGGGGGAAGTCAGCACAACTGGACTAAACCAAAGCTAAGAAGTTTCCTGAATACAATCAAACACTTTAAGGGACAGAGTAGCAGGGGCGGGGATCTGGGAACCATGCTTTCAGGGGGCATCTAGGTCAACTGGCATAACAAAGCTTATTAAGAAAATGTTCTGCATCCTACTTTGGTGAGTGGAGTCTGGGGTCTTAAAAGCTTGCAAGCGGTCATCTAAGATGCATCAATTGGTCCCAACCACCTGGAGTAAAGGAGAATGAGGAACAATAAAGACACAAGGAAAGTATTAGCTCAAGAGACAGAAAGGACCACATAAACCAGAGACTCCATCAACCTGAGACCAGAAGAACTAGATGGTGCCCAGCTACCACCAATGACCGGCCTGACAGGGAACACAACAGAGAGTTCCGGATGGAGCAGGAGAAAAGTGGGGTGTTGAAGTCAAATTCTAGTAAGAAGACCAGACTTAATGGTCTGCCTGAGACTGGAGGAACCCTGGAAAGCATGGCTCCTGGATTCTCTATTATCCCAGAACTAAAACAATTTCTGAGGCCAACTCTTCAGACAGGGATTGGACTGGACTGTGGGACATAAAGTGATACTCGTGAGGAGTGTGCCTCTTAGCTCAAGTAGATACATGAGACTAAACGGGCAGCTTCTGTCCAGAGGTGAGATGGGAAGGCAGAGAGGGTTAGGAGCTGGTTGAATGGACATGGGAAATCAGGGTTGGAAACGGGGAGTGTGCTGTCACAGTATGGGGAGAGCAATCAGGGTCACATACAAATGTATGTATACATTTTTGTAGGGAGACTAACTTGAAATGTAAACTTCATTTGAACCACAACAATAAAAAATAAACCACTGCTTAGAAAAACAGCCAGGATTCTTCAGATAGCTTTTGGCCCAGATAAGCCAACATGACAGTAACGGCCCCCTCATGTGAACCTCTGCTAGGAGCTGGCAGGAGTTTGAAAGTCCATGTCAATGACACAGGAGGCAGAGTCCCCTCTGCACCTACAGGAACACTGGGATCACAGGAGCCCTTGGTTTTTAAAGCATGATATCCAAGACAGCAGAAGCCATCCAAGCATGTGGAAGAGGTTAGGTCAGTTTCCAGGCTACACCAGATTAAATGAGACTAGCTGCCATTCTAGGCACAACGCACAAAATACCTTAATCAAGAACCAAATGTCTTATTTCATAATTAGTTGAAGAATAACACTTTTACAGGAACAATAGTACACACAGGCAGCTTATTCAGCCCTTCTCCATTGAAACAATGATCCAAGTGTACTTAGAACCCAGATTATTACCTTCAAAGGCATGTAGTAAACTCTCCACAAGCACATGAGCCACTTTCCTTTATGGCCCAAAAATCACGTGCAGAACTTTGCTGGAAGAGAGTATTTTTCCTTAACTGAACACTCACACAAGCAAGAGAGGGAGATAAATGAGCAAACAGAAAAAAACAGCCAATACCATGTTGACATAAGCTAGCCACTTTCTCCTGACTAAAAGGTAAATTCAGCTGTTCCCAACTGAATTATTATGCAGAGCATGTCTCTGCTCTGCTGAATGGCAAAATCAGAACGTGCTTTTTTAAGATATCATTTCCATAAAATGAATGACCATCTACTATGCTTCCAAAACATAAACATCATGGAAAGTATGTACCTGTGGTGGCAACAAGCTTCCTGTTAGATCACTGGAAGAGGCGAGAGGAAGGAGGGAAGAGGGAAAGCCAAGAAATTAAAGAGTTTGAAATATTCTACCTAAAAAAAATGAGAGAAACTTTAATTTCTATGCCTTTTAATTCCCTCAGAGATGCTTTTGCCACGTGATTTAGCCTCAGGAACTCCCCAAGAGCACACAGTAACATGTCCCCAGAAAAAATCACAACTTTGTCAACTCACTAGGTATAGAAGGGGATATCTGGGCATTGGCGGTACTAGGGAGGTACAGAGGATGCAGACTGTACCAGGTGACACTGTCAGAGGGCATGACATCAAAATGACTGTCTATAAAATTTCTGTGCAGCATTTCATTAGAAATTTATTATTTTTTACAAAAAATCCCCATAGTTAGTTATTTAACAAAAAAAAAAATTTTTTTCATAAGCCCAGCTTACATGTATCAATACACCTGACAAGGCTAAAACTCTATACTAATTTACCTTGTGAACCTTCTAAGATGCTCAGGTCAGAGCTGTCATTATTACCCAACTACATCGATGCTGTCGAATCAGGTAGTTTCATCTGCACATGCTACAAGCACAAGCTACTGTCTTCGTTGCTGCCAGTGTTTATAGAGTCGTTAATATTGTCAAATTTTCTAGTGTTTTAGCTACAGTATTTTGGGAATTAGTATTTGTGAACCTACATCAGTAACTTTTTTGAGAATGAAGTAGTAATTAAAGGAAAAAGAGAAAAATCAAAAAAGGTTTTCACTCAGTTACTAATAATGTAATCCAATGTAGAAAGATTCTACAATTTTGTTAGTATTCATATAATCTCAGAAATATTACAATTAAGCAATTTACAACTATATTTATCACATATTATTCTATGATTAAAATTGATAATAAATATTACTAAGGATTCTGTATAGTCTGGTATGGGAGGAGGTTCGAGGAGCGGGGGGCTGACACTATAAGTTGCCGCACTGGGTGACTCCAATCCTAGTGACGCCACTGCATCTGGGCTAATCACTCGAAGGCAGGATAGGACGTGGTAAGTACAGATTTGAAGAGGGGTAACCCTGGCCAGAGAGAAGAACACTTGGTCGAGACAGGTGGATAGGGTATGAAATGTAGCATTTCTTTCTCAGGTTGTAAGAGATACATGGCTGTTCATTACTTTTTCTCTATTTATTTTGGTATGTCTGATTTATTTCATTAAAAAAAAGAAGATGACAATAGAGAGGAAAACACAGTGAACGTTTTAGAAATGGTAGGTAATCTGATATGGGTGACACGTAAACGTATGTGGTCAAGGAACAGTGGTCAAAAATGCTCAAAATTGGGGGCCAGGCCCCATACGCTAAGTACTAAGCATGGCGTGTTGAAAACAGTCTTGCAGATTTAGAGCAAGGACTTCAATCAGAAGACTAATTTTCCACATACCTACTAATGGCACAGCAAAAGCATTTAGAATGGGAGGTTTCTACTCCAGCTGCACACCAGAATTACTGCAGGTCTTTAAAGGTGGCACAAGTGATTTCATCAGAGCCATGAGAGAAAAGTAAGTCAGACTGACAACTAGAACCTCTCTCAGAGCACAGCACTATGGCACACTTTATAAGAGAGCACAGCTGACCTCCACTACACCAACCTCCAAAGGGTGTGTATATAACACTACCACCACTGCATCCACACACACACACACACCAGCAATCCTCCCTTCATCTGCAAGTCCTCAGCACCCATGCTCTCACTTCTGAACTGGCTACCATATGCTGTCCTGGAGTCACTCTGACTATTCCAAGGCCCAGATCTCTGATGGTCAAAGGCTCAAGAAGACATGTAGAAGGAGAGCCGCAGGTCAGTCCAGGAGAATGTGCCATGGCCCTGATAACTAAGGGACATCATATCTTGAGCATTCATCACCAAGGACCTGCTCTCTCAGACCATATTAAGCAAATGAAAATAAATGTTACCATCTAGTAAGTCTTCTAATTTACACAGCCCAGAACTGGGAACATTGTAAACAAGCTCTCATAATCTTCATCAAATCTCAACTGCTGATGAGAAAAACGAGGTTAGGAAAACTTAATAAAAGCTTAATAAACCCAGGGCCATCTTTTTTTCCAAATCATGGGCATGTCTGTGGAAGGCCAGGGCTACCCACAGAAAGCAGGCACATCACGTGGGCCTCTGGGGGGAAAATCCATCCTTTGAGCCTGTCCTGGTAGGGGCCTCTGCCCCTGGCCCAGCTGCCTCACCAATGCCTACCCCTTTTTCAAACCTGGCCTCAGGCTGGTGTTCCTCCTCTTCTCTTACCACCCTTATCTGTCTTGCATTCCTGACCAACCCATAACCTGCTGGCTCTAACACAGTTCTCCCACCTACATTTCTGGTACCCAGCATGGCTCTCTAGCTCAGTGCCACTGAACAGAATCACCTGTAGACTTGTTTAAACATAGTTTGCTGAGTCCCACTACCAGAATTTCACTCAGGGGTCTAGGATGGGCCCGAGTATTTGCGTTTCTAGAAAGTACCCAGGTGATACTGAAGCTTCTGGTTGGTGAAACACACCTAGAGAATCACGGTTCTATCTAGTAACTCACATCTGAATATTTGGTGTTGGTTCCTGACCGCCTAACCCAGCCTTACTCTAGCCCACAATTGTAACCTCTCCTGTAACCACAGACTACCTCACTGACTACAGGGGCCCCCAGTCTCTACCCAGGCCCTACCTAGTAACCAAAGTCTGTTAGAAATCTCAAACCAGGATCATTTTGAGATCATTACTAATGGTCAGGTAAAAAACACACAGTATATGATGAACTGAATTACTTATCAATAAACTGTTATAACAAATCAGTGGTTTACAACTTACAAAGCACTCTCATTGTCACGTGACATGTCTCATTTGTACTTCACAACAAGTTCTAATGTAGATATTATTCCCATTTTAGGAATGATAAAACTGAGGTCAGAGAGGTCAGGTGACCTACCCGAGGTCACAGAACAAGTACTTTAGAGATCTCCTTTTATGTAACTTGTGGTCCTTGAATCCATTTATCGGCTGTACCTTTTTTAGTTATAGTTTCATCAGCATAACTCATTGTAAGGAGGCAGTCCTTCGGACACGCCTGGCAGCTATGGTCTTCCTAGTTCCTCCCCCTGCTAACATCTTTGGACTTCAGAAACAAACCATTGTACCCTCCCTTCCTAAAGCCTAATGGTTTGTCTAAATGTCAACATGGTTAAGGGATACAATTCTGGGTGAGGCGCCAAGATGTCTGAACACCCTGAGGAGGTCAGGTGGAAAAATTCTCTATGTAACAGGTTACGTAGCTTGGGGGTATAAAATAGCTGAGGGAGGGATTTTTCTGTCTCCTCAGCTATGGTACTAGTGTAACACGCACGGCATTAAGCTTACAGTCCACCTAAGTAGACCTATCTGGCCCGAAGGAGACCAGCAGAAAGTAGGCTCCCATTGTGTCTCTCAGCCACAATACCAGGTGGAGGGCTTGCGTGAAAGTCCTTTATAACTACCAGGGCAGTTTCCAGAAGTGGGGGTGGGGGTGGGGGGAGGTCAGTGTGTTATATAACTGTTCCATTCAAGTCCCTTACCCACAACACAAAGTGGGGTGTGCACGGAAGTTTTCCATCTTTGACGGACAATTTTTGAGCCGGGGGCTGCTCACATGTTATATGTTGTCTGCTTCCTTTTGTAAGTAATAAAAGCTACTTTCCGTATGCTAATGTATGTTCAGTCTGATCATAAGAACATGATGTTTATGGAGCAATCCATATTAGCTTTTAGTTTCCTTTTTTAATGGCCTTCCTGGCTATCTAGAAATTGGAGACCACTTGTGAGTACCATGCGTATCTGGCGTAATGCATCTCAGATTTGGTGCAACAAAGCAGGGTCTGATAAAGCTGATGCATTCCAGATTTGGCGTGTTGTCTTACACTCATTACTTATTTTCAACATCAGAAAGAACAATGAAACAAAGAAGAGCATTTAAGAAAGGTATGAAATAATATGTGAATGCTCACCACACACACTCAGTAAATGTTTGCTGAATGCCCTAAAGCAATGCTGGTGGCCTAGCAATTCCAAGAGCAAGACTGGTAGATACCACAGGGTATCTTAAAACACAGAATGCAAACTGGCAGCCAGTGGACATGTTTGGTTTGGTCCACGGTAGTTTTCACTTTTGTAGTGCTTCACTTTTGGTTTTTATATTTTATTTGAACTAGTTGTCAACATATAGAAATTGGGAGATTTCACATACAGATCTGGACTGCTAGCTTCTCTTGAAACTGAAAGAATCCACCAATGCTGCAATGACATTCTTGCAGGCATCAGCTGGCAGGAGCTTACTGACTCCACCATGATGGGACAGGGCTGGTCCCTTGAGCCCCACAGTGTCACCTCAACTGCCTAGCCCCAGGCATTCATAGGCTTCTTGCCCTGGAGCATTTTCTCATGTAGTTAAAATGAATTAATGACAAACAAGGTTAAAATAAATTTCTCTAGTCTCACTGAATTACAATTTAAGAGTGACATATTTGGCTGCTCAGGGACTACTAAGGAATAACAGACAAATCACTAAGCCACACAGCAGTGAGACAGAGAGCCTAATTCTTGTTCCCTTACTTCAGGGAAAGCCAGTCACTCCATTTCTGTAAGACCAGGTGATAAACTGTTCAAGGTTCTTATAGTTATACACACATGCTTACATACATAAATACAGTAGGAAGTCAACTGTGATCATACTATTACGGTTTGTTATTAAGGATTTGGTTCCTGGAGAAGAGAGAGGGCACAGGAGGGGGACGCTGGTGGTACATTCTGAAATGAGATCCACCACTCATGACATAATCTTGAGCCACAAGAAATGAATACAACACACATGAGCAATTACTATAATTTCTCTAGAGATGTGATTCTGTTTTCCCTAAACTGTAGAACACTTACAAAAATCACTTATCTGCAATTGTTAAGTTTATTTTCTAGGAATATAGGAAAAAAAATTCAAACAAAATGAATTTCATCCCCTATCTTCATCCCTGCAGAAAAGGTAAGACATAAAATCACTATCCTGTATTCATCAGCTCTTTGTCCCTTTTTGCCCCTTTCAGGACAGCAGAAAAGGAAGGGTATCCCAGACCCTGCTCATAGCTCTGACGCACATACCAGGACATGGGACTCCCAGAAAAGCAGAAGCTATGGCCCAGGCTTTCCAAAGAAGGGAAGCTGTGAAAGTTTGGAACTAAGATTCTTGTTCCAACACAGTGATAACAGGTGATATAAACTCTTTATCTAATGTGTCAAGGTGAATAATAGAAAACAGAACTATTTTAAACATCTGTAAAAGGGTCTGAGACCTCTGTGATTCATTCCCATCGCCAGATATCTGTCAAGTCACAGGCATGCTAAAGTTAGTGTTTTAAAATGCAAATGAATTATAAACAAACAAAAAAAATTAACTCTAAGGTGCTGTGATTCTGAATTATTTTAATAATGGAGAAAAAACTCAATAAAACGTGGGTGTGCGTGGGTGTGTCCCCTGCATCCTAACTTCCTAAATGGGCAAGACTAAAGCCTGTAAAAGTGTATAGAAATGTATTCTATAAAAACAAATAAAATCTTTAATTGTATTTGAAATAATACAATAATACACTGAAGTAATATAAGGATCAGATAATGCTCCTGAACTGAGAAATAAACTCTAATTAGACAATCTAAGCCTATGCCAGGTCATGTTTAGAAAGAACTACAGGAAGAAAAGCTGGGGCTTTATTTCAGCATTTTCTCTTCACAAGACTATTGTCGGAAAGGCATAGGGAGGTCTTAGCCTCAGACCTTAGTCTTAAATTAGGAAAGTTTGGTGTTAAATCCTATCTTCTGCCACCATGAAAAAACACGTCAAACTCAGGAGCCAACATACATTGTAAATCCATCATTCCTGACATAAGAATATTTGTGGGTGGTTTGATCTTGGGTGTTGGCACCAAAACACAAACCAACAAAAAAGAATATTTGTGGGAAAAAATGAGATAATCTCTCAATATTTAGTTCTTTAAAAAACAAAATGGTCTGCCAAAAAGCCAAATTACTTGTTAGAATATCTGGTAAATAAGAATGCCAATTTTCACTAGGCTGGAGAAACAAAGACCGCTAGGATGTACCTAAACCACACGTTTTAGTGACTGAACAACACAAATCTGCTGAAACTCTCTAATATCACTTACTAACCTTCATGCAGCGTTAAAGCACTACAAGCTCTACACACATGAGGTCTCCTTTCCTTCTCCTTTATTTCCTCCCCATTTCCTTCCCTGACTTTTTCCCAGAATGCCAAATTCCAGACTTCTAATTTCTTTCTCATAAGGGAAAAATAAAACAAAAACACATACTTAAGGAAATGAACATGAGGCTCACTGTGTTTTCCTTCTTAGATGTTCAGTTTAATTAAAACAAAAGAACCGAAAATTATGTAGTGAGGAAAATAAACACTATCTTGCTCCATCAGACCACAGGGAGAATGCAACCCACCCATGCCTTTTCCAGGCAGCTATCCTAGAGTCTAGAAGGCAGCCTCAGGTAACTATAAGAGGGACATCAAGCAGAGCAGCTCTGATAGTCTCCCGCACAGGAAGAGAAGCACTGCATGTTCCAATAGGCAATGAGGGAATGGGTAGGGGAAGATGGAAATCTGGTGCAAGGATTTTCCTTCCTCAGATCCAAATACTAAAGTATGCCAAGGCTCAGAAACTTGGTTGCAAGACTCTTAGTAAATGATGAAGAACCAAGCCAGTATAGAAATGCAATTGTTCTCTTATAAGCCTAGGAGATAATTTCACACTCTTTCCCCTAATCCCTTAATTTCCTACTTATTTAAGAAACAAAACATTTTAAGTAAGCACTCAACCTAAACTGACTGGGAGGACACAGGGGATTCTTCTTCTCTTATGATCTAATTTAAAGGTTCCCTTGGTTGTCATCTTTCTATACCTTACCAGCAGAGTAATGCTGGGCAAGTTTTTTATCGAGAAACAGTTATTTTCCACACATACGCAAAATAAAGGTAATAATACCCACCTCAACAGGCTTATTGGGGAGACTGAATGAGAAACTGCATAAGATTCTGCAGTGCCTCCACATATTAGGTAGGCACCCAAGAAATCGCAGCTGTCATTACTATACAAGTTTTAAAAACTAAAGTTCAGCATCCAAAATTTTCCAGGACTTTATGTATATATTGGTCTTATTTTAGGTATCAGATGCAACCTCCTCACCCACCACAATGTGCTATCTACTCAATAATGTTTTACATTAAAATTTCTTCTGGAAATATAAGTTGTACAAACCATATCCACATATTCAACCCATGAAACAAAGTAGTTTTGTTAATGAGCTGTCTACTCACATTTTAATTATCCTATAAAATTCTGGCAACAAGTTTTCAAACAGTTAATCCTTATGATCATGGATGTTTATTGCACACTCATTTCCTTAACTATTTCTTCCTAAATTAAGTGCAGAATATTTCTCTACTTAATTTTTCCCATAGCTGAAATTTTAATTATATCAGAAAGGAAATTTTGTTACTTGCCCTTAAAAGCCAAGACTGACTTCTATTACTGACTACCATATGGAAGCTTCCATATTATGAACACTGACTAGGCCTTCATGCGTCTATAACATCAATTCTGATCTCTTAACTTTGCCCTGCCACCATCATTTCAGAAGTAAAACTTCCTCGTACGTGAAAAAAATATAACACCATCAATTTTATTTTATGAGAACCAAACGTTTAAAGTTATATTTAGTTATGCTTTTACCACAGACATAGGTACTTAATTGATGGTCTACAAACACAAAGTTTTAAGTCCAAAATTTACTCTCAAAAACTTAGGGAGTTGAGTCTTTGGCGACCAGCTTTTAAAAAACCCCTGTCACGGCCTATCAGAATATCTTATCTCTACTCCAGTCGTTCATTCACTTACTCATCCATGATTGTCCTGGCCCTCAAGAGACTTGCAGTCTAGCTGGAGAGAGACAGAGAAGCAATGATGACTAGGAACTATGGTAAAGGGCATTACGGAAGCAAGAAGGGTGCTACTGGAAGACCTTACAACAGCAGCCAAATTCATATGTAGCAACTACAGCACGTCCACTTAAGGGGTGAAGAAAGCAGAAATATCAAACTCCTTCTAGTATTTAACATTCAGAGTGTTTCTGAGAAAGTCATGCATATCCAATCCACATGAAAAATATTTTATACTGTTCAGAGGTCCTTGGAATAGTGATAAATATTTCTACCAAATAAAGATTTAATGGGAAAAGAAAGTCTCTTCCACTCAAGCTTCACTGGACTCTTATTTTAAAAAGTACAGCCAATGGAACCCATGTAGAAAAACGCCCTGAAGGAAAGTTTATAATATAGCTCTTACATGAAATGTTTAGTTTTAAATATTTAAGATATGTCTGTAAATGCATATGTTTGTGATTTATTTCTGTGTGTGTACGTGTGTGTGTATCATAAAAAAGGTTCCATTTATCACAGATCTGACCTGTAACTGTTATCCATTAACTAGGAAGGTTGTGAATAGGTGGTGAGCAGCTAGGGCCAGGTATCAGAACAGATTCTAGATATGCATTAATTAATGAAAAAAAAAACAGTGATCAATCACAAAAAGAAATCTTCAATATCCAAGTAATCAATATAAGCAAATGTAATTTGCTACCAATTACCAGACATTAGCCAAAAAGTTAAAATTCCAGCAGACACTAAAGCAAGCCTTCTTCGAAAACTTTCACTAGTATCAACAAAAACGTACATCACCTTGGCTAAATACTGTAATGAACAGAAAGTTATCTTCTGAGGGTCTAGTGAGCTAGTAACAAGGCAAATATGTCTGCTCACTCCTTCACACATACAAAAATTAAATATTTTTTGAAAAATCTTGCTTACATACATATATAATTTCCAGGCAAAACTGCAAAGTGCCAAATAAGTGGGATAATTAGCTCTAATCCTTAGCTGTGTACTTACTGCATCTCATCCAAGCATACTTGATAACACTTATACCACTGAACTATTGTACAAGTGTCACCAGGTGAAGAGGAAAGCCAATAAATAATCTCATAAGCAAAAAGGTCAGCACATTTCTGTGGCTGCGAAAAAAAGATGGTAAAAGAGAAAAAAAAGGAACTGAGAATCACTGATCCAAATGAACAAATGAATAAATAAAATATTTAAAGAGAGATATATCTTCATAGGTAAACACCTTTTTATAAAAGTTATATTTTTCGTGCTTCTAATTCACCTTTTCCGATTTTTAATTCACACATGTAACTGAGAAAAGCATTTTCTGACTACACATCTTCTTTAGAGGTATAAAGCAACAACCTAAATGATAGCACGGTCAGTGTGGTACACGTTAATCTGATATGGGAAGAGAGCTGTTATATTTTACCAGTTCAGGCACGGAAAGTCAATAAATAGACAAGAATGTGATACCGGTATCAAAGTACTGTTTGTATATGAAATAAACCATAACCTGAAAAACAAGAAGCATTAATAAGCTTGTTTTAAAATAACTAATTCCCCAGATCCACCTATCATGCAAAGACAAGACCAGCATTCCTCACTTAGAGCCAGAATCTACACTGAAACTTTATTTGAATGAACTTGACCCTGGATGGCAGCAAGCCAGTAACCTTCGTCACTGAATGACTTAACAAAACACTGTGTTCTTGGCACAAGCACAAAAAAATGTGCTGAAATCCATGCTGAAGAGAATCTCAGTATACATTTTAAAGCAATCTTTAAAGATAATGATAAAAACTATATAGACAGACAGACAAAAGTGTGTGTGTGTGCGTGTGTGTGTTTTAAATGTTTGGTATATATTATTTTGGATAATTTTTTATCCTCACTCATTCTGGCCACTCTCAATGCTTCCCTGAACAACCACTTGACCTCTCTCTCCAGTACCACAATCTCACACTCTGGTCTTCCACATGTGCTATGACTCCTCTACAACTGTACATGGAAAATTCCAAAGTACCCTAAGCTGGAACACTAGGAAGAAACAGCAAGCAAAGCCAGAAACAATGTGCGACTCACTTCCGTGGAAAGCCCTAGAGAAAAATATGGGCCACAGTTCAGTCCTCTTGCGCGATGCAGTTCAACTAGGTAAGAGGTAGAAAAGTTATTCCTATATAGGTTATGTGAACTCTGCTGCACAGGTAAAAAGCAAATGAGAAGGAAAGTAAAACACAACTGTCAGGAGTCTATACACTCTCTTTCAAGGAAAATAAAAAAATACTAGTTGTTTAGTTTTTGCCATCTTCCCTATCTCCAAAAATGTCATCCTTGGTGTAAAATTAGTGTAGGTCACTCCCACTATTAGCAAAAACCGTTCACAAATGCCTCATACTCTGAGGAAAACCTATACAAGTCCTACAATATTCAGAGGTTTAAGACCCAAACCATAAAATATTCAGCAGTCTATACTGGCAGAGGTCACTAAAGAAATGATGAATGTTTGTTTTCCTTTTATTTTTTGAATTTTATTTTTTTTAGTTTTAATTTTTCACCACTTTTAGTGCTAGTGGTTAGGAAGAAATCAGATATCTTAGAGGATTCGAACTACTAACCTTTTGTTTAGCAGCAGTGGCTCTTAACCACTACTAAACAGGTGCATAAATCCTTCAATTTTGATGTTGATATGTTTAGAGCCTAGACTAGAGGATGAAGACAGAAGTATACAGTAAAATGATTTTTTAACATAGTAAAATGTTTAAAGAAATTTTAAACATGTATTCTTCAAAATTATAACAATTATTTGTTCAACGTACATTCAAAATACAAGTTTTAAGTAATATGAAGCACAGGAGGTTGAAGAAAAAAATCAAAATATATGATTGACCCTTCAATGGAAATTTCCTTTTAATTTTTAGGCAGATTTATCTTTCCAAATATGGTTTACTCAACTGAATGTTAAAACTAATCTAAATATCTTGATACCAACTGTTACAGGTTGAATTGTATCCTCCAAAAATATGTGTTGTAAATCCTAACCTCTATGCCTGTGTTTATAACTCCATTTGGAATAGGTTGTCTTTGTTATGTTAATGAGACAGGATAGGTGTAGAGTGTGTCTTAAGTCCATCTTTTGAGATTTTTATAAAAGAGATTTAAAAAGCAAGTGAAAGAAGCAGAGGTAGGGTAAGAAAGATGCCAAGCCACGTGAAGATTGCCCAAGAGCAGAAGCTGAGAAGAGACAAGGATCCTCCTCCAGAGCTGACACAGACAAAAAGCCTTCCCCTAGAGCCAGAACCCTGAATTCAAACTTCCAGCCTCCCAAACTGTGAGAAAATAAATTTGTCTGTTAAAGCCATCCATTTGTGGTATGTGTGTTACAGCAGTACTAGACAAACTACGACACCAACTGATCTCAAATGAATAAATGGACCAGAAGTATGTTTAGAAGTCAGTCTAGGCTTAAAATTTTGCTATAAGTAAATTCAAAGTCAACTCTACTGTGTATTTCTACACTATGACCATCTAACCAGTTAACAAAAATTAGTCAATTTTATATAAAACCACTGTTTATATTACATATTTGCTAGAAGGATATTTCCTGTAACAGTATTCCACTGTGAAACAGAAGCGCTTCAACAATTTAGAAAGCTTTGGCACTACAATTATGAAAATCCTATGCACAGACCACCTGATACTCCTTAGATAAACTATTATGCCTATACAGAATGACAGAGAAATCAATCTGCCTGCTTTTGTACACACTTCTAAATATATCAGAAGGCAGTGTTCATTTAACATAAATGAACATAAGGGGATACTTGCAATCCCAATTAAGAGAAGAGGTAAAAAATGGCGAGAGTATTTTTTTTTAACTTTTTGTTGTGAAATTAGGACACACAGAGGGGTTGCAAAGATAGTACAGAGCTTCTGTATAGACTTCACCCAGCTTAACCTAATGTTAACATCTTATATAACCATGGTACAACTAGGACAGCTAAAAAATTAACATAAGTACAATACTATTAACTAAATACTTTAATCTGATTTCTCCAGTTTTTCCACTAATGTTCTATTTCTGTCCCAGGCTCAAATCCAGGATTGCACATAACATTTAGGTGTAATGTCTCCTGAGTCCCCTCCAATCTGTGACAGTTTTATCCTCCTTGTGTTTCATGAACTTGGTATGTTTGATAATTATTTTCAGGTATACTGTAGAATGCCATTCAATTTGGGGTTTCTCTGACATTTTCTCATGATCACACTGAGGTAATAGATTTTTCTGGCAGTGTTCCCTCAGTTCATCCTATCAGGGACACACAATATTAATGTCTGGTTATTATTAACACTGATTACATGGTTAAGATAATGTCTGCCATGATACAACACTGTAAAGTCACTATTTTCCCTGTGATATTAATAAATATTTTTGGTAAAGTACTTGAAGCTATGAAAACGTCCTGCTTCTCCTTAAAGTTTTGCCCATTAATTTTAACATCCAATAATGGATCTTGCTTATAGCAGTTGTTACTGTGGTGGTCTAATGGTGATTTTCTATTTCCTTTTTCTATTTCCCTCATTCCTTCTACATTCATTTATTAATTGAAACTGTTCTGTAAAGAAGGGTTGTCTTCTTGATGCCATTTACTTATTTATTCAACCATTTATCTGTATGAGTATGGACTCGTGGATATTTATTTTATTCCCTGGGATATAATCCATTATTATCATTTTTATTTCATTGATCATATTAGTTCAGTTTTGGCCACTGGGAATACTTTCAGATTGGCTCCTGTGTCCTTTGGATGTGACCCTACCCTTCTGCCTTCTTTTGAGACTTCCTTATTTTCTGACACAACAAGATGCTCCAGGATCATCTTATATTTCATTTTCTCTGATCATAGAGTCAACCATTTTTTGAAGGAAACCTGATTATTTCCTTTTATTGGACAATGGTATTAGAAACCAGATCTAGGCACCAAGTGTGCTCATTGATACTAAAGTATCTCTGCTTCTAGGCCCCCTCAGTGGACAGAGAGAGGAAATTATATACAATTATATACAAACACAAACACACACACACAACTTTAATTTCTATATTTCTTTCTTGAATCTAACTGAATGCATAGTTTTTTAAAAAAAGAATACACATAAGTTCACACTGATACCTTCGACTCCAATCCAGCACCACAGAGTTCATTCTAGCTTTCCCATTGCTTATTTGTAACCTCCTGGTGGTGCAGTGGTTAAAGCGCTCAGCTGCAAACTGAAAGGTTGACAGTTCGAACCCACCCGACGCTCCAAGAGAGAATGATGTGTCAGCCTGCTTCCATAAACATTCACAGCCTTAAATCAACAAATCAAGACCATTTACAATACCCCCAAGAAGATAAAATACTTAGGAATAAATGTAACCAGAGATGGAAAAGACCTATACAATGAAAACTGCAAGAAACCAAAACAGACCTGCAGAAGTGGAAAAACATACCTTGCTCATGGATAGGAAGACTCAATATTGTGAAAATATCAATTCTACCCAAAGTGATCTACAGAGACAATGCAATCCCGATCCAAATTCCACTGGCATTTTTTAATGAGATGGAGAAACAAATCACCAACTTCATACGGAAACAGAAGAGGCCCTGAATAAGTAAAGCATTACTCAAGAAGAAAAAGAAAGTGGGAGGCCTCACACTATCTGATTTTAGAACCTATTATACCGCCACGGTAGTCAAAACAGCCTGGTACTGGTACAACAACAGATATATAGACCAATGGAACACAATTGAGAATCCAGATGTAAGTTCCTTAAGTAACAATGCACAAGCACCAGAAGAGAAGCTAGATAACTGGGAGCTCCTAAAAATCAAACACTTATGCTCATCAAAAGACTTCACCAAAAGAGTGAAAGGACAACCTACAGACTGGGAAAAAGTTTTTGGCTACGACAAATTCAATCAGCGTCTAATCTCTAAAATCTACAAGATACTGCAAAACCTCAATAACAAAAAGACAAATAACCCAATTAAAAAATGGGCAAAGGATAGGAACAGGCACTTCACCAAAGAAGATATTCAGGTGGCTAACAGACACATGAAGAAATGTTCACGATCATTAGCCATTAGAGAAACGCAGATCAAAACTACAATGAGATATCATCTCACCCCAACAAGGCTAGCATTAATCCAAAAAACACAAAATAATAAACGCTGGAGAGGTTGTGGAGAGACTGGAACACTTATACACTGTTCATGGGAAGGTAAAATGGTACAACCACTTTGGAAATCGATTTGGCGCTTCCTTGAAAAGCTAGAAGTGGATGTATCATGTGATCCATCAATCCCGCTCCTTGGAATATATCCTAGAGAAACAGGAGCTGTCACATGAATAGATATATGCACACCCATGTTCACTGCAGCACTGTTCACGATAGCAAGGGGATGGAAACAATCTAGGTGCCCATCAACGGCTAAATGGATAAACAAATTACCGTATATTTACACAATGGAATACTATGCAACAATTAAGAACAACGATGAAGCCGTGAAACATCTTATAACACAGAGGATTCTGGAGGGCATTATGCTGAGTGAATTTAGTCAGTCACAGAGGAACGACTATTGTATAAGACCACTATTATAAGAACTCAAGAAAAGTTTAAACACAGAAGAAAACATTCTTTGATGCTTATGAGGGTGGGGAGATAGCAGACAAGAATTATCTTAGGTGAAGGGTAGAACAGCACACACTACAGGGGAAGTCAGCACAACAGGACTAAACCAAAGCTAAGAAGTTTTCTGAAAACAATCAAACACTTTGAGGGACAGAGTAACAGGGGCGTGGGTTATGGGGACCATGCTTTTAGGGAGCATCTAGGTCAACTGGCATAACAAACTGTTAAGAAAATGTTCTTTCACCGTTCAGCCAGGATTGGACAGCCTCATAAAACAAAACAGGACTAATGAGGCACAGCAGTCCGGGGACAAGGACTAGAAGGCAGGACCAGACAGGAAAGCTGGTGACAGGGAACCCAAGGTTGAGAAAGGACAGTGTTGACATGTCATGGGATTGTTAACCATTGTCACAGGGCAGTATGTGTACTGTTTGATGAGAAACTATTTGTTCTATAAACCTTCATCTAAATTACAAAAAAAAGAATTATCTGTGTGAGATCAAACTGACAACAGCAACTCAAAAGGTTTGATGGGAAGCCTGGGGGGCAGTGACTTGAAGATAATAGTGATGGAATAGTTTGGAACAGGATAATGAGAATAGCAGCACAACTGGAAGAATGTAATTGATGTCACTACATTGTACATGCAGAAATTCTTGAAATGGTGTCTCTTTGGCTATGTATACTTGCACCAAAAAAAAAAAAAAAAAAGTCCTCCAAGGCTGAGAAGGGAGAGTATTGACATGTCATGGGGTTGTTAACCAATGTCATAAAACAATATGTGTACTGACTTTTAAATGAGAAACTATTTGTTCTGCAAACCTTTGTCTAAAGTACAATTAAAAAAAAATTGAAGCAGAATAGAAACTACTGAATGTATTGCAATTTATAAGGATAAATATTAACTTTTCAATGTTATATTAACATGTGTATGTATTCGGTTGCAATACAAAATGTATTTCTTCCTAAAAAAAGAAAATGTTCTGCATCCTAATTTCGTGAGTGTTGTCTGGAGGCCTAAACGTTAGCAAGCAGCCATCTAAGATGCATCAATTGCTCCCAACCACCTGGAGTAAAGCAGAATGAAGAACACCAAAGACACAAGAAAAATATTAGCCCAAGAGGCAGAAAGGGCCACATGAATGAAGAACACCAAACACACAAGGAAAACATTAGCCCAAGAGACAGAAAAGGCCACATAAAGACTTCAACAGCCTGAGACCAGAAGAACTGGATGGTGCCCAGCTACCACCAATGACTACCCTGACAGGGAACACAACAGAGAGTCTCTGATGGAGCAGGGGAAGGGTGAGATGCAGAACTCAAATTCTAGTGAAAAGACCAGACTTAATGGTGTGACTGAGACTGAAGGATCCCTAGAAAGCATGGCCCCTGGACTCTGTCAACCCAGAACTAAAACAATTCCTGAGGCCAACTCTTCAGACAAAGATTGGACTTAACTGTGGGACATAAAATGATACTCGTGAAGAGTGTGCTTCTTAGCTCAAGTAGATACATGAGACTAAATGGGCAGCTTCTGTCCAGAGATGAGATGAGAAGGCAGAGAGGGTTACGAGCTGATTGAATGGACATGGGAAATCGGGTGGAAAGGGGGAGTGTGCTGTCATAGTATAGGGAGAGCAACTAGGGTCACATAACAATGTATGTATAGATTTTTGTATGAGAGACTGACTTGAATTGTAAACTTTCACTTAAACTACAGCAATTGGAAAAAAAAAAGATTTACAGCCTTGGAAACCCTATGAGGTCACTATGAGTCGGAATCGATTCAACGCCAGTGGGTTTTTGGTTTTTTCTCCTCTAGCTCTCATTATCTACAATAAAAACGTGCGTTGCCGTGGAGTCAATTCCAACTCATAGCAACCCTAAAGGACAGAGTAGAACTGCCCCACAGGGTTTCCAAGGAGCGGCTGGTGGATTCTAACTGGTGACCTTTCGGTTAGTAGCCGATCTTTTAACCACTGTGCCACCAGGGCTCCTTATCTACAATACGAAGTATTATGTGTGCTTATTTGTTCAGCTATTGAATACACAGAAAGTAGTTTCCAAATTGCCAAATTCCATACAGTTGTGAGAAACTAATTTACATTTATAGTCTAGCCTTAGTTTAGTAAAGCCTATAGTTTAGCCTTACAGTATCAGCTCAAACAGTGTTTTCCAGAGTTACTTAGGTTAGCTTCTTTTTCCCCCCAACTGCTTCAGTAAGGTTTCATCATTTGCCAGTCTACATTCCATCTTGGGTTCTTCTGACAACTTGATTGATTTATGTAAATTTGTGTACAGTAAAATTCACTCTTTGGGATGTACAAGTCTATGGGTTGGGACAAGTCGAAGGAGGTGTGTATTCCTCACCCCAAAAGCTCCTTCGTGCTGCCCCTTTGTAGTCAATCTGTTAACCCAACCACTAATCTGTTTTCCATTCTCATGGAAATATAACATACAGTTATATTTGGTTCTGTCTTCTTTCATTTAGCAAAATGTATTTAAGATTCATCCACACTGTTGCACAGATCAGTAGTTTGTTCGTTTTTATTACCAGAAGTATTCTACTGTGTAGATGTAGCCATTCACATATTGAAGGATATCTGGGTTATATCTAGTTTTTGGTGATTATGAATAAAACCGATATAAACTTTCACATTCAGTTTTTGGTGAAACACGTTTTCAACTCACTTGGGTAATGCCTAGAAGTGGGATTACTGGGTCATATGGTAAGTGTATACTTACGGTTTACAAAACCGTAAAATTGTTCGCCAAAGGAGCTGTATCACTTTGCATTCCCACCCACAATGCATAAAAGTTCCAGTTACTCCCCATTCTCACAACACTTGGTGTTGTCAGGTTTCGTTTTCCTGTTTAGCCATTGTAGTAGGTGTTGCTGTTGTCAGCTGCCATTGGCCACCGACTCATGGTGACCCCAAGAAGGAAACTCTGCCCAGTCCCGTGCCATCTCCATGATGGGTTGTGGATCAGACCATTGTGATCCACAGGGTTTTTACTGGTTGATTTTCAGAAGCAGATCACCAGGACTTTCTTCCTAACTTGTCTTAGTCTGGAAGCTCCACTGAAACCTCTTCAGTATTAAGCCTCCACTGACAGAAGGGTGGTGACTGTGCCTGAGGTACACAGGCCAGGAACTGAATCTGGGTCTCCTGCATCTCCTGCATGGAAGGTGAGAATTTCACCACTGAACTGTCAGTGTCCCCATGTGTGTAGTGGCAGGTGTATTTTAGAAATCAGAAAATCACACATATGAATCCAGACTCCTGTCTTTTCATGGTGAATCAGAAATTCAGATAACAGTGTCCTAGTAATCCTGCAAGGAAATAACTGGCTACAGCTACTGGTAGATGGGCATATTCTCTCCCTTTTATCACAGCCCCTGCCATTCCCAAGTGTTTAACACCCAGTTCCCTTCACACAACGAGGTTACCTGCCTGATCTTTGCAGCCACCTGAGTTAGAGACCAATCTACAAATATCACTGGGTGTGTCACACCCAGCCCTATCCCCAAAAACTTAAATCCACATGCTTGGTGCCCTGTGCAAGTGTGCCCCCAAACCCCTTTATAACTTCACCTCTTACCATCTTCCCTACCCTATAGTCCTATACTCCAGTTTACAGTAACACTCCCATGCCTCCTTCCTTGTTAATGTTCTTTCCCTGCCCCTTTCACCCCAGCTCTTTAAATGTTCTTCTTTATGAAATCTTGCTTAGTTTTCAAAACGTAACTCAGATGTCATTTCCTCTGTGAGCAAAGCTTCCCTGAAAGCACCCAGGACAGAATTAAACACATCCTACTGTGAACTTCCACTGCACCTACTATGCATGGTATAGTTAGCTACCTATGGATTTGTCCCCCTCACTCCTCTATCGACAGTTCTGATAGAGTGCAGTGATCCTATCTCATTCACCACTAGGTATCTCTAAAATTTAGCATGTAGCATGTACTACATACACACACACACACACACAGACTATACAGCACATTCTCCAGAGCTAGTATGGATCATCTCTGGTTAACTTTGCTTTTATTGGTTTACAAAAAAATAATAAGAAATGGAGGAAGGGAAATAAACTTCCACTTGTAGGAAATGACTATGCAGTTTACAGCATAACACATAACCAAGTAAACACAGAAAGATAAAACTAAGTACCTAATGTGCTGCCACATTCCTGCCTTCTTTAAGCTGTGACTGAATTTGTCAGCTCTTCTCTCAACTAGGAAGGAGGAAAGGAGGAGGAGAGAAAGGAAAAATCTTTGGTATCTTACTGAAAGGATAACTCTTAAGAATCAGTACAAAGCTGGTTTCTATGCAGTGGAAGACAAATATACCCAGTTCTCCAACTTTTTCACCATTTCTGACACCGGCCATTCTCCCCACAGCACTTGTTCTCTATTGGGTTCAATAATTCATTGCAGTGCTCACAGGGAACTCAGGGAAACACCTTATCTGCAGTAACAACTTTAATAACAGAGAAAGATATAAACAAAGGTATAAACAGAGAAATGCATACAGCAAGGTCCTAGAAGGGTCTCTGGAACCTCAACATCTCAAAGGGACCTGCTTACCCTCCCAGGAACAGATGTTCACTCTCGCTAACCAGGAAAATTTTTAACCAGGAACTGTTCTTTACTGTCACTCGGTGCGCTCCACAGTTGGCCACTCCTCTAAGCTTGCTCCTGGCTCCAGACTGGCTCCAAGACAGCTCTCAGCCAAGGTTCAGCCTTTACAGTCTGCTGCCACTGTCTAAGTTCACTTGTTGTCTCTACCTATTCTGGTACCATCGCAGCTGCTGCTTCCATCAGCTTTGCAGGTTCACCCAGTCTGGGAGGGTCATAGCACAGGGCCATCAAGTCCAAAAGATGCCCTCCTCTCCCCGCTCTAGATCAGGAGTCCTCATCTGAGCCTCTATGTTCTAGGATTTTCATCAGTCATGGGACAGGCTATCCAGCCAATCCCTGTAAAGTCAGTTGGGGTGGAACTCTCCAGACAATCAGTAAAGGTCAGACCAGGCAGGGCTTCCTAGCCAATCAGAGTAAAGGTCAGACCAGACCAGGCTTCCCAATCAATGAGGGTAAAGGTCAGTTACCAGGAGGGGCTCCCCAATCAATCAAGGTAAAGGTCAGACCAGGGGAGTTCAGGAACCAGAACCAAAAGCCAAATTACTTTTTGCTAATGTGATTCTACACCCACATCTACCCAATTTAATCCAGGGTTATAAAGAATTACATAATTCTAAGTTTTTGCAGACAAAAAGAAAAGGTATGAAGAAAACAATATGGACAGCATTCATTATGAACTGCAAATGAGTACCTCTTTCTACTTGTAGGAATAATTTTTGAGGACATGTCAATGGACATTTCTCAAATTCTCACTGACACTGTGGGCTACACTAAAGCACAGTAGCTCATATATCTTCTAACCAAGCACTACTTTCTCTTTGCCTTTTTTTTTCTTGTTCATTAAAAAAATATCAGCTTCATGAAATCACCCTCTGCTATTCATGTTAGGTCAATGAAAACAAAGTACCTTAAGTTCTTCAGGAAAAAAAAAAAAAGAATCATACAAATATCAGTAGTATCACTACAGACTCTTTCTAACCAAGAACAACATGTCATTTGCCATTGTGGAGGACAATTAATTGACAACAGCAAAATAAAAGTTTCCTAGGAATTACGAGCCACAGGTTCATAAGGTTTCTTCAAATCCCGCTTCTGCTGGTAAGTTGCTACAAAACTGAAGTCAGCCATAATCTCTTAGGAAATATTAACTAGCTGTAAGATGTGAATCCTTTCTACAATAATGTTTAAATAATATGCTTAGCAGTTCGCAATCACTACACAAAAAGCATGGGACACTTGGTAACGACAAGATGAGACTTTAGCTAGCAACGAGCTATAAAATTGCCTAGCTAGAGACTCAAATTTTTACTCCATGCTCTCAAATTTCAAACTCTTAAGGCCAGTTTATTTAAACACTTCTTTTACCATAGCTCTTCTTCAAAATATTTTTTATCTCATTTTATGCATTATAACAACTTCAGAGAAATAGTAAAATACTTCTATTTTCTATAGTTATAATTTAAATCTATTCCCCCTTTTTAATAAATGACTGTCACCACAATGCCATTCGTTTTAGCAAGATTTTTCTTTCCCTCATGAAATCCTATCAGAATATACCAAAAAAGAAAAAAAGAGCCATGTTGGGTTCCAGTCTTCAAGAATTCTTTCAACGTAAGTGCTGAATAGAAATAATGATAGCAGGCATCATTTTCTTGTTCCTCACATCAAAGGCAATGCTTCCTGTATTTTATCACTAAAACATAACGTTTATTATAAGTTTATTGAATTAAGGAAGTTCAATCCTATTCCTTGTATGCAAACGATTTTTCTTTTTCCTCTGAATGACTAGCCAGTTTCATCAAATGGTTTTTCTGCAACTATTGAGATAAACATATATACATATATTTTACCTTCAAATGGCTAATCTAGTTGTTCTTGTTATTGTTAGGTGCCACCAAGTTGGTTCCAACTCTGAGTGACCCGAAGTACAACAGAAGGAAATACTGCACAGTCCTGCACCATCCTCACAATCATTGCTATGCTTGAGCCCATCGTTGCAGCCACTTTGTTAATTCATCTCATTGAGGGTCTTCCTCTTTTTCACTGACCCTCCACTTTACCAAGCATGATGTCCTTCTCCAAGGACTGGTCCCTACTGATAACATGTCCAAAGAACACAAGACAAAGTCTCACCATCCTCGCTTCTAATGAGCATTCTGGCTGTACTTCTTTCAAGACAGATTTGTTCATTCTTCTGGCAGTCCATGGTATATTTAATATTCTTCACCAACACCATAATTCAAAGGCATCAACTCTTCTTCGGTCTTCCTTATTCATTGTCCAGCCCTCACACGCATATGAGGTAACTGAATAGACCATGGCTTGGGTCAGGCACACCTTAGTCTTCCAAGTGACATCTGCTAATCTGGTAAATCACATTAATTAGTTTTCTAATGTTAAAAAGTCCTTGCACTCCTCAAATAAACTCAACTTGGTCAAGATTCTTTTTTTTTTTAATATGCTGCTTAATTCAGGCTCTTTATATCTCTATAATAAGTGAGTTTGGCATATAGGTTTCCTTTTAAATACTGTCCTTGCCTGATTTAGGCACCAAGGCTGTACCTCCTTATAAAATGAGCTAGGGTGTATTCCTTCTTCCTTTCTATACTTAGGAATGGTTTATATGAAATGGAGATAATCTGATCCTTAAAATTTGGTAGAACAGCTCAAGCTTGGCAGGAATATTTAAAGGAGAGATTTTTCTAACTACTGGCTGAGTGCCTTTTATGGTTATGTGACTATTCAGTTTTCCTATTTCACTTTAGGTCATTTTTAATAAGTTATATTTTTCTAGTCACTTGGTTATATCATCCTCTCAGAACATGCTATCATACAGGACAAAATGCCCTAAGTACATGCATTCACTAATAAAGTCTCATGGCTCCATTTGTGTTAGCAACAGTTTGTCTAGTTACAAGATGAGGAAAGAAAGCATAAAATTGTAACAGCCACTAAAAATGATAAACATTGAAGAACTAGAAAAACTCCAAAGTTATGCCACAACTAGGATTACAATTGTGCAAAGACTACATTTACTCCTTACAAAAATTAAAGTAGCAATAGAAGAATGTAAATGATTATGTTAAGCTCTACTCTAAGCAAGAGCAGCTGAGAGATGAGGGGTTCTTTTTGTCCACTCAGCCCTAACTCAGAGGTTGGAAGCTCTCTATCCCAGTTGTGGCATGCTTAGAGTATTATGACCCCAATCACCCTAGCCTTAGCTTGTTTGCAAGGTGGAGGCTGTATGCCAGGCGAGGCAAGCTGAAAAGACCAGATGCCAACATGCCCTCCCAGAAACCTACAGGTAAAGGGGAGGTGTCCTAAGAGAGAAATGGGTCACTGTCCCTGCGCACAACTCTGAAGCAGTAGATAAGAGATTTTGTCCAGAGGAAAGGCAGGCTGTGAGAACAGAGAGCTCAGAAACTCTCCAGGAGGAAACCGGTTTTATTTGGAATAGTGTGTGGGAGAAGTTCAAGCTTAGGGCACACTGAAAACAATGTAGATTTTGATAGTTAAGAGGAGGCTAAGAGCTCTATAAGAGCAACAAGCTAAATCACAGACCAACTGAGAGTTTACTAGAGGGAACCAGGGAAAGAGACATCTAAGAAAAGCCCTCCTTGGGCTGGAATACGCCTAAATAAAACACTGGCCTCAAAGACTATCCCTGAAAAGGGGTTCAAGTTTAACTGGATTACACCATGGAACAATATATGCCCTAGGGCATTCTCCAAAAAAAAAAAAAAAAAGAAGAAAAGAAAATAGAGCAATAAGCAGCAATCAGTGGAGACTGCTGCCATCTGGGTGTGATACCAAAAGGGGCAGACAGCTTAAAAGAGAGATGAGAAGAAGCGACAGTGAAAGAGAGCCTTGATAAAATCACTGTCAATCTGGGGAGACTGTGTTTGCCCCAAACTGTTCCCTCTTAGGAATGACATCAGAGGAGTCATACTGTGGGGGACACTTTCACTAAAAGTGCAGCTAAGTGAAGAAAACAAACAAGCATGAAAAACAACGAGCCATGGAAAGCAGAAAGGTAGGGGAATCAGTATCCAGAGTTTTCTACAATATATTATATGAAAATCCAGTTTTTAACAAAATTAATTCAAAACAAGAAAATGTGACGCATACACAGAAAAACAGAAACTGCCTTTGAAGGGGCCCAGATGGCAGATTTAGCAGACAAAGACTTCAAAGCAGCTATTATACATATGAAGTTCCTTGGTGGTAAAAAGCTCTGGTGTTGCAGTGGTAAAGCGCTCAGCTGTTAACCGAAAGGTTGACAGTTTGAACCCACAAGCTACTGCATGGGAGAAAGATGTAGCAATCTGCTTCCATAAAGATTACAGCCTTAGAATCCCTATAGGGCAGTTCTACTCTGTCCTATAGCATCCTTATGAGTTGGAATAGACTTGATGGCAATGAGTTTGGGGTTTTTTTTTTTTCTGGGTGGTACAAATGGGTGACCTGCTTGACTGCTAACCGTAAGGCTGAAGGTTTAAGTCCACACAGAGCCATCTCAGAAGAAAGGCCTGGTAATCTATTTCTGAAAAAATCAGCCATTGAAAACCCTACAGAGCACAGTTCTACTCTGACACATGTGAGGTCACCATGCGTTGCAATCGACGCATTTTCATTATAAATACATTCAAAGAACTAAAAAAATTCATGCTTAAAGAAGTAAAAGAGGTTGACATCTGCAAAGACGGTGAGGTAAGAACCTTCAAAAGTTTACCCCTCAATAAATGTGAAAAGAAAAAACTGGAAAAAATTATCACTTAACTTTGCCAGACCTATGAAAATTAACCAAAGGCTGCCAGAAACTCAGGGAGTGTTAGGCAAACAAAAAGAACTGAAACTCGGTTAAACAGCAAGCTTTGTGGTGTTTTAAATTACCTACTTCCATTCCCTGTTCCACAGCTCCACAGCAGCCATGAAAAATAACAGACCACATTCCTTGAACCAGAGGGAGCAAAACAGGATTGGAGCTCTTTTAAAGTCTCATTCCCAAAGCTGAGTCATTATTTAACCTGTATGGTGGTTTCCTGAAAGACTTCACTAGAATTTGCCCACTGCTACTGTGGGGGTAGGAAAGAGGGGTTGTTCAACATTTTAAAATCTTGGCTGCATGAAGTGAAGGAAAAAAACTAATCAACTAATGGTGCAGGACCAGGCAGTGTTTCATTCTGTTGTACACAGGGTCACTATGAGTCAGAACCGACTCAGCAGCACGTAACAACAACAACAGCAAACAAAAAACTAACCAAAAAACTTAAAAAGAAAATCTCAGAAATAAGATGTCTGACAAGCTATGTTTTAAAAGCTCATACATATTGCTGGGAATCTAGAGGACCACATGAATGTGTGGAACTGTGCTGGTGATCAGGAAAGACTTTAAAAGGCCATAGAGTTAGGGCAGAGTTGTAAACTTCCTTCCTGGGTGTGAAGATATGCCACAACAGGCACATAAAGCTCCTTGGCAAAGACTGAGAGACTTACAGGTTCTAGGTGTTTAAGGAAATGTATATACAATCATTAGCTGACCGGTGAGCTAATAAACCAGCATCAGTGGGAACATACGACAAAAATATAGACTTCACAGAACTAGCTCAGAAAAGTCACTAAACAAATAACTACAACTACAATAATCAAGACCAGCAAACCCTGGGGATGGGAGAAAATCTAATTTACAAGACTGCCATATTGTATTATTTGAAATGTCCCGTTTTCAACAAGAACAAAAAGACATGCAAGGAAAGTATTTCTCATGTACATGAAAAAAATAGTAAATACAAACTGTCCGAGTGAACTTACTAAACAAAGATTGTAAAACAGCTATTTTAAATATGTTTAAAGAACTAAATGAAGTCATGCCTAAATAACTAAAGAGAATTCCAGTTAAGATGGCATCATAACACTCCCCTACAACGAAAACTCAAGAAACTAAGTAAAACAGACACAAATAATGCCTCAAAATCAAATGGTGAGTTGAAGAAAAAGACTGAGCACCAACTGGAAGGAGAGGCAGAACAAGGTCAATGAGGAAACAGGGATGGGCAGATCAACTGCACCCGGCCTGCTAGCATGTAACGTCGTGATCACTATGGGACAGCATTAAGCAACAACCTGGAGTGAGGAACCCAGGAACGAAGCCTCAAGAAGAACACAGCTAGTGGCAGAGCTTCTGTGTAAACAACCCTGGAAAGAAATAACAAGGTGGGCAGAACATGTCCTGGGACAGGGTACACCCAAGAGAATGATGCAAGGAAGTGGCATAGCTTTGAAGACAAGGAACCACAAGGAAGTTCTACTAGAGTAAAGTAAGGTGGACTGAATTGTTGGAGCCCTGGTGGCACAGTGGTTAAGAGCTCATCTGCTAAGCAAAAGGTCGGCAATTCGAATCCACCAGCCACTCCTTGGAAACCCTATGGGGCAGTTCTATTCTGTCCCATACGGTCACTATGAGTAAGAATCGACTTGAAGGCAATAGGCTTTTTGTTTTTAAAGGAGACTGAATAGACAGGAAGTGCACATATGCAGAGTAACAAAGAAGAGTAAAGAAGGGCTGCAGTGAGCTCCTATCCATCTGGAGACTGCAGAGAAGGGAGAGAAGTAGGAATTAGGGCAGCAACTGATTGTTGGTGACAACCCCCATCCATTTAGACAGGAGACACCATCGAATAGTCAACCCGCAGAGTTAGAATTAGGAAATTCACTGCTGTCAAGTGGATTTCGATTCACAGAGACCCTGTAGGACAGAGCAGAACTGCCCCATAGGGTTTCCAAGGCTGTAATCTTTCTGGAAGCAACTGCCCTCTCAAAAAAATCATTCCTGTGTAAACCGCCCAACCCTCCTGTCTGCAGGCTCTGTTTTCCCCCTCTCCTCTACCCCTGCCATCTGCACTAATCTGCACAGTTTCCACTTTGCACCCCCAGCCCTCCATGAGATACAGGTCATCTAGGCAAACGCAGGCAGGCTCCACTTCACCACTTCCCACTTCCCGGACTGCTGTTTTTATGGCTTGCCCACGGACTCCTCACCCTGCCCTAAGGCCCCTGCCCTCAACTGTGCAGAACACCCCTGTCTCCAGTCCCTTCCTGGCTGAGTGGGCCTCTAGAACCTGCCCTGCCAGCCCCTCCCTGCAACTCATCCTACAATCCATGAGCCTCACTAACTATTCACACCAACACATAGGGACCCCATTATCCTATGAAAGGATCCCGACCACTCAACATCTGGCACCTCACATTGGGGAAGAAACCTGTTCTTGCAACACAACACAATCTTCCAAGAGAAAACATACGGACCTAAGACACAGAACTCCCATGCATATGCGACTTGCCATACCAACAGTGAGAGAAAAGCACACTCACCCAACAAACAGCACCAAAGCCATTCATAGACCAAAAACACAAAATGACAACAATTAAAACAATACAAATGAAAGGATCTATGCCAAAGAAAAACAGATGAAGCTAAGCAACTAATAAATCAAAAAAAAAGTAAAACAAATGAGAAAAAAAAACAATTATACAGTGAGAAAATATATACACATACATATATACGAATACATATATAAATTAAAACCTTACTGGCTCAAAAACAGCAGTCAATTACAAATCACATAAAGAGACAGAAAAAGATGGATCCAGAAAATCAACAAAATAGATGGGGTGAAAAGATCTGTGAGGAAGAACAGATAATGGAACTAGTAGACAAAGACTTCAAAAAGCTAGTATTAACTCTCCTTAAAGAGATCAAAGGAAACTGAAAAAACAGACTAGAAGAAAAAGCTAGTATTAACTCTCCTTAAAGAGATCAAAGGAAACTGAAAAAAACAGACTAGAAGAATTTAGCAAAACAATACAAAAAAATAACAAATTAAATAAATAGAATCCTTAAAAAAAAAAAAAAACGCTAACAATTCAGAAGCTTACCAACAAAACAATAGAAATAACTTCAATGGAAGAATACAGAAGTCAAATTGAAACAATAGAAGGAAGAATTAGCAAATAGAGGAAAAAAGGTTTTGATATTACTTGGTATGAAAAACAAGTAGAAAAAAGATAAAAGGAAACAAAGAAAGCATATGGGTTATATGGGATATCATCAACAAAAATAACACGAATGTTAGGAATCCAAGAGAAAGAGAAACAAAATTTAAAGAAAGAATCTTTGAACAATTAATGGCAAAAAACTACCCACATATTATTAAAGATGAGAAGACTTTCATTCAAAAAGCTCAACAAACTCCATATAAGATAAATCGCAAGAGAAAGACACCAAGACATTTATAATCAAACTCTTCAGATCCAAAGAAACAATTCTGAGAGCAACAAGTGAAAAGCGAAATATCACCTACAAAAGGGCTCCAATAAGATTAAGCGCTAACTTCTCATCAGAAACCATGAAGGCAACAAAACAATCAGATGTCATATACAAAGCCTTGAAAGATAAGAACTGTCAACCAGAAATTATATTCTAGAAAAATTATCATTCAATATTAGGGAGATACTAGGACATTCCTAGATAAGCAGAAATTAAAGGAATTTGTAAATACCAGACCAGCCATACAAGAACTATTAAAGGGAGTCCTTCAAACAGAAAAGCAAAGACAACAGGCAACAACCTAAGGAAAATACAAATGACAGCATCACCCTGATACCAAGCCAGGTAAAGAAATCATAACAGTAAAATAAAAGTTAAAAAATGATTACAGGGAATCTGAGATGCAAAGTTGTAGTCAATGACAATATAAAAATAAAAGGGGGAATGATTGGTGTACCTAAAGAACTTTCATATGAGGAGCAAGTTAAGGCAATTTCAAGATATAACAGACTGTTATATCGTTCCTGTGTTTCAGCCCATTGTTGCAGCCACTGTGTCAACCAATTTTAAGGGCCTTCCTCTTTTTTGCTGACCATCTACCTCACCAAGCATCATGTCTTTCTCCAGGGACTGGACCCAACTGATAACATGTCCAAAGTATGTGAGAGGAAGTCTTGCCATTCTTGCTTCTAATGAACATTCTGGTTGTACTTTTTCCATGACAAATTTGTTCATTCTTCAGGAAGTCTATGGTATATTTAATATTCTTTGCAAACACCATGATTCAAATGCATTAGTTCTCCTTTGGTCTTCCTTTTTAATTGTCCAGCTTTCGCGTGCATATGAAGAGACTGAAAATACCATGGCATGGGTCAGGTGTACCTTAGTCCTCAAAGTGACATCCTTGCTTTTTAACACTTTAAAAAGGTCTTTTTGTCCAGTGCAATAAGGCATTTGATTTCCTCACTGCTGCCTCAATGAGCATTGATTACGGATCCAAGAAAAATGAAATTCTTGACAACCTTCTGTTTATCATGATGTTTGTACTGGTCCAGTTGTGAGAATGTTTATAAATGTAAGATGTTAAACGTTATCCACATGGTAACCACAAAGAGACTTAAGAAATTCACTCACCAAAACACAAAAGAAAAACAAAAATATTCAGGAAACACACAACCATAAATAATAAATGAAAACACAAATCATATACCAAAAAACTCAGCACAGAGTAAATAACAAAGAAACCATTAACAACACAAACAAAGTTATAACAAAATATCTGCATTAAATTCATGCCTACTGATAATCACACAAAATATCAGTGGATTAAATGTACCAATCAAGAGACAGAGTGACAGAATGAATAAAAAACATTACCCATTAATACGTTGCCTATAAAAAACACACATTAGACATAAAGACAAAAACAGGTAAAAAACCGTAAGATGGAAAAATACATATGAAGCAAATAGCAATCAGAAGAGAGAGTAACTGGCAATATTAGTAACTGACAAAATAGACTTGAAGTCAAAATGCATTACAAGACTCAAGGAAGGATGTTATTATATAACGATAAAAAAGGCAATTCAAAAAGAAGACATAAAAATTATAACTATTTATGCACCCAATGTCAGAGCCCCAAAATTTATAAAGCAAAGCCTGAAGAAAAACTGACAGATCTACAGTAACAGTAGGAGATTTAAATACCCCACTTTTGATGATGGACAGAACAATCAATAAAGATACAGAATACCTACATGGGCACTATTAACCAACCAGACCTAACAGAAATATACAGAGTACATATGCTACATGAGCACAATACATATTCTTCTCTAATGCACATGGAACATTCTCCAGAATAGACCATATCTTAGGTCAAAAAGCAAATCTCAATAAATTTTTAAAAACTGAAACCATGCAAAGCACCTTCTCTGACCATAACCGTATGAAGCTAGAAATCAATAACAAGAAGAATAAGGGGAAAAAATAAACACGTGGAAACTAAGTAACATAGTACTAAAAAAATACTGGGTCATAAAAGAAATCAAAAGTGAAACTAAAAACTACTTCAAATAAACAACATTCAAAAAAGAGCAGGAGTGACAATATTAATCTCTGACAAAACAGACTTTAAAATTCACCACAAAGGATAAGGAAGGACACCACATAATGATTAAAGGATCAATACACCAGGAGGACATAATTATAATAAATATTTATGAACCCAACGACAGGGCTCTAAAACACATAAAACAAACTATAACAGCATTAAAAAGACAGACAGACAGCTCTACAATAAGAGTAGGAGACTTCAACACACCACTTTCGGTGAAGGACAGAATATCCAGAAAGAAGTTTAATAAAGACACAGAAGATCTAAATGATACAATGAACCAACCTGATCTCAAAGACATATACCAAACACTCCACCTAACAGCAGCCAACTATACTTTCTTTTCCAACACACATGGAACATTCTCCAGAACAGACCGCATATTAGGCCATAAAGAAAGCCTTAACAGAATCTAAAACATCAAAATATTACAAAGCATCTTTTCTGACCATAAAGCCATAAAAGTAGAAATCAATAACAGAAAAGCAAGGGAAAAAAAATCAAACACATGGAAACTGAACAACACCTTACTCAAAAACTACTGGCTTATAGAAGAAATTAAGGATGGGATAAAGAAATTCATAGAATCAAACGAGAATGAAAACACATCCTACCAGAACCTTTGGGACACAGCAACAGCAGTGCTCTGAGGTAAGTTTATAGCAATAAATGCACACATCCAAAAAGAACGAAGGGCCACAATCAAAACATTAACCCTACTACTCAAACAAGTAGAAAGAGACCAGCAAAAGAAGCCCTCAGGCACCAGAAGAAAGGATATAATAAGAATTAGAGCAGAATTAAATGAAATCGAGAACAGAAAAACAACTGGAAGCATTAACAAGACCAAAAGCTGGTTCTTTGAAATGATCAACAAAATCAATAAATCATTGGCCAACCAACAAAAAAAAAAGAGAAACAAATAACCTGTATAAGAAATGAGATGGGTGATATCACAACAGACCCAACTGAAATTAAAAGAATCATAACAGAATACTATGAAAAATTCTACTCTAAAACCTAAAGGAAATGGACAAATTTCTAGAAAATCACTACTAACTAAACTAACACAAACACAGGTAGAACAACTAAACAAACCTATAAAAAAGAAGAGCTTGAAAAGGTAATTAAAAATCTTCCAACAAAAAGAAGCCCTGGCCCGGATGGTTTCACTGGAGAATTCTACCAAACTTTCAAAGAAGAGTTAACACCACCACTACTAAAGGTATTTCAGAGCATAGAAAAGGACAGAATACTCCCAAACTCATTCTATGAAGCCAACATAACCCTGATACCAAAACCAGGTAAAGACACCACAAAAAAAAGTTACAGACAATATCCCTCATGAACAGTGACACAAAAATCCTCCACAAAATTCTAGCTGACAGAATTCGGCAATATATCAAAAAAATAATTCACCATGATCAAGTGGGATTTATACCAGGTATGCAGGGATGGTTCAACATTAGAAAAATAATCAATGCAATCACCACATTAAGAAAACAAAAGACAAGAAACACATGATCTTATCAATTGATGCAGAAAAGGCATTCGACAAAGTCCAACACCGATTCATGATAAAAACTCTCAACAAAATAGGAATAGAAGGGAAATTCCTCAACATAATTAAGGGCATTTCTACGAAGCCAACAGTCAACGTCATCCTAAATGGAGACTTTAAAAGCATTCCCCTTGAGAACAAGAACCAGACAAAAACGTCCTTTTATCACCACTCTTATTCAACATTGTGCTGAAGGTCCTAGCCAGAGCAATTCGACTAGAAAAATAAATAAACGGCATCCAAATTGGTAGGGAAGAAGTCAGAGTATCCCTATTTGCAGATGATGTGATCTTATACACAGAAAACCCCAAAGAATCCACAAGAAAACTACTGGAACTAATAAAAGATTTCAGCAAAGTGTCAGGATACAAGAAAAACATATAAAAATCAGTTGGATTCCTCTACACCAACGAGGAGAACTTCCAAGAGGAAATCATCAAATCAGTATCATTTACAATATCCCCCAAGAAGATAAAATACTTAGGAATAAAAGTAACCAGAGACATAAAACACAACTATACAATGAAACCTACAAAACACTACTGCAAGAAACCAAAAGGGACCTGCGTAATTGGAAAAACATACCTTGTTCATGGATAGGAAGACCCAGCATTTGTGAAAATGTCAATTCTACCCAAAGCGATCTACAGATACAATGCAATCCCAATCCAAATTCCAATGACATTTTTTAATGCGATGGAGAAACAAATCACCAACTTCATATGGAAAGGGAAAAGGCCCCGGATAAGTAAAACATCACTCAACAAGAAGAGCAAAGTGGGAGGCCTCACACTATCTGATTTTATAGCCTATTATACCGCAAAGGTAGTCAAAACAGCCTAGTACTGGTACAACAACAGATATATAGACCAATGGGACACAATTGAGAATCCAGACCTAAGTTCACCCACCTATGAGCAGCTGATATTTGACATAGGCCCAAAGTCCGTTAAATGGGGAAAAGACAGTCTGCCATAACATGATAACCATCTGCAAAAAACTGAAAAAAGACCCAAACCTCACACCATGCACAAAAACTAACCCAAAATGGGTCAAATACCTAAATATCAAACAGAAAACGATAAAGATCAAGGAAGAAAAAACAGGGACAACGCTAGGAGTCCTAATACATGGCATAAACAGAATATGAACCATAAGTAACAATGCACAAGCACCAGAAGAGAGACTAGATAAATGGGAGCTCCTAAAATTCAAACACTTATGCTCATCAAAAGACTCCACCAGAAGAGTAAAAAGACAGCCTACAGACTGGGAAAAATTTTTGGGCTACGACAAATCCAATCAGCGTCTAATCTCTAAAATCTACAAGATATTGCAAAACCTCAACAACAAAAAGACAAATAACTCAATTAAAAAATGGGCAAAGGATATGAACAGGCACACTGCCAAACAAGACATTCAGGCAGCTAACAGACAAACGGGAAATGCTCACGATCATTAGCCATTAGAGAAATGCAAATCAAAACTACAATGATATACTATCTCACCCCAGCAAGGCTAGCATTAATCCAAAAAACACAAAATAATAAATGTTGGAGAGGTTGTGGAGAGACTGGAACACTTCTACACTGTCGGTGGGAATGTAAAATGGTATAAACCACTTTGGTAATCGATTTGGCACTTCGTAACAAGCTAGAAATAGAAGCACCACACAAATCAGCTATCCTGCTCCTTGGAATATATCCTAGAGAAATAAGAGCCATCAAACGAATAGAAGTATGCAGACTCATGTTCACTGCAGCACTGTTCATGACAACAAAAAGATGGAAACGTCCCATCAGTGGACGAATGGATAAAAAAATTATAGTATATTCATACAGTGGAATACTATGCAATGATAAAGGACAATGATGAATTCGCAGAACCTAACACGGAGGGATCTGGAAGGCATTAAGCTGAGTGAATTTAGTCATTCACAGAAGGACAAATATTGTATAAGACCACTATTATAAGAACTCAAGAAAAGGTTTAAACACAGAAGAAAACATTCTTTGATGGTTATGAGGGTGGGGAGGGAGGGTGAGGGTTATTTACCAACTAGATAGTAGACAAGAATTATCTTAGATGAAGGGAAGAACAGCACACACTACAGGGAAAGTCAGCACAACTGAACTAAATCAAAGCTAAGTTTACTGAATACAATCAAACACTTCGAGGGACAGAGTAGCAGTGTCAGGTGTCTGGGGATCATGCTTTCAGGGGACATCTAGGTCAACTGGTGTAAGAAACCTTATTAAGAAATGTTCTGCTTACTACTTTGGTGACGGGTGCCTGGGGTCTTAAAAGCTAGTGAACGGCCATCTAAGATGCATCAATTGGTCCCGACCCACCTGGAGTAAAGGAGAATGAAGAACACCAATGACACAAGGCAAGTATTAGCCCAAGAGACAGAAAGGGCCACATAAAACAGAGACTGCATCAGCCTGAGACCAGGAGAACTAGAAGGTGTCCAGCTACCACCAACGACTGCCCTGACAAGGAACACAACAGAGAGCCACTGATGGAGCAGGAAAAAAGCGGGCTGCAGAACTCAAATTCTAGTAAAAAGACCAGACTTACTGGTCTGACTGAGACTGGAGGATCCCCAGAAAGCATGGACCCTGGACTTTCTATCAACCCATAACTAAAACCATTTCTGAGGCCAACTCTTCAAACATTAGACTGGACTATGGGACATAAAGTGATACTCATGAAAAGTGTGCTTCTTAGCTCAAATATACATGAGACTAAATGGGCAGCTCCTGTCTGGAGGTGAGATGAGCAGGCACAGAGGGTCAGGAGCTGGTTGAATGGACACGGGAAATCAGGGCCGGGAAGGCAGAGTGTGCTGTCACAGTATAGGGAGAGCAATTAGGGTCACATAACAATGTATGTATAAACTTTTGTATGATAGACTAACTTGAATTGTAAACTTTCACTTAATGTACAATAATAAAAAAAAAACTACTTAGAATAAAATGAAAATGAAAACATATCAAAACCTATGGGATGCAGCAACAGCAGTGCTCAGAGGGAAATTCATAAAATAAATGCCTACGGTAAAAAAAAGAAGCCCAAACCCATTATCTAACCCAACAACATTTGTATTTAGAAAAGGAGGAGTAAAATAAGACCAAAGCTACTAGAAGAAAGGAAGTAATAAAGATAAAAACAGAAATAAATGAAATAGAAAAATAGAAAGAACCAACAAAACTGGAAGTTGGTTCTTTGAAAGGATGAATAAAATAGACAAAGCCCTAGCTAGACTGAAAAAGGAAAAAGAGTAGTAGTCACAAATATCCAAAATATGAAATGAAATTGGAGACACTACAACAGATTCAACTGAGATAAAGAAGATCATAACAGAATACTATAAAAAAGTGTACTTCAACAAATTTGAAAACTTAGAAGAAATAGACTAACTATGAAAAACACACAAAGTACCTAAATTTACACAAACAGAAATTAAAAATCTAAACATAACAACAGAATGCTCCTTAGAAGCAAGGCTGGCAAGACTTTGTCTCACATACTTTGGACATGTTAACAGGAGGCATCAGTCCCTGGAGAAGGACATCATGCTTGGTAAAGTAGAGGGTCAGCGAAAGAGAGGAAGACCCTCAACGAGATGGACTGACACAGTGGCTGCAACAATGGGCTTAGGCATAACAACAATTGTGAGGATGGCATATGACCTGGCAGTGTTTTGTTCTGTTGTAGATAGAATTACTTTGAGTTGGAAAAGGACTCAACAGCACCTAACAACAGCAACAACAAAAATAACAAAGGCAGAGATTGAAGACGTTATCAAAAACCTCCAAACAACAACAACAAAAAGCCCAGGAACAGATGGTTTCCCTGGGGAATTTTAACAAATATTCAGAGAGGAGCTGACACCAATTCTACTTAAAGTCTTCCAAAACACAGAAGGAGAAGTAAAACTCCCAGACTCATTCTATGAAGCCAGCATCACCCTGATTCCCAAGCCAGGTAAACACATCACAAAAAATGAAAATTAAAGACCAATATCCCTTATTAATGTATATGCAAAAAAATCTCAAAAAATTCTAGTGAACAGAATTCAACAACATATTAAAAAATCATACACTATGATCAAGTTAGATTCATATCAGGAATTCAAGAGTGGTTCAACATTAGAAAATCAATCAATGTAATTTACCACATAAATAAAACAAAGGAAAAGAACTACATGATCATCTCAGTTCATGCAGAAAAGGCATCTGATAAAATTCAACACCATTCTCTGATCAAAATTCTCAGCAAAATAGGAATAGGAGGGAAATCTCTCAACATAATTAAGGGCATATATGTGCAAAACCAACAGCCAACATTATTCTCAATGGAGAAAGAAGTCTTAGCCAGAGCAATAAGGCAAGAGAAAGAAATAAAGGGCATTCAAATTGGAAAGAAAGAAGTAAAACTATCCCTATTTGCAGATGACATAATTCCATACATAGTAAACCCCAACATTCCACAAGAAAGCTTCTGGATCCAATAGAAGAACTCAGCAACATTGCAGGGTACAAGATCAACACAAAAAAATCTGTTGGGTTCCTCTACCCTAATAAGGGGACAATTCCAAAATGGAAATAAACCAACACCACAGGTAACCAACAGGTTAATTCTTATTTATTTCATTGTTTTGGGGGCTACTGTAAATGGTATTGTTTTCTTGACTTCCCTTTCGAAATACTCCTTGTTAGTCTTAGTATAAAGGAGCCCTGGTGGTACAGTGGTTAAACACTTGGCTGCCAAGCAAAAGGTTGGCAGCTTGAAACCACCAGCGGCTCCACGAGAGAAAGATGTGGCAGTCTGTTTCTGTCAAGATTTACAGCCTTGCGAGCCCTGTGCGGACAGTTCTACTCTGTCCTATACAGTCGCTATGAGTCGAAACTGACTTGACAGCAAAGGGGCTTTTTTTGTTTGTTTAAATTCATTGCAACACTATTCACAAGAGCAAAAGGATGGAAAAGACCTACGTGCCCATCAATGAATGCATGGATGAACAAAAAAGTGGTACACACGTACAATGGAATACTCTGCAGCCATGAAGAATAATGATTCCTCAAAACATAATGTGGATTAATCTGGAGTACACTATGCTGAGTGAATTAGTCAATCACAAAAGGACAAACAGTGTAAGTTCTCACTTTTGTAAAAAGACAAGAATAGGTATATACATACAAACAGGGGGAGAGACAAAGAATCACTCTCTAGGCAATAAACATTTTTACTTTGGGTGATAATAAAGGTAATACTGAATGTGGGTTAAATGTTCACAATTTAATGTCCCTAATAAGTACATAAGAATAAGGGACATTTTTGGAAAATGCTATAACACACAATTTTGCAACAACAACCAAAAAACGTGTCTGGTTACATTTGTCGGTATGTATGCATATAAAGGCAGTCTCCAGGTTACAAACAATATCCATTCCTAACTGTGTCTTCAAGACATTGTAGATAAGTAGGAGCAGGTGCACATGGTTCTTATTTAGCCTTGCTTTAGTGCAAGAAAAGGCTAGAAGCCTTTTCAATGATTCAAAAGCTTAACGTGCAGCAAGTGAGGGTGATTGTGATGAAGAATTTGTTGCAACTAGAGGTTGGGTCACTCGTTTCAGAGTAAGGGCAAATTTACAAAACATTAAAGGGCAAGTACGAGCTGTCCATAAGTCAGACGTTCGTAACTCAGGGACTTACTGTATGTGTATAAATAAGCATTTACGTGTATATAAATGTGCATGTATAGGTGTATATACGTGTGCATATACGTGTAGGTGTGTTGCATATGTATTATATACACACACACACATACATATATGTATATTAAAGCACATAGGGGCACAGTTATGGACACTTCTTAGACATAACCAGATACCTCACAGGATTGGAGTTCTGGGTTTGGAAACTTAAGACAATGATCTCATGGGACAACTATGTCAATGAGCATAATATAGTTAATAAAGTTTATGCTCTACACCCTAGTTTGGTCAGTAGTGTCTAGGGACTAAAAAGCTTGCAATCAGCCACCTAAGATACAACTACTGGTCTCTACTGCAGGAGAAAAGAAAGAAGGAAACCAAAGATACAAAGAAGAAATCAATTTACGGGACAAAGAGCCTATATGAACCACAGATCTCATCTACCCTGAGACCAGAAGAACTAGATAGTGCCCAGCTACCACTACTGACTGTTTTGATCATGGACTGTATAGATGGACCCTGATAGAATGCCAGAAAACTGTAGAACAAAACTCAAATTCTTAAAACAGTACACACTTACTGAATCAGCTGAGACTAGAGAACCCGAGACTATTGCCCTCAGATACCCTTTAAACTTTGAATTGAAACTAATCCTGGAGGTCACATTTCAGCTAAATAACAGATTGACTCATAAAATAGTATCATCATTTACTCTAAAGCAAAGACAAGAAGCTAAAGGGGGGCAGAGAAATTAGATTAATGAGAATGGAACAGGAACAAACGAATGAAAATGTTGACACTTTGTAAAAAATTTAACCAATGTAACTGAAAAATTTGTATGGAAACTGTTAAATGAGAATCTAATTTGTTGTGAAAACTTTCACCAAAAACACAATATTTAAAAAAAAGAAAAAGAACTAAAGAAAACTATGGGAATGTGTCAGCAAGTAGAGAATATCAATCAAGTGACAGAAATAATAAAAAAAATAAAAACTCTGGAGTTGAAAAGTACAACAGTTGCTATAGGGGCTCAACAGCACATTTAAGCAGGCAGAAGAATCAATAAACGTGAGGACTGGTCAATTATCTTTTCTAAAGAACAGGAAAAAAAAAAGTACAGAGCTTCAAAGACCTCTGGGACATCATCAAATATAACAACATATGCATAATGGGCTTCCCAGAAGGATAGGAGAGTGAGAAATAGGTAGAAAAAATATTTGAGAAAATAAAGGGGTAGAAAAATTATGTAACAGCTCTTGTATCTCCTGGCAACTTCCAGATGCCAAAAACTTTCCAAATTTGAAGAAAAACATTCATCTAAACATCTGTCATGGATTGAATTATGTCCCCCAAAAAATGTGTGTATCAATTTGGCTGGGCCATGATTCCCAATATTGTGTGGTTGTCCTCCATTTTGTGATTGTAATTTTATGTTAAAGAGGATTAGGGTGAGATTGTAACACCCTTACTAAGGTCACATCCCTGATCCAATATAAAGGGAGTTTCCCTGTGGTGTGGCCTGCACCACCTTTTATCTTACAAGAAATAAAAGAAAAGGAAGTAAGCAGAAAGTGGGGACCTCATACCACCAAGAAAGAAGCACCAGGAGCAGAGCGTGTCCTTTGGACTCGAGATTCCTGCACAGAGAAGCTCCTAGTCCACGGGACGACTGATGATGACTAGGACCTTCCTCCAGAGCCAACAGAGACAGAAAACCTGCCCCTGGAGCTGATGCCCTGATTTGGACTTGTAGCCTACTAGACTGTGAGAAAAGTTCTCTTTGTCAAAGACATCTACTTGTGGTATTTCTGTTAAAGCAGCACTAGATAACTAAGATAACATCCAGGAAACTAAAGGAACTCACGTAAAATAAACTAAAAGCAACCCACATGCAGACACATCATAATCAAGCTGTCAAAAGACAAAAAATCTTGAAAGCAGTGAGAGAGGTGGCTCATAATATTCAAGGGATTCTCAATATTAATAGCTGATTTCACATCAGAAACCACGGAAGCCAGATTCAGGGAAGATAGCAGCATAAACAAATCATCATTCTAACCCTCCTCCACAAACACAAGAAAATGAAGCTTGGCCATGAGGGACTCTGAATCAGGGAGCAGAGGACAGCAGCAGAGAACTACACATGGGCAAGAATCAACAAATGAGCTGCATACAGTAGGAAAACTGCTTTTCCCACGGTCCCTACCCCTCCCCACAGCTAGGTGGGCAAGTGAACTGGGCAAGTGACCCTAACAAAAGAGCCTGCTTTCCTGAATACCACACCTCTAGCCTGTTCAAAGAGACAGAACCCCCAAGCTTCTGCTCTAAAATCAACAAAGCTGATCTCCCCGGGAGTCAGCTTGGGTCTGTCTGCCGGTGCTGAAAACAGCTGGCTGAGGCTAGTGTGTTCTAGGAAGTAAGCATTTTGAGTGAAGGCTACACCCATCCCCAACATACTATGGGGGTGGGGAGGAGAGTGTGGCTCTGACAGAAACAAGGCAGATTCCCTAGGGGTCTGATCAGAGGGTGACAGGCCAACATCCATGTGGTAACTGTTAGGTGCCAGTCTACCGCTAATTGCTACAAAAATTTATCTTTAGCAGAATCTGCTCCCACAGTCATCACTCGACTTGCGTCTCTGTGACCCTATACCTCAGGCCTCAGAAACAAATATGACAGATCTCCTCCCTGTGGGCCAGTTCAGGTCTGACTGCTACCCCTTGTGCTGAAGGCTGCTAACTGAGGCTGCTGTGAACTAGAAAGCAAGCGTTCTGAGTGGAGGCTACACCCATGACCATAATACTAAGGGAGAAGGGGCTCTACTAGAAACAAGCAAGCCTCCCTGGCAGCCCATTTGGAGCATGCCAGCTCCTTTCCCACACAGTAACTGTCGGCTGCTGGACTTATGGGAACTCCAACAGAAGGTCTCCTGCAGTGGCTCCAGGACATGGGTCACCTAAGTGGAAACTGCTCCAGGAGGCGGTCACCTAAGTAGAGACTGCTCTCCCAACCGCCACAGGGCCGCTGGGGCTCTGATATCAACAAAAAAGATCTCTCAAAGGCTGTTCTGGAAAATGACAGTTCCTTTGCCTCCGAAATGGTGGAAAGTCTGCCTGTGCTTCCCATAAATGCCAGCTCAAATGTAAGCGGACACCACAAAGCAGAGAAGGAAGCCTCTGGTAAAACTGAAGGCTAACACCCAGCACCACAGGGAGCTTGCTGGGCGTGGTGGGCTTTCTCACTGTAAATGTGGTTGCAGAAACAGAAGGGGAGAAAATACTAATCAGAGAGAAAGAGGACCACGTGCCCTGGTGGGCAGGTTGTTAATTGTGTGATATCTAGCCTCAGTGGCTACAGCTGGCCAGACTGATCACAGAGTGTTCTCGGGTCTGATTAGGAGACACTGAAAGTTGAATACTGACATCTGGAACATTTGAACCCAAATTAAATCAGGGGAAATAAACTTTCATAAAGAGGAAGGGCAAGTGGTAAGCAAAGGCTGTAGGTGCTGCTCGATTAAGAGCTTTTTACAGAAAGCAGTGCAAGCAAAAACACCAAATACTGGGGAGTACAGAGAAAGTTAACACCTTTAAAAATTACAATACCTACCAAAAAAATCACAAGACACACAAAGATAAAAGAAATGATAGCCTATCTAAATAAAACATGAAGGGAGTGAAATTGCATATATGAAAAACTGAATAATAAAAAATATAAAACAACATAATACATTAAGTGTAATCATGGAACTAAAAATAAAAAAAAAGTCCACAAAGATATAAGAAAAACAATGCAGGAACAAAATGAGAATCTAAAGAGAGAAATTAAAAAAAAAAAAAGGAAATATTGCAACTGAAAGGGACAATAACCAAAATAAGAAGCACGATGAAAAGCTTTAACAACAAATTTAATCATGGAGAAGAAAGAATCAGCAAATTAAGAGAATAAGATAGCTGAAATTAAGAATGATGGAGAGCAACAATAATGAAGGCACATGAATGCCGTGCGCAGTTTAATGGCATTATGGTACAATATCAAGAGACCTAATATATGCATGATGGGAATTCCGGAAGGAAGTGAGAGACAGAAAGGGACAAAAGATATGTGAACAAATAATGACAAAAAACTTCTCAATCTGACAAAGGACGTGAATCTACAAATCCAAAGAAGCTCAAAGAACTCCAAGCAAAATAAACCCAAAGAGATGTACACTGACACACATAATCTGGCTCTCAAAACATAAAGATAAAAAGAGGATTCTAAAAGCAGCAAGAGAAGCAAACAGTCACAAAGGATCCCCAGTAAGATTAAATGTCAATTTCTCCTCAGAAACACTGGAGGCCAGAAGCCAATGGAACAACATATTTAAAGTGATGAAAGAAAAATAACTGACAACCAAGAATACTATACCCAATAAAACTGCACTTCAAGAAGCAAGGTGAAATTAACACATTCCCAGACAAACAGAAGCTCAGAGAGTTCATATCCACCAGACTAGCCATACAAAAAATACTAATGCACATGCTATAGATGGAAATGAAAGACACTACAAAGTAATTCAAAGCCGTACACTTGAAGAAAAATAAAATCTACTAACGTTAATGGCACATGCAAGTATAAGAACTAGTAACAAGGTATCCGTCTTTGATAATTCTCATTGTTTTGTTCTTCATGCTTTTTCATGAGAAATATATAAAAACACAAAGAAACATTATATTACAGGACACATGAAATATAAAGATGTAATCAGTGATCACATAGACTAAATTTACAGAATTGAAAGTCAAATACACCTCTTCTGCACTATCTTGTTATCTGATATTTCACATTTACGACAATAGTAAAAAGTCTACTATTTTGCACATTTATGACATATGTCTGGCAGTGAAGAACACTGACGTGAGTTGAGAGTAATGCTGGCTGCAGTGGCATCACTAGTGTTGGTTTCACCCAGGGCAGTAACTCATGGTGTCACCACTACAATGGATCTCACCGCTACACTGGATCTCCTCCCATCCCAGCCCCAACCTGTGCAGGGGAAGCACCCTGGGCTCCCGAGACTCACCATCCAGCAGCGGGCATAAGTGCATTGCTCCCAGCGGTTCATGGCAGCTCCCGGCTCTGGGCAGGGTGAAGCAGCAAGGGCAAGCCAAGAGGAAGGAATGGGACAGCCACACAAGAACAGCTCCGACTCCTCGGGTCTCAGTGCTTCTGTGCAGTCCCGCCCCAGGCCTGTATCCACTGTGCTTGGATCCCTCCAGTGCAGCCAACTCACCTGGCTCCATGGAGTTGTGTTGAGGCAACAGCCTCCGTGCTCCAACTAGCTCCCAACTCAGTGTGCTGGAGAGCAGAGAGAGAAGACCGAGGGAATATAAGGAAGGAGGGAGAGGTGGCAGAGGAGGAGTTGAGAGTGAGGGGAGAGAAGAAGGTGAAAGGAAGCAAAAAGGAGGAGTTGAAGTGGACCTGCCGTGGCAGGTACATCTCCTGCCAGCCCCAAGGTACAAGGGAATGTCCTGTATTGCCACATCCCCGGTCATCCTCCATTTTTGCATAATGCTGATTTCTGCATAACAACCTGGTCTTTGGAATGTAACCATGTTGACAAGTGAGAAGTGGGTGTAAGTCCAAACATCTATAGTCAGCTGATTTTCAACAAAGGAGCCAAAACCATTCAATGGGGGAAGGAACAGATTCTTCAACAAAAGTGCTAGCAAAACTGGATTTCCACATGCAGAAAAATGAAATAAGATCCAATCCTCACAACATACACAAAATGGATCAAGAACCTAAGTTAAATCTAAAAACTATAAAGTTCTTGGAAGAAAATATAGGAACACAGCATTGGGACCTAATTATTTTCAGTGGTAGATAAAGACAACAACAAATGCATGAGCAAGAGGAGACAAAATAGATTTAACTGGGGCCTCATAAAAGTTAAATACTGATGTTCATCACAAGATTTTATTAAAAGAGTAAAGAGAGACTGCAAAAAAATCTTTGAAAATGATGTAACTGATAAGGGTATAATATCTAAAATATACAGAAAACTACAACTTAACCACAAAAGACATTCAATTAAAAACTGGGCAAAGAATACAGACTCTTCACTGAAGAGGATATTCAAATGGCCAACAAACACATGAAAACATGCTCAACGTCATTAGCCATTCAAGAAATGCAAATCAAAACCACAATGAGATACAATTTCACTCCCACTAGGATACCTAAAAATTTTTTAAAAACGGAAAATAACAAGTGTTGGAGAGAATGTGGAAAAACTGGAACCATCATCCATTGGTGGTGGGAATGCAAAATGGTACAGTCAATGGAAAAAAGTCTGGCAGTTCCTCAAAAAACTAGAAGTAGAGCTACAGTAAACCAAAAAGCCAAACCTGCTGCTGTCGAATCTATTCTGACTCATAGCGACCCTGTAGGACAGAGTAAAACTGCCCCATAGGGTTTCCAAGGCTGTAATCTTTACAGAAGCACACTCCCATATCTTTCTCCCACGGAGCAGCTGGTGGGTCTGAACCACTGAACTTGTTTAAAAGACAAGCACTTAATCACTGCACCACCAGGGCTCCTAAGACCTGCCATATAGCCTAGGAATTTCACGCCTAGCTATATACTCTAGAGACCTAATAGAAGTGACAGAAACAGACGTATGCACACCAATATTCACTGCAGCACTATTCACAATAGCAAAAAGATGGAAACAACTTAAGTGCCGATGAACAGATGAATGGATAGGTAAAATGTGGTACATACATACAATGGAATACTACTCAGCGATAAATAAAAATGAGTTCCCAAAATGTCTTGGAATATGAATGAACCTGGATGACATTATGTTGAGCTAAATAAGTCAAACACAAAAAAACAAATACTGTATATTCTAACTTTTATGAAATGACATGAAACTAACGCTCATCACTGGTTACCGAGGATGGGGGGGAGGGGATTAACTCTCTAGATAACACACACCGTTATTTTCAGAAACGAAAAAGTTAACACTGAATGAAGGTGAAATGTACACAGCTTAACACAGGTAAATGATGTCACTAAAATGTATGCACGCACACACACACACACACAAAGGATCTGTTTGCAACTGCTATGACATATATAATTTTGAAACCACAGCCAAAACAAGCAAAACATATATGTGCAGATATATATGTATGAATGTAGATACATACATGTATAAGTGTGTCTATGTGAGAATATGTGTGTATATGTATAGATGAATGTACATGTACATGCATCTGTATGACCATAAGCACATACATTCATATACATAATAAAGCACGTAGGGGGCACAGTTACAGATACTTCTTAGACATTACCAAACACCTTGCGGGACTGCAGTTCTGGGTTGGAAGGATTAGGACTATATTCTCGTGGGACATCTCGGTCAATTGTCCTAATATAGTTCATAAAGTTATGTTCTACATCCTAGTTTGATAAGTAGCATTTGGAGTCTTAAAAGCTTGTGAGTGGCCATCTAAGATACACCTATTGGTGTCTACTCATCTGCAACAAAAGAGAAAGAAGAAAACCAAAGACTCAAAGAAACTAGCATACAGAACAGTCTACACAAACCACAGCATCATCTTCCCTAAGACAGGAAGAACTAGATCACGCCCGACTATCGTTATCAATCATTCTAATCAGAGTTGCAACAGATAGACTCTGATAAAATGGGATAAAAATGTGAAACAGAACCTCAAATTCCTGACGAAAAAACAAACAAAAAACAGACCTACTGGACTAGTTGAGACAGGAGGACTCCCCAAGACTACAAGGCTTCAAACCTTGAACTAACCCGAGGTCACCTTGATGCATAATAACAGATCAGCTCACAAAATAATGAATATCACCCATAAGTACCGTGGAGCTCCATATGAGACCAAATAGTCAACAATTATTTTAAAACAAAGATGAGAATGTAAGAAGGTAGGGAAAGCAGATTAATGGAAACAGAATGAATAAAAATGTTCACACATTGTGAATGTAACCAACGTCACTGAACAATTTGTGCAAAAATTCTTGAATGGAAACCTAAACTTCTGTGTAAACCGTCACCAAAAACACAATAAATATAATTTTAAAAAAAAAGGCCATAATCTGTGATAACATCAACAAAAAGGGGAGGGTAGGAATGGTGTAGCTATAAAATTTCCTGTATGTTAATGAAATTAAGTTGGTAACAATATATCCTAGCATGTTGTACTACAAGAGTTTAAATGTAATATTCAAGTAACCACTAAGAAAATATCTAAAAAAAATACACATACAAAAAAGAGAGAACTAGAGGGACTCCGGCAAGATGGCGCTCTAGGCAGAAGCACTACGCCGTCCCTCCACAACAAAGATCCGAAAAACTAAGCCAAACAGAGAATCAACAATCCTGAAACCCTAGAACATCAAATGAAGAGATAAAGAACTCA
>NW_004443974.1:2728484-2730009 GCF_000243295.1 Trichechus manatus latirostris
TTGGTTTCTCACTTGCCTCTCGCTGCCTCCCCCTCCTTTTGCTCGGGTGCCTGGCTCCGAGCGCCGTCTTTGCCCTTTCCTGCGGGGCTGTGGGGCTACGTTCGGGTGTGCGGCTACTTCCAGGTCTGGGCTGCCGCGCGGGTTAAAACCTGGGGCCTTTGTTCGTTTGCTCCTCTGCTTCCCGGGGCCGCAGGCTCATGACCCAGGGCTGCCGGATGCTTGGATTCCGCGCGCCCGGGCGGGCGGCTCTCTGGGTGCCGTTTGTAGGCTGCAGGTGTTGCTTTTTTTTTTCCCCGTTTTTTCTTTTTCTACTTCTTTTGGATTCTTGCTTGCCACTCGCTACCTCCCCCATCCTTTAGCTCAGGTGCCTGGCTCCGAGCGCCGTCTTTGCCCTTTCCTGCGGGGCTGTGGGGCTACGTTCGGGCGTGCGGCTGCTTCCAGGTCTGGGCTGCCGTGCGGGCGAGATCCCGGGGCCTTTGTTCGTTTCCTCCTCTGCTTCCCGGGGCCGCAGGCTCTTCACCCAGGGCTGCCGGCTGCTTGGATTCCGCACGCTCGTGCGGGCAGCTCTCTGGGGGCCGTTTGTTGGCTGCTGGTGTTGCTTTTTCTGCTTCTTTTGGATTCTCGCTTGCCTCTCGCTGCCTCCCCCTCCTATTGCTCGGGTGCCTGGCTCCGAGCGCCGTCTTTGCCCTTTCCTGCGGGACTGTGAGGCTACGTTCGGGTGTGCGGCTGCTTCCAGATCTGGGCTGCCGGGCAGGCGAGATCCCGGGGCCTTTGTTCATTTGCTCCTCTGCTTCCCGGGGCCGCAGGCTCTTCACCCAGGGCTGCCGGCTGCTTGGATTTCGCGCGCCCGGATGGGCGGCTCTCTGGGTGCCATTTATAGGCTGCAGGTGTTGCTTTTTTTTTTTTTCTTTTTTGTTTTTTTTCCCGTTTTTTCTTTTTCTGCTTCTTTGGGATTCTTGCTTGCCACTCGCTGCCTCCCCCCTCCTTTTGCTTCGGTGCCTGACTACGAGCACCGTCTTTGCCCTTTTCTGTGGGGCTGTGGGGATACATTTGGGCGTGCGGCTGCTCCCAGGTCTGTGCTGCAGCGCTGGTGAGATCCCAGGGCCTTTGTTCGGTTGCTCCTCTACTTCCCGCGGCCGCACTCTCTTCACCGGGGGCCACCGGCTGCTTGGATTCTGCGCACACGAGCGGGCGGCTTTCTGGGTGTCGTTTGCTGGCTGCTGGTGCTGCTTTTTCTTTTTTTTTTTTTTTCCTCCTTTTTCTCCTGCTTTTCTTGGTTTCTCCCGTGCCTCTCGCTGCCTCCCCTTCCTTTCACTCGGGTGCCTGGCTCCGTGCACCCTATTTGCTCCTTCCTGAGGGTCCTCAGAGCACAGGCAATTTGTGACATACGCTTTCCCACTCTCCACCCTTCTTCACTCACACTCGGCCTCCTCTGTTTCCCACGGACACGGTTGCTTGTCCAGAAACACCAACCCGCACTGGCTGGCTCTCTGAGTGCCATTCGTTGACTGCTGGTGTTGCTTTT
>NW_004443974.1:2736568-2746954 GCF_000243295.1 Trichechus manatus latirostris
CAGCATGTGTGTTACTGTTACATGAGAAACTATCTGTTCTGTAAGCCTTCACCTGAAGTACAATAAAATATTTAAAAAAAAAAGAGAACTAAAATGTCTCACTACAATAAACCAACAAAATACAAAAACAAGCAGTAGTTACAGAAAAATGAGAACAAAGGCTTGAACACACACACACACAAAACAAGTAACAAATGGCAGAAGAAGGCCCTTTCTTATCAGTAATGACACTGAATGTAAATGCCCTAAATGCTCCAACCAAAAGACAAAGAGTGGCAGAATGGATAAAAAAACATGATCCAACTATAGGTTGTTTACAGGAGACCCACCCTGGATCAAAGGACAAAAATAGGTGGAAAGTCAAAGGATGGGAAAGAAATATTCCATGCAAATAATAACCAAAATCAGCTGGGGTGGCAATCTTAATATCAGACAAAGTAGACTTTAAGACAGAATCTGCTAGAAGAGACAAAGATGGTCATTATATATAATAATAAAAGGATCAATTCATCAAGAAGATTTAAAAATCATAAATATATATACATCCATTAATGGAGCACAGAAATATATAAAGCAATTACTGATACAAATTGAAAGAAGTAATAGACAACACTACAATAATTTGGGGACTTCGTTACACCACTTTCAATATTGGACACAACATCTAGAAAGAATATAAACAAGGAAAAAGAGGATCTGAATGCAACGATAAGCCAACTAGGCTTAACAGACATACATACAACACTTCACCCAATATACATTCTAATCCAGTACACATGGATCATTCTCCAGGATAAACAGCATATTAGGTAACAAAGCAAATCTTCATAAATTTAAAAAAAACTGAAATTATACTATGTATTTTCTCAGACTAAAATGGAGTGAAGTTAGAAATCAATAACAGAAAAACACCTGGAAAATACACAAATATGCGTAAAATAAACAACACATCATTTAACTACCAAAGGTATGAGGAAGAAATCAAAAATTTCTTAGAATTAAAAGAAAACCACACCATACCAAAACTTACGGATTCAGCAAAGGCAGTACTCACAGAGAAACTTATAGCAATAAACGTATACATGGAAATACAAGGAAGATCTCAAATCAAAACTCTAACCTACAACTTCAGGACATAAAAAGAGAACAGCAAACTAAAACTAAACAGGAAGAAAGAAAAGAACATCAGAGCAGAAATACATGAAATCAAAAACAGAAAAACAAGAGGGACAATCAACAAAACCAGAAGTTGGTTCTTTAAAAAAGATCAATACAATGGAGAAAACTTTTGCTAGACTGACGAAGAGAAAAAACGCAAATAACTAAAATCCTCAACAAAATAGTAGCAAACAGAAACCAACAACATATTAAAACTGTCGTACATCATGACAAATGGGAGCTATACCAGAAATGCAGAGACATTCCACATTAGAAAATCAAACAATATAATACACTGCATCAATAGAACAAAGGAAAAGAACCACACAATCATCTCTATGGATGCAGAAAAGGCATTTGATAAAATTTAACAACTTTCTTGATGAATACCCTCAAGAAAATTAAAATGAAAGGGAAATTTCTCAATAAGATTCAGGGCATACATGAAAAACCAACAGCCAATATTATACTTAATGGAGAAAGGTTCAGAGCTTTCCCATAAAGATAAGGAAAAAAATACCACTTCTTTTCATACTATAAGCCCTATCAAGAGTAATAAGACAAGAAAAAGAAATAATAAGTATCTACATTGAAAGAAAAAGAAAAATTATCTATTCAGGGATGACATAATCATATATACGTAAAACCCAAAGAATCCACAAGAAAGCTTCTAGAGCTAATAGAGGAATTTAGCAAAGTTGCAGGGTACAAGGTCAACAGACAGAAATTAGTTGGGTTTCTCTACACCAGCAATGAGAAATCTGAAAAGGAAACTAGGAAAATGATACCATTTACAATAACATCAAAGAAAATAAAATACCTCGAAATAAATTTTACCAGGTATGTGAAAGACTTACACAATGAAAATTATAAAACGCTGGTGAAAGGCATTAAAGAAGACTTAAATAAGTGGAAAGATGTGCCATGTTCATGGACTGGAAGAAGTAATATTGTAAAGATGTCAATACTAACTAAAATGATCTACAGATTCAACACAATCTCAATCAAAATTCCAACAGCCTACTTTACAGAAAAGGAAAAATCATCCTCGGTTTTACATGGAATGGCAAGTGGCCCTGAAGAGCTAAAGCACCGTGGAAAATAGAAGGATTCACACTTCTGAATTTTAAAACATACTACTACAGTAATCAAAATGGCCTGGTACTGGTATAATAATACACACATAAACCAATGGAATAGAACTGAGAATCCAGAAACAAATCCACACTTCTATGGTCAACTGATATTTGACAAGGGTGCTAAGTCCATTCGACAGGGAAAGAAGAGTCTCTTCAATAAACAGTGCTGGTAAAATCGGATTTTGACATGCAGAAAAATGAAATAGGATCCATGCCTCACACAATACACAGAAACCAATTCAAAATGGATTAAAGACATACATACAATAGAATACTAGCCCATCAAAAAGAGAAATGAAGTCTTGATATATGCTACAAATGCATAAAAATTAAAGACAATGCTGAGAGAAATAAGTCAATCACAGGAAAAAAAATAGTTTATGACCTCACTTATATAAAAACATAAGAACAGTAGTAGCTACCAAGGGCAGGGCGGAGGAAGACAAAAGGGATTGTTGCTTATGGAGCACCGAGTTTCAGTTTATGGTAATGGAGAAATCAAAATGACTAAGGGCAAGGGTTGCACAGACAATTAAGATAATTGATGTTAGTAAGTTGTACACCTGTAAAAAGAAGTTGAACTGGCAAATGCTGTGGCATAGATATATTTATAACAACAACAATAAAAAAGCATGTTGCTCAGCCTGCTTATGTACAACCAAACACCTCACGGGATTTATTTTCTTTGTTTGGAGTTTTAGGATCTTGGTTTAATGAGACATCCCGGTTAATTGGCCTAATATTTGTTTTAGTGCTTCTCTTATATGTCATATTTCACTGTATACTGCCTGGGTTTTTAAAAGCTTCTAAGCAGCCATCCAAGGTACAGGAATTGGTCTCTATTTGCCTGAAGCAGAGATTCAGGAACAGGAAAAGGAAATGGAATGTGTGACTAACTGCCTCCATTAACAAATGATTCATTAGCCATGAGACCAGAAGAACTGAATGGTGTCTAGCTACCATTATTAAACATTTTGATCAAAGATTCTACAGGAGAATCTTGATCAAAGGAGGGAAACACAGAACAGAATTTAAAATTCTCACAGAATCCTGAATTTCTATAGCCACTGCAGCTGGATGAACACCTCAAACTACTGCTCGGAGATAATTTTTAAACCTTAAACCAAAAATGTCCCCTGATGTCTTCTTAAAACTAAACAGTAGTTTAGCTTAACTGGTAAAGAATGTCTGCCTTTAGCATTGTGCTCTTTTAGGAACTATCTAAATAGGATCAAACTGATAACAGCAACTCAAAAGATTAGATAGGATACTCCAGGTATTCAGAGATTATGTTAATGAAAGAGGAACGATTAAGAAAAGGTGAGCAAGAATGGGTTGCACAATACGAAGAATATAATCAATGTCACTGAATTGCACATGTAGAAATGGTTGAATTGCTGTATGTTCTGCTGTTCACACTCTGAGCAACAATAACAAATAAACTATTAAAAAAAAAAAAGGGAACTTCTGGCAACACGGCATTCTAGGCAAAAGCACCACACCGACCCTCCACAGCAAAGATCCGAAAAACTAAGCCAAACAGACAAAACAGCAATCCTGAAACCCTAAACATCAAACGAAGAGATAAAGAACTCAGCCAAGAACCAAATGGAATAAGAAACTGACAGAGAAGAGAGAGCGAGGAGACATACATGCAGAGGACCCCATTAGCTAACACAGCACAGATCCTCCATCTTCAACTGCTATCACAGACAACAGAAAGGGGGTACAAGAAAGCAGCTTCATGAAACTTCCAGCTGGAAACAGAACAACCAGTAACTGGAGATATTAGCCTTTCCATCCTCCACCCTTCTTAACCCCCACTTGGCCGCCTCTGCTTCCCGCGACCACAGTTGCTTGGCCAGTAAGCACCAACTGCTTGGATTCAACCTGCCCGCACTGGCTGAATCGCTGAGTGCCATTTGTTGGCTGCTGCTGTTGGGTTTTCTGCTTCGTTTGATTTCTTCCTTACCTCTCACCACCTCCCCCTCATTTTGCTCAATTACTTGGCTCCATGAGCCATCTTTGCTTCCTCCTGAGGGGCTGTGGAGCTCTGCTTGAGTGTGGAACTGCTTCTCAGTCCATGATGCCATGCTGGTGGGATCCTGGGGCCCTTTTTTTGCTTGTTTTCAATTGTTGTTTGGTTTTTCTTTTGTCAAGTAGGGAGCCCATTCTATTCAGGCAGTACTGCGCGGCTTGGGACCTACCCCTTCAGCTTGCGGAGACACGCAGACGATACCTGAACGCATTTCTCTCTTCGTGGTTTGTTTTGTTAGTTTCTTTTTTGGGGGGTTTCTTTGTTCTTTTTTTTTTTTAAATTTGTTTTGTTTTCATTTTCTTCTTTTGCCCTTTTTGCCTTTCTTCATTACTCAGTTTCTCATCTCTCTATACCTTCTTTCCCTTCCTGTCCCTTGAACACCTGGCACTGAGTGACACCTCTACGCCTTCTAGCCAGGCTGTAGTTCAACATCTGAGAACAACCTCCCAAGACCTCGTAGCTACACCGGTGGCATCCCTAAGAGTTTTGCTTTCCTAACTTTTATTTATTCATTATTTCCTTTTTTTTTTCTTCTTGTTCCCCATTTATTCTTCTCAATTTCATAATTTCTCATCTCTCCACTTCAACGGCCTACTGGAACTTGCCCTGAATTGATTACCGACCTGCCCTGGTAGCTGCAGTAACTGCCACAAACAACGCATCCCAGAAAGTCCTCTTCAGCTAGACCTGCCCTGCTGTACCAAATCTGAGTGACTGACCCTGCCAACTGGAGAAGGAGGCGAAACGTATCATGCCCAAAGACGAGCAATGAACACAGAACACACAGTCTGCCGCTTCAGACATACCCAAATAAAAAAAAGGACAAAAAAAACAAATCTACAATCAATAAACAAGAAAAATAACTACTGAATGCCCCAAAGATAGCAGACAATATCAAAACATTTACAAAAACAGGACAGGATGGTTCCAGTAGGCGTCTGTCTTCGTCATCTAGTGCTACTCCAACATAAATACCACAAGTGGATGGTTTTCCAAGAGAAATTTATTCTCTCACAGTCCAGTAGGCTACAAGTCCAAATTCAAGTCATCAGCTCCAGGGGAATGCTTTCTCCATCGGCTCTGGAAGAAAGTCCATGTCCTCAGTCTTCCTTTGGTCTGGGAGCTTCTCTGCACAGGAACCTCAGGTCCAAAGGACGCGTTCTGCTCCCAGCACTGCTTTCTTGGTGGTATGAGGTTCCCATGTGTCTCTGCTCGCTTCTTTCAGATCTCAAAAGGGATTGCATTAGGAATCTAATCATGTCAACCTCATCAGTGTAACCTCATCACAGCGGAAGAATTTATAACACATGAGGAGATAACATACAATCTCATCACAGTGGTAGAGTTTACAGCACATAAGGAAATCACATCAGATAACACAATCATACAATACTGGGAATCATGACCTAGCCAAGGTGCTACACACATTTTTGGGGGGACACAATTCAATCTATGACAGCATCCAAAATAAAACACCAGATGACTTTCCAGTAGAAGAAAAGACACTAGACCCAACTGATAGGAAATTCAAATCTCTAATACTCAGAATTATCGAAGAGTTGAAGCAAAGAGCAGGAAAAAACGAGGAAAAAATAGAGAAATTCATGGAAAATACAGGAAAAAAATGGAAGAATTGAAGAAAATGATGCAGGAACAAAATACCAAACTAAATTCACAACTAGAAATTATACAAAAATAACAATTAGAAATCATAAAGATAAACAACAAGATTTCAGAAATGGACAGTGTCACAGAAGGGCTGAGGAGCAGATTTGAAATGCTACAAGACATCATCAGCGAAATTAAAGACAAAAACGTATATACAACTCTGTTTGAGGAAAACTCAGAAAAAAGAATGAAGGAAAATGAAGAGACCCTGAGAGTTATGTGGGATACAATCAAAAGAAAAACTTATGAGTGATCGGAGTTCCAGAACAGGGGGAGAAAACAGAAAATACAGAGAAGATCATTGAAGAACTGCTGACAGAAAACTTCCCCAATATCATGAAAGATAAAAAGCCGGCCATCCAAGAAGCTCAACGAACCCCATATAGGATAGACACAAAAAGAAAATCACCAAGGCATATCATAATCACACTCGCCAAAAACAAGGATGAATCCTGAGAGCAACTCGCGAAAAACAAGAAGTCACATACGGAGGAGAAACAATAAGAATAAGCTCAGATTATTTGGCAGAAACCATGCAGGCAGGAAGGCAATGGGATGACATATATAAAACACTGGAAGACTGCTAGCCAAGAATAATATATCCTGCAAAACTCTCATTCAATATGATGGTGAAATTAGGACATTTCCAAACAAACAGAAATTAAGGGAATATGTAAAAACCGAACTAAAATTACAAGAATTATTAAAGAGAGTCCTTCAATCTGACAACAAAAAACTTCAGCTCACTGTCTAAATCTAGGACACAGGATCATACCAGCCAGACAACACTCTAGAAAATGATCCCTCAAGGACTATCCAAAACCAAAAGAAATACAGCAGGGAATCAGAGCAGTTAATCTGTAAATGACAACAACATCAGAAAAATAAAAGGAGGAATAAACGGTGTAAGTATAAAATCTTCCAATGGAGACGAAGGCAAGCCAAGTAATAACAGACTGCTTCAAACTTAAAAAGATAAGGGTAAATTTCGCGGTAACCACAAAGAAAGTTAAAAAACATACTGATGAAAATAGAGATGAAAAACAAAGTGTCAGTAAAAACAAAACCTACAAAAACAAACAAAATGAAAAAAATCCACAAAAAAAGGAATTCAGCACAGGAGAGTAACAGCAACAAAGAAAACGCTAGCACCACAAAAAAAAAAAGCACTAAAAAACGACAGCAATAAACTCACATCTATCAACAATTACACTGAATGTAAATGGCCTCAATGGACCCATAAAGAGGCAGACAGTGACAGAATGGATTAAAAAAACAGGATCCTGGTGAGTGGCGTCTGGGGTCTTAAAAGCTTGCAAGCGGCCATCTAAGATGCATCAATTGGTCCCAACCACTTCAAGTAAAGGAGAATGAGGAACACCAAAGACACAAGGAAAGCATTGGCCCAAGAGACAGAATGGGCCACATAAACCAGAGAATTCATCAGCCTGAGACCAGAAGAACTACATGGTGCCCAGCTACCACCAATGAACGTCCTGACAGGGAACACAACAGAGGATCCCTGATGGAGCAGTAGAACGATGGGATGCAGATCTCAAATTCTAGGAAGAAGACCAGACTTAACGGTCTAAGACTGGAGGCACCCCGGAAAGCCTGGCCCCTGGTCTCTCCATCACCCCAGAACTAAAACAATTTCCAAGGCCAACTCTTCAGACAGAGTTTGGACTGGACTGTGGGACATAGTGATACCTGTGAAGAATGTACCTCTTAGACAAATAGATACAAGAGACCAAAGGGGCGGCTTCTGTCTGGAGGTGAGATGGGAAGGCAGAGAGAGTTAGGAGCTGGTTGAATGTTCATGGGGAATCAGCGGCGGAGGGGAGGAGTGTGCTGTCGCAGAATGGGGTGAGTGGTTGGGGTCTCATAACAATGTATGTAAAACCAAAAAAAATTCTGTATGGGAGACTAACTTCAAGGGTAAACTTCATTTAATTAGAACAATAAAAAAAATAAAAATATAAAATATGAAAATACATTTAGAGAGCTGTATGTAAAAATAGATATATTAACAGACAGTTGCAATCACAGTACAGTCTGACCTGTGTTAAGCTAGAATTGGACATGTGTGAAGAACTTTAAAATATTCAGGTGTCGGAAGGCCTATTTGGGGAGATTTCAGAACTAAAATCAAGCATTCCATTCAGAAATTATACTGAGGGTTTCACCTCTAAGCTCCTGATAACCATTAGGCTTCTGTTAAAGTTGCTGTTTGAAAAACAAAGCTCAGTTGTCTCTGAATGTTCCCAAAACTGGCCATAGAAAAAGATTCATTGAGCTATTAAAAAAAATTAGAGCCTATAGATAAACATGTTGTTTTAATTGCCTTAATGAAGTCCCCCAGTAAATGCCTAGGCATTATCTCTTTTCTCTTAGAGTCTATTTATAGTTTCCTAACTAATGGTCAGTTCTGTATCCAAGGATTCCAATTAAGTCGGCCCAGCTGCAATTATATCACTAACTTACATATCACTAAACTTTCATGTCAAAATTTTTTATACTTTTCATTTAAGAAACACTGCCTTCATTCAAATGTATCAAGTATGAGAGATTTGTGTTAGAATAGAAACTGATGTAAACAAAGTTTCACAGTTAATTGCCACTATTGTAAATCTCACCTCCTTTCCTACCATTACTTTGATAGGAAGTTGTTATCTGTACTCTCTCTACTTGTTAAATACCTCTGTTTTGCTTGTAAGGCAGAGCATACTGTTACAGTCAAACTGAATGCATTCTCTCATACAGTTCATTCCGTCAGTAAAGTTATTTTGTTTAAAAAACAACAAAAACAAAAAAACCAGGATCCATCAATATGCTGTCTACAAGAGACACACCTTAGAAACAAAGACATTAATTTACTAAATATCAAAGGCTGGAAAAACATGTATCAAGCTAACAACTAAAAAAAATAGCAGGAGTGGCAATACTACTCTCAGATAAAATAGACTTTAAAACAAAATCCACCAAAAAAAGATAAACAAGGACACTGTATAATGATTAAGGGGATAATCCATCATGAGGACATAATCATAATAAACACCTATGCACCCAAAGACAGGGCTCCAAAATACATAAAACAAACTCTAACAGTACTGAAAAAAGAAATTGACAGCTCCACAATAATAGTAATAGAATTCAACACACCACTCTCAGTAAGGACAGAAAATCTGAAAAGAAACTCAGCAAAGATTTAGAACACCTAAAGGGCACAATCAGCCTACTTGACCTCATAGACATATATAGAACACTCCATCCAACAGCTGCAAAGTACACATATTTTGCAATGCACATGATACCTTCTCTCCACAATAGACCACATCTTAGGCCACAGAGCAATCCTCAACAAGATCCAAAACGTTGAGAAAATACAAAGTATCTTCTCTGACCACAAATTCATCAAGGTAGAAATTAACAACAGAAAGAGCAAGGAAAAAAATTAATTACATGGAAACTGAAAAATACCCTGCTTACAAACCACGGGGTAATGGAAGAAATCAGAGATGGAATCAAAAAATTCCTACAATCAAACGAGAATGAAAACACCTCACACCGAAACATTTGAGATACAGCAAAGGCAATCCTCAGAGGACAATTTTTAGCAACAGATGCACACATCAAAAAAGAAAGGGACAAAATCAAAACATTAACTATACAACTAAAACAAATAGAAAGAGAACAGCAAAAAAACAAAGCCCACACCCATCAGAAGAAAGTAAGCAATACAGATCAGAGCAGAAATAAATGAAATACAGAATAGAAAAACAATAGAAAGAATCAACAAAACCAAAAGTTGGTTCTTTGAAAGAATCAACAAAACCAACAAACCACTGGCCAGACTGGCAAAAGAAAAACAGAAGAGGATGCAAATAACCCAAATAAGAAATAAATGGGTTATATTACAACAGACGCAACTGAAATAAAAAGGATCAAAACAGGATATTATGAAAAACTATACTCCAACAAATTTGAAAACCTAGAGGAAATGGATAAATTTCTAGAAACACACTACTTACCGAAACTACAACAAGGTGGCATTGAAAATTTGAACAGACCTATAACAAGAGAACAGATTGAAAAGGTAATTAAAAACAAAAATCCCAACAAAAAAAAGCACTGGACCAGATGGCTTCACTGGAGAATTCTACAAAATATTCGGAGAAGAGCTTGTACCAGTACTACTGCAACTATTTCAGAACATAGAAAAGGAAGCAACACTTCCAAACTCATTCTATGAAGCCATTACAACCTTGATATCAAAACCAAAGATACCACAAAAAAAGAAAATTACAGACCAATATCTCTCATGAATATAGATGCAAAAATTCTCAACAAAATTCTAGCCAATAGAATTCAGCATCATATCAA
>NW_004443974.1:2748425-2772200 GCF_000243295.1 Trichechus manatus latirostris
GAGTCAGACAAAGGTCTAAGCTCCATAATCTACAAGAAAATCCAACACCTCTACAACAAAAAGACAAATAATCCTATTAAAAAACGGGCAAAGGGCATGAACAGATATTTCACCAAAGAAAACATTCAAGCGGCCAACAGACACATGAAGAAATGTTCACGTTCACTAGCTATTAGAGAAATGCAAATTAAAACCACAATGAGATTACCATCTCACCTCAGCATTACTGGCATGAATCAAAAACACTGGAAATAACAAATGTTGGAGAGGCTGCAGGGAGATGGGAACTCTTATGCACTGTTGGTGGGAATGCAAAATGATACAACCATTTTGGAAAATTATATGGCGTTTCCTTAGAAAGCTAAAAATAGAAATACCATATGATTCAGCAATCCCACTACTAGGAATATATCCTAAAGAAATAAGAACGGTCCCAAGAATAGACATAGGCACAGCCATGTTCATGGCAGCACTGTTCACAATAGCAAAAAGATGGAAACAACCTAGATGCCCATCAACAGATGAATGGATAAACAAACTATGGTACATATACACAATGGAATACTAAGGAACGATAAACGATGACTCTGTGAAGCATCTCATTAACATGGATGAAACTGGAGTACATTATGATGAATGAAATAAGTCAATCACAAAAGGACAAATATTGTATGAGACCTTTACTGCAAAAACTCATGAAAAAGTTTATACACAAAACGTAACAATCTTTGTTGGTTATGAGGAATGGGAGGGGTGGGGGGGAAATACTAAATAGACAATAGATAAGTGATATCTTTAGTGAAGGGTTAGACAGTGTACAATACTGGGGAAGCCAGCAAAACTTGTAGAAGGAAAGGTCGTGAAAGCTCCATAGACACATCCAAACTCCCTGAGGGACTGAACTGCTGGGCAGAGGGCTGTGGGGACCATGGTCTCGGGGAACATCTAGCTCAATTGGCATAACACAGTTTATGAAGACAATGTTCTACATTCTATCTTGGTTAGTAGCATCTGAGGTCTTAAAAGCCTGTGAACAGCCATCTAAGATACTCCACTGATCTCACCCCTTCAGGAGCAAGGGAGAATGAAGAGAACAGGATACCACAAAAAGATCAGTCCCAAGGACTAATGGACCACAGCTACCGAGGCCTCCACTGGACTGAGTCCAGTACAGCTAGATGGTTCCTGGCTACCACCACTGACTCTTCTGACTGGGATCACAACAGAGGGTACTGGACAGAGCTGGAAAAGGATGTAGAACAAAATTCTAACACACACAAAAAACACCAGATTTACTGGCCTGACAGAGACTGGAGAAACCCCGAGAAAATGGCCCCCAGACACCCTTTTAGCTCGGTGGTGAAGTCATTTCCAAGGTTTGCCGTTCAGCCAGGGATGGGATAGCCCCATAAAACAAAACAGGACTAATAAGGCACAGCAGTCCAGGGACAAGGACTAGAAGGCAGAAGGGGATAGGAAAGCTAGCGATAGGGAACCCAAGGTTGAGTAAGGACAGTGTTTACATGTAGTGGGGTTGTTAACCATTTTCATAGGGCAACATGCGTACTGTTAAACTATTTTGTTCTGTAAACCTTCATCTAAAGTGAGAATAGCAGCACAACTGGAAGAACGTAATTGATGTCACTGAATTGTGCATGTAGAAATTTTTGAAACGGTGTATCTTTGGCTATGTATATTTTCACCAAAAAAAAAAAGGTCAAGAATGAAGAGGGTTGACATGTCATGGAGTTGTTAACCAATGTCACAGGACAATATGTGTTCTGACTGACTGTTTAATGAGAAACTAGTTGTTCTGTAATCCTTCACCTAAAGTACAATTTAAAAAATAAAAAAGGAGTCCTAGAAGACAATGGGATGGTGTAATTAAAGTGGTGAAAGAAAAACCTGCCATCCCAGAATTCGGTATCTAAAGAAGTAGAGGAACATAAAGACGTAAGATGTATAGAAAACAAATAGCAAATGGCAGAAGTAAATTCTACGTTTGTAATTGTTACATTAAATATATATGAATTAAACTCTCTAAATGCGAGGTAAATGTTGGCAAATAGATTGAAAAAAAATCATCGAACTGTATGCTCTCACGAAAAACATATTTTAGACTTCAAGAATACAAACAGGTTGAAAGTGACTTCATCGGTGCAAATGCTTAAAGGCACAACTACTATCCGAAACTTTGACTACTACTGTGTGAAAGGCTGGAGGTTGGAACCCACCCAAAAGCGCCTCAAAAGAAAATGCCTGGCGATATATTTCTGAAAGGTCACACCCTTGAAAATGCTATAGAGTGCAGTTCTACCTCACAAAAAGAAAAATACACTTTGATAGTAAAGACATGGAGAAATAAATACTACAAACAGCAATCAGATGCTCGTTAAAGTGGCATATTAACATCAGAAAAGGTAAACTTTAAGAAAAAAATCATAACTAGATTTTGAAAAGAACATTTTATCATGAAAAAGTGTTAATCCACCAAAAAATATATAAAAATTATAAATGTATATACATACCTAACAACAGAGTCTCAGAATAGAAAGCAAAAACTGATAGAAATGAAGAGAAATAAAAAAGAAAAAAGTAACAATTCAGAATTCAATAACCCAATTTCAATAATACATTCAAAAATAGGAGAGATGATCAGCAAAAAAATAAAAGAGCTAAACAACACTATAAACCAACTAGATCTAACAAACATCTAAAGTGTCCAGCCAACAACAGTAAAATACATATTCTTCTCAAGTGTATATGCAAATCTCCAGAATACACCACATATTAGGCCATAAAACAAACCTCAATAAATTTAAATGACTGAAACATTTCAATTATACTTTTCAACCAGAATGGAATGAAATCCAAATCCAACAAAAGATAGAAATTTGGGTAATATACAAACAAAACTGAACACCACACTTCCATATAACAAATGCATAAAAAAAAAGAAATTACAAGTGAAACTGGAAAATACTTTGAGATAAATTAAAATGCATATATAATGTAGAAAAAAATGTGATGCAGGTAAACGGTGTTCAAAGCGAAATGTACAGCAATAATCACATATATTTTTAAAAAAATCAATAACTTAACCTTCCGCCTTAAGATGCTGGAAAAACAAGAGCAAACTAGACTTAAAGTAAGCAGAAAGAAGAACAAAGATTAGAGCTGAAATAAAGTAGAAAAACAATAAAAAAATCAGCAAGGTTGCTTATTTAAAAAGATCAGTAAAGATGACAAATTCTTACCAAGACTAACCAGAAAAAGAGAAAAAGTGCTCAAATTGCTAAAATCAGGAATAAAAGATATCACTATACACTTCACAGAAATATAAAGGATTATAAGGAAACAGTATGAACAATTGTTATGTCAACAAATCAGATAAATTAGATGAAAAATTACAGAAAGACACCGTGATTTACAATTAACTTTACACCAACAATTTGGTTTTGTCCTTGATTCCAGAAAGATAACCTCTAAAACCCTGGGACTGCCCTAGAATGTCTTTGTTGAGGGCTCGAGATTACACCTACCTGAAGGTTATACTAATTAGTTGACACAGGTGAGGGTTGGTCATGCTATAATCAGTTGACCTCAGAGATGGGGAGTGTAATTCAATCAACCACGCCTATGTAATGAAGTCCCAAAAAAGGGTTCTGGACACAGAAGCTCCAGGGGCTTCCTGGTTGGTGATAGACATCAATGCATGTAGGAGCAATTTGTCGTTGTTGTTAGGTGTCATCCAGTCAGTTCCTACTCATAGCAACCCTATGGACAATAGAACAAAATACTGCCTGGTACTGTGCCATCCTCACCATCATTGTTACGCTTGAGCCCACTGTTGCAGCCACTGTGTCAATCCATCTCGTTGAGTGTCTTCCTCTTTTTTGCTGACCCTCTACCTTGCCAAGCATGACGTCTTTCTCCAGGGACGGGTCCCTCCTGATTAACACATCCAGAGTACATGAGACAAAGTCTTACCATCCTTGCTTCGAAGGACACACTAGCTGTACTTCTTCCGAGACAGACCTGTTCGTTCTTCTATCAATCCGTGGTATATTCAATATTCTTTGGCAATACCATAAATCAAAGGCATCAATTCTTCAGTTTTCCTTATTCATTGTCCAGCTTTTGCATGCATACGAGGCAAATGAAAATACCATGGTTTGGGTCAGACATACTTTAGTCTGCAAAGTGGTATCTTTGCTTTTCGACACATTAAAGAGGGCTTTTGCGGATTTGCTCAATGTAATATGTCATTTGATTTTTTAACTGCTGCTTCCGTGGGTGCTGACTGTGGATCCAAATAAAATGAATTCCTTGACAGCTTCAATCTTTTCTCCATTTATCATAATGTTGCTTCAATCTTTTCTCCATTTATCATGATGTTGCTTATCAGTCCACTTGTGAGGATTTTCGTTTTTTTCATGTTGAGGTGCAATCCATACTGATAGCTGTAATCTTTGATCTTCATCAGTGATTCAAGTCCTCTTGAATTTCAGCAAGCAATGTTGTGTCATCTGTATATTACAGGTTGTTAGTGAGTCTTTCTCCAATCCTGATGCTGTGTTCTTCTTCATATAGTTCAGCTTCTCCGATTATCTGCTCAGCATACAGATTGAGTAAGTATGGTGAAAGACGACAACCCTGACACACACCTTTCCTGATTTTAAACCATGCAGTATCCCCTTGATCTTACTGAATGACTGCCTCTCGGTCATGTACAGGTTCCTCATGAGCACAGTTAAGTGTTCCGGAATTCCCATTCTTTGCAATGTTATCTATAATTTGCCAAGAGCCTTTGCATAGTCAATAAACTACAGGTAAACATATTTCTGGTATTCTCTGCTTTCAGCCAAGATCCATCCAACATCAGCAATGATATCCCCCATTCAACATCCTCTTCTGAAACCAGCTTGAATTTCTGGCAGTTCCCTGTTGATGTACTGTTGCAACCACTTTTAAAAGCTCTTCAGCAAAATTTTATTTTTGTGTGATATTAATGATATTGTTCAGTATATCATTAGCCACTAAAGAGATGCAAATCAAACCATAATGAGGTATCATCTCACCCCCACTGGAATGGCAATGATCCAAAAAAAAGAGAAACGAATAGGTACTGGTGAGGTTGAAGAGAAACTGGAACCCTCATCCATCGCTGGTGGGAATGTGAAATGGTATAGCCACTGTGGAAAGCAGTCTGATGGTTCCTCAGAAAGCTGAACATAGAACTACTACATGCCCCAGCAATCTCAATCCTAGCTATAGACCTAGAAGAAGTGAAAGCAAAAAATCAAACAGAAACCTGTAAACCAATGTTCATTCCCATATTTTCTCAATTGACAAAAGGTGGAAACCGGAATGTCTATCAACGGATGAATGGATAAACAAACTGTGATACATATATACTATGGAATATTACTTGGTCATAAAGAGAAATGAAATCCGATACACTCCACAACATGAATGAACCTTTAAAACATTATGCTGAGTGAAATAAATCAGTTACAAAAGAACAAATATTGTATGATCTTACTTATATGAAATAAGCAACTATATAGAAAGCAAAGATTGCTAGTGGCTACCAGGGGTGGGAGGGAGGAGCACAGGAGGAGTTTTTGCTTAGGGGGCATTGAGTTTACGTTAATGGCGGTGAGATGATTTGGAAAACGACAGCGAGAATGGTTGCACAACCTGAAGAATGTAATCAATGTCACTAAATTATACATGTAGAAATTGTTGAGATGGTGCATGTTTTGTTATATACACTTTCAAAACAATAAAAAAAGAGCTTGCAAAAAAACAAGAGCTAAAAAAAGAATGGATAGATTTAACAGACATTTTAAAAGTAAAATAAGACATTTGGTGATCAGTTGGGTGATGCTGGGAGAGTGTAATATGGTAGATAGGATAGTGAGGTTTATTTGGGCAACTATGTGAACAGGCACCCTTTTAAAAAAGAATCACAGAAAGTTAAGTTTATTAGTTTAACAATGTACTAAAATGTATGCACCAAAACTAAAAAAAGGAATGGGCAACTACTTACATTGTTCTTCATGTAGTCGGTTGCTACTTATAACCACTGCCCTGTAACATGTCTTTGGTGAGATACATAACTTTGATAAAGTATTATTAATAATCTCATGCATTTTGCATACTTAGTAATCACTTGTATATTACATAATTAATGTACTTTTATGTAACACAAATATAATAATCCTATTGATCTCAGTATATTATTTACACCACCCTCATTAGGTATCTTTAAGGAAAATCAATAGCATATGGAGTGCTAACCACTAAAAGCCATGACTTCAAAACAATGGATTACATAACTCATACAGATTAGGTACTATACCTTATGAATCCTGTAATTCAGACTAAATGCTCTGACATCAGAGGACTTTCCAAATGAAAGTGTACGCATGCTTTTCTGAAGAGAGCTTCAAAAACTAGGAAGCTAATAATTTCAAATTTAGAAGGTGGTATTGACTACTACAGAGGAGCCCTGGTGGCACAGTGGTTAAACCGCAAAGCTGCTAAACAAAAGGTAAGTGGTTAAAACCGACCAGCTGCTCCAAGGGAGAAAGATGTGGCAGTTTGCTTCTGTAAAGATTTCAGCCTTGGAGACCCTATGGGGCAGTTCTACTCTGTCTTACAGGGTCACTATGGGTCAGAATCAACTAGATGGCAATGTGTTTGTTTTGGTTTTGTTTGGTTTGGTTTGGTGGGGGAGGAGGGATTATTGACTACTAATCTAAATGTCAATAGTTCCAACGCACCCAGTGGCACTGAAGATTTGCTTCTGTAAAGAATACAGCAAAAAAAAAAATCCTGTGGAGCAATTCTAATCTGTAACACGAGGTTGACATAAGTCGAATTCACTTGGCGACAACAGGTATTAGTGTTAACGGGCCTTCCACACCTCACAAGTGACTATCCCTACTCCCTTTGCCCTGCCCTTGCACTCAGGCCCTCCGACTTGATGTCAGCTCCTGCTCACTCTCCCAGTGATTATAGCTTCTTCATCTCTCTCTGGATGGAGATGGTTTTAAACTGTATTCCTACCAGCAGAGACCCTTCAAATTAAGTACTTCGATCTCTTCCTTTAAACTGCCACAACAGGCAGCTCTTTCCAGCCCTGTTAGGGGGCAAGGTCCTAAAATTTTTATATGTTTAGGAAAAGAAAATCCATAATGTGGCTGTCCTTAGGATAAACAGCCAAGGTAATCATTATTAAGTTATAACTGGTAAACCTGACATCAGTTATTAAATGTATATTTCAATGCTGACCATTAGAAAAGGGTACATTTATTCAATCAAACACAAAGCAGAAAGTTACACTTTCCATTACCGTCTAAAAGAAATCATGAGAATGCAGGTTTGATTCTTTTGTGAAAAGATACAGAGATGGTCAAGAGAAACGTCTGTAAAGCTGACCATCGTCTTAACTATCAATGTCAGTCCTACTGGAAGCTTTCTTTCTTGTCCTTGAATAACCTCTGAAATAGAGCTGAAGGCCAGGAAAAGTTCAATAACCTAGATGTTTCAGTTTCATTTTGGGAAAACCAGAAAGAGGAGGCAGGTTCCTACACCAAGATGTCAAGGATCCAAGCCTGGCAGAGTCCTCCATTCTTAAGGAAAGAAAACAAGATTCAGATGCCTCTGTTTCAGCTGCTGTAGCTACAGGTGCTTGGGAAGGAAAAACGGACAAATTCTCTGCAATACCACAGATGTTTCTATGGCTTTGGAACCCAAAAAGTTGCATGGATAAGCAGCCTGTTTTAGATAAATCCTTTCCAAACTATTTATAATCCGAAAAACACTTTCATTACAAGTGATTTTTTAAAAATTGATGCCATTAACAGACACATGAAGAAATGGTCACGATCATTAGCCACTAGAGAAATGCAGATCAAAACTACAATGAGATATCATCTCACCCCAACAAGGCTAGCCTTAATCCAAAAAACACAAAATAATAAATGCTGGAGAGGCGTGGAGAGACTGCAACACTTATACACTGTTGGTGGGAATGTAAAATGCTACAACCACTTTGGAAATCGATTTAGCACTTCCTTAAAAAGCTAGAAGTAGAAGTACCATACGATCCAGGTATCCCGCTCCTTGGACTATGTCCTAGAGAAACAAGAGCCGTCACACGAATAGATATATGTGCACCCACGTTCATTGTAGCACTGTTCACAATAGCAAACAGATGGCAGCAACCTAGGTGCCCATCCACAGACGAATGGATAACTTATGCTACAGCCACACAATGGAATATTAAGCAACGATAAAGAACAACGATGAAGCTATGAAACATCGTATAACATGGTGGAAGCTGGAACTTACTATTCTGAGTGAATTTAGTCAGTCACAGACAAATACTGTATAAGACCACTATTATAAGAACTCAAGAAAAGGTTTAAACATAGAAGAAAATATTCTTCAATGGTTATGGGGGTGGGGAGGGAGAGTGAGGGTTATTCACTAACTAGAGAGTAGATAAGAATCATCTTAGATGAAGGGAAAGACAGCACACACTATAGGAGAAGCCAGCACAACTGGACTAAACCAAAGCTATGAAGTTTCCCCAATACAATCAAATACTTTGAGAGATAGAGTAGCAGGAATGGGGATTTGGGGACCATGCTTTCAGGGGACATCTAGGTCAACTGGCATAACTAAGCTTATTAAGAAAATGTTCTGCATCCTACTTCGGTGAGTGGCGTCTGGGATCTTAAAAGCTTGCAAGTGGCCATCTAAGATGCATCAATTGCTCTCAACCACTTGGAGTAAAGCAGAACAAGGAACACCAAAGACACAAGGAAAGTATTGGCCCAAGAGACAGAATGGGCCACATAAACCAGAGAATTCATCAGCCTGAGACCAGAAGAACTACATGGTGCCTAGCTACCACCAATTAACGTCCTGACAGGGAACACAATAGAGGGTCCCTGGTGGAGCAGTAGAAGTATGGGATGCAGAACTCAAATTCTAGGAAGAAGACCAAAGTTTAATGGTCTGACTGAGACTGCAGGTGCCCTGGAAAGCACAGCCCCTGGACTCTCTATCACCCCAGAACTAAAACAATTTCCAAGGCCAACTCTTCAGACAGGGACTGGACTGGACTGTGGGACATAAAGTGATACTCGTGAAGAATGTGCCTCTTAGTCAAGTAGATACAAGAGACCAAAGGGGAAGTTTCTGTCCAGAGGTTAGACGGGAAGGCAGAGAGAGTTAGGAGCTGGTTGAATGTTCGTGGGGAATCAGGGGCGGAGGGGAGGCGTGTCCTGTCGCAGAATGGGGTGAGCACTTGGGGTCTCACAACAATGTATGTAAAAAAAAAAAAATTTGTATGTGAGACTAAGTTGAAATGTAAACTTCATTTAATTACAACAATAAAAAATAATAATAATAAAAATTGCTGCCATTTTGAAAAAGGCAAAATAAAATATGACCAAACCACTAAAATAAATCCATGAGAAAGAAATTTTATTCTTCAAATTTCCTTTGTGGGCTGTTGGCTTCATGTTGTTGTTGTTGTTGTTGTTAATCCAGTCAATTCCAACTCATACTGACCCTAAATTCCCCCATAGGGCTTCCTAGGCTGTAATTTTTACGGGAGCAGATCACCAGGTCTATTCTTCCACAGAGTAACTGGTGGGTTCGAACCGCTGACCTTTTGGTTGGCAGCCGAGCGCTCAACCATTGTGCTACCAAGGCTCTTTGTTGGCTTCACACTTTATAAGAACTTTTACAATTATTTATACTACTATTTTTTTCTTCTTGCCCCAGAAACACAGATTCAGGGTAAAAAGAATTTCTTACGTTGCTTTAATTTGAATACAGCACCTCTAAGCAAATATTCCCCAAATCAGCATCTAACCCGATCATCTCTCCCAAACTCCAAGCTACATCATCAACTACTGGACATTCCAAGTCCAATTACTAGCATCTAAAGGAGTCCTGGTGGCACAACAGTTAAGTGCTCAATTACTAACCGAAAGGTTCACGGTTTGAACCCACCCAGCGGCTCTGTGAGAGAAGGACCTGGCAATCTGCACCTGTAAACATTACAGCCCAGAAAACCATATGGGGCAGCTCTACTCTGTCACAGGGGGTCACCATAAGTCAGAATTGACTCGACAGCACACAGCAACAACTATCATCTAAGACTCTAAAAACTCATTTTCTTTCCAAAAAAAAATCAGTTCTCCATCTTAATTTTCTGAATTCCTCTTTATAGTACTACTATTTCTCAGATATTCTAAGTCAAAACAGTATAATCAACTTAGACTTCTCCCTTTTCCTATTCCAAACAATTCGCTAACTACCCATAAAAGCCCTTTCAAAGGAAGTTTTTCATTTGTAAATAGGTTCATCTATCATTAATTTCAGGACCATTTTACAATTAGCCAAAGGATCCACACAATTTGAAAGAGGATTGACTGATATAGATGTTAACTGCTCTAATTCGTAATTAAAGACTTCAAAAGAGAAAAAGATGAAACTTTTGTTTTTGATGTTTAAAACAAAAACAGTACATAGATGATATCCAACTTCATAACACAGATGACCAAATTTCCCAGTTTGTCTTCAATACGGCAGAAGAGTTAAGGAATCTGTTTAAATTTGGAGACATACGGCATATTTCTATATAAAGAACTAATGGAGAATGACAACAGGTGTGTCAAAAAAACTGGAGTTAAAAGAAAGGACATTCAGCAAAATGCCTAACATCGCACCAAGCTTAGAATCAGACAAAGATGTGTTCAAATGCTAACTTTCCACATTCTGTCCTGTGATTTCAGACAAGATACTAAGTATAAAATAAAACAAAAATATGAATATTTTAGAATTGTAAGAATTAAAACAGATGTCTATAAAGAGCTTAATTCACATAATGAAATATTCAGTAACCAAGAAACCCAAACCAGTTCCCACTGAGTCAATTCCAACTCACGGTGTTCTCACAAGTTTCAGAGTAGAACTATGCTCCATAGGATTTCCAATGGCTATAACCTTAGAAGATTGTCAGGCCTTTCTTCTGCAGGGTTGCTGGGTGAATTTCAACCGCCAACCTTTCAGCTAGCAATCAAATGCAAACTGTATGCACCACTCAGGGACCTATAACAGTCAATAAATTATAATGTATTTTTACATTATGATCTATGGAAGAAGGTACCTCAGGACAAATGTATATATTTCTGCTAATGACACCAGAGTACACAGCCGGATTACAATTCTTTGGCATTATAAAGGTTACAATATTAGCAAAGGCCAATACTAAAATTCAAGAAAAATTAGACAAACAATATATTTTTTCTTATAAATTATGTAACCAAAATATTCCAGTGAAAGTGGAACCAAGATTATTATCATTAGAGACCAGAAACCCAGCATCAGATACTGCAGGCTGGTGTCCATGGGTTCTGTAATCACTCAGACTTTAAAGGAGCTCTGCAAAGGTAAAAGGTAAATTAGACTTCCAAATTCATTTTCAGCATACTTAGGAAACTTGACATTACTTGAATGTCTGTATGTCTTGAACGTTTTCTATGTGCTAAGTGTCTTCTGGGCCATGATTCACTAATTTCACAGTAACTCTGTGAGTAATACATTATTAGAGCCATTTTACAGACAACTCAGTTGAGTCTAAGAAAATGTAAGTACTCTGCCCAAGGTCAACAAGTGGGAGAGAGGTAGAACAGAGATTTGAACACACAACATCGACACCCAGGGTCTAAGAAGCACACAGAGTCTCCTAAAACAGTAAAAGCTGGAGCATTAGACATCTCATGTCTAGGGGATATATTGTCAGAAAATAATCCGATAACAACTGCGCTGTCTGACTACAACTGGAAATAAACCCAGATCATGGCAAAGAGAGACACTGTACACCCACAATGGCAATTTCAGACTCTCTAAGACCAAAGAGTTCCACGACGATGACCTATATAAACAAGGAAACACATTTAGTTATATGTTCCTCAGAAAATTTTTTAAAATGTATTTTCCAACACTTAGTTATGCAAATTTATAACAAATATGTAAAGTAAAAAATAATACATGCACCAGCTAGACTGTTAATATTTGGTTATGATTACTTTATCACATCTTAATCCATCTTACTTTTGATGCATTTCAAAGTTGCAGACATCCGCTTCACCTATTATTATTTCAGCATGGACAGCAATAACAAGAATTCAATACATATTTACATGTATTTATCTTTAAAGTTAAATTTTACATACAATAAAAGACAAATCCTAAGCATACCATTTTGAAGTTTTAACAAATGCATACCCCCATTTAACTCAAACCCCTATCAAGACACAAAACATTCCTATCAGCCCCAGCAAGCTCCCCCAAGACTCTTCCATCAATCCTCACCCTACTATCGGAGTTAACCACTGCTTTTTCTCACTACAGATTAATTTTGCCTATTCTAGAACTTGATGCAAATGTAATACAGAATGTACTCTTTTGTGTAAGGCTTCTTTCACCATAATATTTTTGAGACTCATAATGTTGATGTATCAAGATATTGTTTCTTTTTCTTGCTCAGCTGTATTCCATTTAGGACTATACCAAAAAAAAAAAAAAAAAAAAAACCCAGTGCCGTCAAGTCGATTCCAACTCATAGCAACTATACCAATTTGTTTATCCATTTTCCTGTTGTTGGACACATGATTTGTTTCCAGTATTTGCCTGTTATAAAACACTCTTGTACAAATCTTTGTAAACACATGTTTTCATTTTCTCTTGGGTAACTAGGAGAAGAACTGCTAAGTCATGGAATAGATGTATAATTAGTTTTATGAGTTCCCATTGCTCCACCATTGGTATTGTTACTCTTTCATCTTGAATAATGTATTGGGTGTGCAGTGGTATTTCATTCTAGTTTTAATTTGCATTTGCTAATAACCGACGATGCTGACAACTTTTTCATGTGCTTATTGACCATTCATATAGTATCATTTATCAAGTGTCTGTTCAAATCTCTTACCAATAAGTTGGGTTGTCTTTTTTTACGATTTTTTAAATATTTCATTGTGTTTTAGGTAAAAGTTTACACAGCAAATTAGGTTAGCATTTAACAATTTTTATACAAATTGTTTTATGACATTGGTTACCATTTTTTGTTGTTCTTTTGTTGGTGGTGGTGTTGAGAATATACACAGCGAAACATACACCAATTCAACATTTTTTATTTGTAAAATTTAATAATATTGATCACAGTCTTCAAGTTGTAAAACCATTCTCACCCTGCTTTTCTTACGGCCCCCCTAAGGCTCCTATCTAATCTTTTGAGTTGCTGTTGTCAATTTGATTCCATATAGATAATTCTTAAAATAGCATAATGCATAAGGCAGATCTTTTTTTACTAGTTAAGCTAAACTGTTGCTCAGTTTTAAGATGACCTCAGAGGACATTTTTGGTTTAAGGTTTACAGATTATCTCAGGGCAATTGTTTCAGAGGTTCAGCCACACTCCATGGCTCCAGAAAGTCTAGAGTCCATAAGAATTTTAAATTTTGTTCTGCATTTTCCCCATTTTGATCAAAAAGTTCAGTAATGGTAGCCTGGTACCATCCAGTTCCTCCAGTCTGATGGCAAAGGAGGTAGTTTTTCATAGAAGCAATTAACCACAAATTCCATATCCTCCTCCTATTTCTGACTCTCTTTCTTCCTCTGTTGCTCCCGGCGAATAAAGACTAATTGCTGTGCCTTGGACTGGCTGCCTCCAAGCTTTTAAGACCACAGGCACTACACAGTGAACTAGGAGGTAGAACTAAAGCACTAAACATGTTATTAGGCCAATTAACTGGGATTTCCCGTGAAATCATGACCCTAAACCTCCAAACAAGGAATCAAATTCCATGAGGTGTTTGGCTGTACATAAGCAGCCTCAGAGTTACTTACTCATTCATCGTTGCTGTAAATATATCTATCACACAACTTTTGCCAATTCAACTTTTTAGAGGTGTACAACTTATTGGCAACAATTACAATAATCGGCTGTGCAACCCTACCCTTAATCAACACAATTTTTCTATCACCGCTAACCCCCCTGTTCCCTCTTCCTCTCACCCCCAGTAACCATTAATAAATTTTGGTCTCTGAACATTTGCTGTTTCTTGTCTTTTTATATAAGTGAGGTCATACAATTTCTGTCCTTTTGTGATTGACTTATTTCACTCAGCATAATGTCTTCAAGCTCCAACCATACTGTAGCATGTATCAAGACTTCATTTCTCCTACTGTCTGAGTAATATTCCATTGTATGTACGTACCACATTTTGTATATCCAATCATCTGATGACGGACATTTAGGTAGTTTCCACTTTTGGCTACTGTGAATAGTGTTGCAATGCACATTGGTATGACATCGGTTATAATTTTTGCAATGTTCAGCATTCTCATTACTTCCATTCTGTTTGTTTTGTTTCCATTTATCTAGCTTCCCTACCCCTCCTTGCTTTCTCATCTTTGCTTCTAGAAAAGGCTGACCGTTTGGTCTTATACAGTTGATTGCTGACTGGGCAATCTTTTTATGGTTCAGTGAAGGGGTTCTTTATCGTAGATAGAAGTCCTTTACAGACATATTCTTGCAAATATTTTCCTTGTCTCTTAATGGTGCTTTTTGATGAGCACAATTTCTTTATTTTAATGAAGTTTAACTTATCAGTTTTGTATTTTAATGGTTACTGCTTTCTGTATCCTGTCAAAGAAACTTTCGCCTACCACCAAGTCATGATGATATGGTCCACTTTTTTTTCTTCTAGATGCTTTATAATTTTAGCTTTTACAATTGATCTATGATCCGGCTAGATTTAACTTTTGTGTACAGTGTGAGGTGAGGGTAAAGGTAAATTTTTATCTATACGGATATCCAGTTGTTCCAGGACTATTTGTTGAAAAGCTTTTCTGTCTGCCACTGGATTGCTTTCTTTTTCAAAAACATAATAGTCTTTTAAGTGTGGGTTAATTTCTGGGCTATCTTGTGATTCATCGACCTATCTGTACATCCTTATGCTTGATTACCACAGCATTAGAGTAAATCATGAAATCAGGCAGTATAAGTCATTCAGTTTATAATTCTTCAAGATTGCTTTGTATAATCTAAGTCCTTTGTATTTCCACATGAATTTTAAAATTAGCTTGTCAAAGTCTATCAAAAAACAAAATCCTAATAAGATAATGATTTGGACTGCACCGAATTTATAGATCAACTGGGGAGAATTATATTATTTAATTTCAAACTATTTGGATTTTTCCTGGATATCTTATTGTCACTGATTTCTAATCTAATTATATTGTGGTTAAAGAATACAGTCTTTAAGATTTCAATCTTTTGAAATATAGTGAGACATATTATGGCCTAATATATGATCTACCTTGATATACATAGTTTATGTACTTGAATAAAGCATGCATTTTATTGTAGTCTAGTTGGACATGATATACTACAAATGTCAGTTAGGTAAATGTGGTTGATAGTGTTTTTACATCCTACTGTACTAAATGAATTTCTTTTTCCTTGGTCGAGATTTTCTGTAACTTACAGAGTAGCATTATATTTTCCATCTATGATTGTAGACCTCTTATTAGGTACATACACATTTATGACTGATATGACTTCCTGGAGATCTGAGCTTTTTATCACTATGAAATGTCCTTCTTTATCTCCAAAAATACTGTCTTGAAGTCAACTTTATCTAATATTAATATAACCATTCCAGCTTTATTATGCTTGCTGTCACGGATTGAACTGTGTCCCCCCCCAAAATATGTGCCAACTTGGTTAGGCCATGATTCTCAGTGTTTATATGTGATCAGCCCCATGATGGGATCTGCTGTGAGTAGACAATCAGTTGAAAGGGAGTGTTCCCTGGGGTGTGGCCTGTACCACCTTTTATCTCTCAAGAGATAAAAGGAAAGAGAAGCAAGCAGAGTGTGACAGACCTCACACCACTCGGAAAGCAGCACTGGCAGCAGAGCACATCCTTTGGACCGGAGGTTCCTGTGCCAAGAAGCTCCTAGCCCAGCGCAAGACTGATGACAAGGACTTTCCTCTAGAGTCAACAGAGGAAGCCTTCCCCCTGGAGGTGATGCCCTGAATTTGGACTTCTAGCCTACTAGACTATGAGACAATAAACTTCTGTTTGTCAAAACCATCCACTTGTGGTATTTCTGTTACAGAGCACTAGATGACTAAGACACATGCTGTATCTTTTTCCATGCATTTACTGTCAATCTATCTGTGTCATTCTATCTGTGTCATGACATTTAAAATGAATGTCTTGTAGAAAGCATATCAAGAGGTCTTGCTTTTTATCCAATCTGTCAGTCTCTATGCTTTAAATAGAATATTTAATCTATTTACATTTAATGTAATTATTGACAGGCTTGGTCTAGGTCTACAATTCCACTGTTTGTTCTCTTTTTATCCCATTTGTTTATACTCCTCTGTTCCTCCCTTTATATGATGTTTTGGATTCACTGAATATATTTTAGAATTCCATTTTGATTTCTCTCAATTTTTAGTTAAACTCCTTTGCTATTTTTTTTTTAAGTGTTTGCATTAGGAATTACAATATACATCTTTAACTTTTCACAGTGGACTTACAGTTAATATTCTACCACTTCACATAAGAACCTAGTAAAAGTAAACAGTTCCATCTACCTATTCCCATCCTTTATACAAGTATCGTATTATACCTACATATGCAATAAATGTTATATTATAATGTTATAATTTTTACTTTGTCATTTTTTTTAATTAGGGGAGAGACTTATATTTAGCAGTTGTAAATTTATCTGTGTATTTACCAATGCAGGGCTCTTCATTCCATCCTGAAGATCTGAATTTCCATCTGGTATCATGTCCGTTCAGCATAAAAATTACCTTTAGCATTTCTTGTAATCTGCAACGGCATTTTTTATTTATCTGAAAATGTCTTTACTTTGGCTTGATACTTGAAGGATATTTTCACTGGTTATCAAATTCTGGGTTGACTTTTGTTTTTCCAGCACTTTAAAGATGTTGTTCTATTGCCTGCTGGCCTGTATTGTCTCTGATAACTCACCAGCAATAATTTGTTATCATTTCTCTGGGTGCTTTCAAGATTTTTTCTTCGTCTTTGGTTTTTAGCAGCTTGACTATGGTGTCCCTAAGTTTGATTCTTCCTGTATTTATATGGCTTGGAATTCAGTGAGTTTCTTGAATCTGTAAATTTATGTCTGAAACAAATTTGAGAAAATTTTCAGCCATTATTTTTCCATAAATTGCCCTATTTCCCTCTGCTCTCCTTCTAGAACTCTAATTATACATATGGTAGACATCATTGAGGTTAACTTTATTTTTTATAATTTTTTTCAGTTTTTCAGATTGAGTGTTTCTACTGATCTATCAATTTCACTGACTCTTCTGTCATTTCTCAAGCGTTTGTAAGCTCATCCAATCTTTTTTTTTTTGTTTCATGTATTGTACTTTTCAATTATAAATTCTTCATTTGGTTCTTTTTTTTAGTTTCTATTTTTCTACTGAGGTTTCCTGTTTGCACATTCGTTATACGCAAGTTTCTTCTTTACTTCCTTGAGCAGAGTTACAACACGTGGTTTAAAATCCTTGTCTCCTAATTCTTACATATAAATCATATCAAGGTCATCTCAGTTAACTGCTTTTTCATTTAAGTATGGGTCCATTTTCCAGTATATCTGTATATCTAATAAATTTGGACTGTATCATAAACACTGTGAAAGATATATTTTAGACACTCTGTATTCTGTTATGTTCCTCTGAAGAGTACTTACTACGTTGTTTAGAAGGCAGTTAACTTGGCAGGACTCACTCTCCAAAATCTTTCTATCCTGTAGTGGGCAGCAACTAAAATCTGTTTAGTTCTTTTAGCCTGGCAGATTTACATGCAGAATTTGGACACCTCCTCTGTGCCATTCTATTTTCTAAGATTTCCTCTCTAACTTTCCAGCCACTGCACTCACCTAAATCTCTGTCCTGCAATTTCTATACAAGTTTTGGCCACCTTGCACAAGATTGACTGGGATCTTCCCTCAGGTAAAAAGCCATGAGGAATTCACCTTATGCCATTCTCTTCTTCAAATATCAATACCTCCAGCTTCTACCTGACTTTGATCCTTCGACTTTGCCTTCACATAGGTGTTTTTGATAATTTGTACAAAACCTGTCATTTATATTTGCAGGAAAGTTGGTCTGGCATAGGCTACTCCATCATTACTGAAAGTGGAACTCCTAAGGATTATTTTTAAAATTCGCAAACTACAGGACTACAAAAGTCACAACTGTAGTGACTTACTTTTAACATTGTATGGTTGAAACAATATATCCTACAGCAGTCCTTTGTATCCTCTAGTCTTCATATCTGAAAACAGAAGTATTTGGGAAATTAAAGGAAAGGGAAGAAAGAGTGCAGTGAGAGGAAACCAGGAAACAGGGAGGCAGTGAATAGGGAAGAAGAGTTATGATAAGAAAAAGGACAAATGGACAAAGTTTCTGTCATAGTACGTCATAAACTAATGTTTGGCCAAGTAAGAAAGGAGATGATGGAAAGACAAGGATAGGATTTATGACACACATGCTACAAATGATATTGTTACACAGTTACACACATTCATAAAGAGAACAAAAGCCAAATAATGTTCTAATATCATGAACTGATAAATCATATAGCATATGAACTATAAAATAACAAAAAATACATAATCCTCAATACAACCTTCAACATTCCAGACTTTTTACCATGAGAACACATTTAAATACGAGTTTTTCTTCAGTGCAGTATTTCCATAATGAAATCTTTGAAATACAATCATATAAAAAACTAAAATTCCAGATTCCACTTTCCAACCACCAAATTTTGTCAGTCTTTATGTAAAAATAATTATACATGAAAGAGGGCTTCTAAGACGTGTGTGCTTTTCATGGTCAGAATTAAATTCCTTCATCTCTCTATATAAGATGAATATAATGAACAATTCGTAGACATGAACCATTAATACATATTTAATCACCTCATTCTATTCTCATTTACCATTAGAACTGATTAAAAGTGAAATTAAATTGTCAAAAATTTATGACTATAAATAAAAACAAATTAATAAAAATAAGCAGAATCACAAATATGCTCATTAAATTTACAAGTACTTAAATTTGCTAAGTCACATTCTATCCTCCCATTTAAGAATACAAAGATAACTTATTCTTATATTGTTAAAACTTTTACATAATTACATCTTCTGTGAGTTATTAAACCTTTTCTTCAACCTCTACTGCTAAAAGTACAAACATCTGTTTTATAACAATAAATCCACATTTCAAATTGGAAAACCACATTTGCTTTCTCTTTAACACTGCAAGAACTACTCTCAGAATATTTATCTATGCCAGCAGGCTTCTGTTGCTCAACTTCTTACAAAAAAAGCCTGAACCTCACTTGCTTTATCTGATATTTATTATGTCTATTACCCTGTATTTGCATAGGTCTTACTTCATAAAGTAAATGAGAACTACATAACAAGGATCACATAAATCCAATTAGCTTCACTTCCAGACCATGTATTTTATAAAGAGAGTTCACCGATATATCTCTCTACTGCCCTCTCTAGTGAAGGCTTTTAAAAGTCATTGCTAAAATAAACTGAAAATCCAGACAGCAGTACTAAAGTCCTGTCTACTGACCATTATGTGAAGTCACACCAATAATAAAATACAGACTGCCGGGAAACATGGTGCTCTAGGCAGAAGCACCACGCCGTCCCTCCATAGCAAAGATCTGAAAGACTAAGCCAAAGAGAGAAAATAGCAATCCTGAATCCCTAAGCATCAAATGAAGAGATAAAGAATTCAGCCAAGCAACAAATGGAATAAGAAACTGATAGAGTACAGACAGCGAGGAGAGATATATGCAGAGGTCCCCTATCAGATAACACAGCAAGGATCTGCCATCTTGGACTCCTATCAGAGACAAGTGAACAGGGGGTACAAGAAAGCAGATTCATGGAGCTTCCAACAGGAGACAGAACTACAGGTAACAGGTGATATATGCTTTCCCACCCCTACCCTTCTTGACCCCCACTCGGCCTCCTCCGCTTCCCTTGGTCAGTCTCTTAGCCAGGAAGCACTGGCCACTTGGATTCCACCCGATCGTACTGGCTGACTCCTTAAGCACCATTTGTTGGCTGCTGGTCTTGCTTTTTTCTGCTTCTTTTGATTTTTTCCTTACTTCTCATCATCTCCTCCTTTCTCTCAAATACCTGAAAGGTTGTGAAACTCTGCTTGAACGTGAAACTGCTTCCCAGTCCGTGCTGCCTGCCACGCTGGTGGGATCCCAGGGCTTTTTTTGTTCGTTCTGAATTGTTTTTTTGTTTTTCTTTTTCTTTTCTCGAATTGGGAGCTCATGCTGGCCGGGCAGTACTGCATGGCTTGGGACCTACGCACACAGTTTCCACAGATGCACAGAAGGATCCCTGAGGACATTTTTTTTTCCATGGTTTTTTTTGTTGTTGTTTTTTGAGAGATTTTTCTTGTTCTTATTATATTAATTTGTTTTGTTTTCTTTTCCCTCTTTTTCCCTTTTAGTCTTTCTTCATTACTCAGTTTCTCATCTTTCTATACCTTCTTTCTCTTCCTTTCCCCTGAATACCTGGCACTGAGTGACACCTCTAGGCCTTCTAGCCAGGCGGTACTTCAGCGCCTGGGAGTAACTTCCCCAGACCTTGCAGCCGCACTGGTGGGATCCCTGGGAGCTTTTCTTTTCTTTTTTCCTTCTAATTTTTATTTATTCTTTTTTTTTTTCTCCTTTTTATTTTTCTCCATTTCATAGTCTCTCATCTCTCCACTCCAGTGGCAAGCTCCCCTAGCACTCTTTGTTGTCTGTTTGTATGTTTTTGGCTCTTGATTCTCTCTCCTCTCTCCCATACCCATCTTAGCTCCACACATCACAATCTCACCTCTCCATCCTACCTACCTGCACTGTGTGCTTAACATCACACCACCAAGCACCACAGGCACAGCCTACCGGAACCTGCCCTGCACAGATTACTGGCCCATCCTGGTGGCTGCAGTAAGTCCCACAAACAACCCATCCCAACAACTCCTCTTCAGCTGGACCTGCCCTGCTGTACCATATCTGAGCAACTGACCCTGCCAATTGGAGAAGGAGGCAAAAAGTATCATGCCCACAGACAAACAAACAACACACAGCCCACCTGTACAGACATAGCCAAATAAAACAAAAAAAAAAAATGAAACAAACAAATCTACAATCAATAAATGAGAAAAATAACTACTGAATGTCCTGAAAACAGCAGACAATATCAAAACATTTACAAAAACAGGTCAAAATGGTTCCAGTAGGCATCCAAAATAAAACACCAGATGACTTTCCGGTAGAAGAAAAGGCACTAGAACTACCTGAGAGGGAATTCAAATCTCTAATATTCAGAATTATCCAAGAATTGAAGCAAAAAGCAGAAAAAAATGAGGAAAAAATAGACAAATCCATGGAAAAGGCAGGCAAATTCATGGAAAATACAGACAAAAAAATGAAGAATTCAGGAAAATAATGCGGGAACAAAATGCCAAAATAAATTCACAACTAGAAATCATACAAAAACAATTAGAAATCCACAAGATAAACAACAAGATTTCAGAAAGGGACCGTGTCATAGAAGCGCCGAAGAGCAGATTTGAAACGGTGGAAGACAGGATCAGCGAAACTGAAAACAAACACTTGGATACAACTCTGAGAAAAACTCAGAAAAAAGAAGGAAGAAAAATGAAGAGACCCTGGGAATTATGTGGGATACAATCAAAAGTAAAGCTTTGCAAGTGATTAGAGTTCCAGAACAGGGGGAGAAAACAGAAAACAGAGAGGATCATTGAAGAACTGCTGACAGAAAACGTCTCCAATTACCATGAAAGATGAAAAGCTGGCCATCCAAGAAGCTCAATGAATCCCATATAGGACAGACCCCAAAAGAAAATCACCAAGGCATATCATAAGCACACTCGCCAAAACCAAAGACAAAGAATCCTGAGAGCAGCTTGAGAAAAATAAGATGTCATATACAGAGGAGAAACAATAGGACCAAGCTCACATTATTCGGCAGAAACAATGCAGGCAAGAAGGCAATGGGATGACATACATAAAACTTTGAAAAAAAAAAAAACTGCCAGCCAAGAATAATATATCCTGCAAAAATCTCGTTCAAACATGATGGTGAAATTAGGACATTTCCAGATAAACAGAAATTAAGGGAATATGTAAAATCCAAACCAAACTTACAAGAATTATTAAAGGGAGTCCTGCGATCTGAGAACAAACAACTTAAGCTCATAGGCTGAATCTAGGATGCAGGATTGTACCAGCCAGACACCAATCTAGGAAACGAACTCTCAAAGGCTATCCAAAACCAAAAGAAATACAACAGGGAATCAGAGATGTTAATCTGTAAATGGCAAAAACATCATAACAATAAAAGAGGGACTATACGGTGTAGGTATAGAACCTTCTAATGGAGAGGAAGGCAAAGCGATACCAAGTAATAATAATAGACTGCTTCAAACTTAGAAAGATAAGGGTAAATTTCATGGTAACCACAAAGAAAATTAACAAACTTACTCATAAAAATGAAGAGGAAAAACATAAAGTCTCAGTAAAATCAAAACCTACAAAAACAAAAGAAATGAAAATAAATCCACAAACAGAAGGAATTCAGCAATCACAAAAGAGAAGTATTGTAAGAGACCTCTATTGTAAAAACTCATGAAAAAGTTTACACACAAGAAGTAACAATCTTTGTTGGTTACCAGAGATGGGGGCGGGGGTAGTACAAAATAGACAATAGGTAAGTGGTAACTTTGGTGAAGGATTAAGACAGTATACAGTACTGGGGAAGCCAGCACAACTTGCAGAAGGAAAGGTCATGGAAGCTCAACAGACACATCCAATCTCCCAGAGGGACTGAATTGCTGGATGGAGGGCTGTGGGGACCATGGTCTCGGGGAACATCTAGCTCAATTGGCATAACACAGTTTATAAAGACACTGTTCTACATTCTACCTTGATGAGTAGCGCCTGGGGTCTTAAAAGCCTGTGAGCAGCCATCTAAGATACTCCACTCGTCTCACCCCTTCGGGAGCAAAGGAGAATGAAGAAAACAGGATAAAAGGAAAAGATTAGTCCAACGGACTAACGGACCACAGCTACCAAGGCCTCCACCAGACTGAGTCCAGTACAGCTAGATGGTACCTGGCTACCACCACTCACTACTGTGACAGGGATCACAACAGAGGATTCTGGACAGAGCTGGAGAAGGATTCAGAACAAAATTCTAACTCACAAAAAAAGACCAGATTTACTGACATGACAGAGACTGGAGAAACTCTGAGAGTATGGCCCCCGAAAACCCTTTTAGCTCAGTGGTGAAGTCACTCCCGAGGGTCACCGTTCAGCCAGGGACTGGACAGCCTCATACAACAAAATGGGACTAATGTGGCACAGCAGTCCAGGGACAAGGACTAGAAAGGCAGAAGGGGACAGGAAAGCAGGTGATAGGGAACCCAAAGTTGAGTAAGGACAGCGTTGACATAGAGTGGGGTTCTTAACCATTGTCATAGGCCACTATGTGTACTGTTTAATAAAAAACTATATTGTTCTGTAAACCTTCATCTAAAGTGAGAATAGCAGCATAACTGGAAGAACGTAATCGACGT
>NW_004443974.1:2772300-2804648 GCF_000243295.1 Trichechus manatus latirostris
GTTGTGGGGTTGTTAACCAATGTCATAAAACAGCATGTGTGTTACTGTTACATGAGAAACTATCTGTTCTGTAAGCCTTCACCTGAAGTACAATAAAATACTAAAAACAAAAAAAAGAAAGCAAAAAAAAAACAAAAAAAACAAAAACAAAGGTCATCCAAGGCCGAGAAGAGAGCGTAGTGACATGTCATGAGGCTGTTAACCAATATCATAAAACAATATGTGTACTGACTGTTTAATGAGAAAATATTTGTTCTGTAAACCTTCACCTAAAGTACAATTAAAAAAAATAATAATAATAAACTACATTTGTTAAATATTTCAAAAGACAAGATTGCAGAAAGTTACTGCTATGGTCTCTAATTCCTATCATACTTTTCCTCCACATTTTGAGTATGTACTTATGTTATACTCCAAGTCAATACAACATAGTAGTTAAGAGAATCTAGGATCAGACTACTCAAGTTGGAATGTCATTCTGCCATTTATTTGCTGTGCTTCCATTTCTTCATCTATAAAATGAGGTTAATAATATGCACCTCACGCAATCAGCACTTAGCAAAGTGCATACCACATAGTAATTATTCCAGGTTATTGTGTTGTTACTTCTATTACTATTCTTGACATCATAGCTAAGTGCCTAGGACCACATGCTCAAAGTCAGAGTACCTGAAAATTCTGGCCCAGGCACTTACTACTGTATAACCTTGGGGAAATTATTTAACTACTCTGTGTCTCAAAATCCTCATGTGGAAATAGGGACAGTAATATAGTTTCTACCTCACAGAGTTATTATAAGGTTTAAATGTGCTAATGTATGTAAAGCGATTAGACTAGTACCCAACAATAAAAAAGCACCCATAATGTTAGCTGCTATTACTATCATCAGTTCAGTTACCTTTATAAAAAGTTATTCCTATGGTCTGTTGCTATACAATCATTTGCATTTTCTCAAATGTTACATGAATGGAATCAGACAATATGTACTCTTCCTCATTCATTTTAAGGACTGAAGCTAAACTGTAAAGGCCCTTGAATGGTAGATTAAGTTACATGGTACTTGAATTTCAGGTAAAGGGGTACCAACAAAAAGTATTTCAATAAATGAGTTACAAGGTTATAATTTTTATTACAATAACTCTAATAAAAACACAACCTAGGAAATCAGTTATAAAACAAATGAAATATACAGACAATATGTGAAAGAATCCAATTTAAGACAAAAGTAGTAAGGATGTTCTAGTTTAAACCAGATAATGAAATTAAAAAGTCATTAAGTAAGACCAAAGACACAGGAAAAGTACGAGTTTGGGTAAAAATGAAAAGAAAGGATTTGGCAAGAAACCTCTAGGACATCCACACAATGATGTCATTAAATGGCTGGAAAACCAACCGGAATTTAGGAAAGCAGTTGAGATTAGAAAAATACTTAACAGTTACCAGTATTTGGAGGAGAATGTACGTTGAAAAAGAATTGAATCTTTCTTCCCATATGAGAAAGGGAAAGGAAGAAGCGGAGGCCAGAGCTGAGGCCAGAGAAAACACTACTGTCACAAGGAACCTTTTCTTCATTATAGAATGCCTCAAATTTCTGCTTGAAGAGATCCAGTTTCTTAGTCAGTTTGTAATGACAATGCAGTAGGTGATGATTTAATATAAAAGATTATTTAGAAAACAAGTGTGCTCAAGGAGGAAGTGCATAAAAAAAAACTTGTTAAAAATTTAGACATAAATCAAGCCAGGGTTTTTTCTATGATCATGCCTTTCAAAGTTCTGCCCATATGCATGCTTCTTCCAGTAAAAGAACACAAGTAATACAGATTCATTCAACAACTGAGTACTTAGGTGAAAATGGAAAGGTTTCAATCATAGCTGCCTTGTTTACTACATAAGGAACTTTCCCATGGTCAGAACAGTGATTTCTTTCCCAAAATTAGGCACAGTAATATCTATATCACAAGAGATTTTAAGACAAACAAAATGTATAAAAAGCAAATAGTACAGTATAAAGCACAGTATATGTTCAATAAATGTGATTTGCTTCTATCTTTAGTCTCCTTAGAGGGAAGGCCATTAAATGCCACTTTTTTTCTTTATTTTCTTATAAAATGAATAAAACAAAGAACATAAATTTCTCCAATAATTCTACTCACTGCAGATACACTGTTTACGTTTTGGAACATAATGCACACTTGCACTCACTTCTTAGAACTACCTATTTTATTAGTCAAGAGCTACGCTAAAAGTCTTTGTCATGCAATTAATTTGTAATTTTAACAAGGTCTGAATCTGAATCGCAAACACTATGAAACCTGTGTGCAAGAGTCTCATAATTAGCTAGTGAACCCAGCCAAGGATCCAACATCTCCACCTACATGTCATATTAGTCTTCCTTCATGTAGATATTTACAGTGGCTTTCAAAGGATAAATAAATGATTCACAGAATATCTCCCCAAAAAAGTCAAGAAAATAATAAGTTCTAAGAAACTGATATTTTCTCACAAGAATTAAAATGTCTGATAAATTGAAGAGGAAAATACTAATATTTAATTCTATGACAGCAATAATCAATGATGAAACTAAATCCACCATTTATTTTCTGCAAAACAAAAGGAATTCATGAAGCTGACTTTAGTCAGTAATTTTTTATCTCAGTATAGAAACTACTCATGAAAAATCAGATAAAGTTGAAAATTGTATAAACACTGTTAATCTGCGACATGAAACTATGCATAGAAGTCTACCTTTCTCAAAAGAAATATGGCACCTTAAAAAGCCAAGAACATAAGTAACAGGAAGTTCAGAAACTGAAGCAAGCATCACAATAAGTAAATATTGAAAACAAATCCTAAGCAGCATTTTCCTAGTACAATCTGACAATAACAAGAATGGCACACCATGCTATCATGGAAACTTTTCTTCCACACTGAAGAAGTTACAGAGGTAAAAAAATTGCTAGTCCAATGCATAAATACTGAAATATCAACAAAAATTTATAGATCATGCCTCCACATCCCTGGCCTCGTTAAATCAAAAAGGAAAAAAGAAAACCCGTTGCCGTCGAGTCGATTCCAACTCATAGTGATGGTATAGGACAGAGAAGAACTGCCCCATAGGGTTTCCAAGGAGTAGCTATGGATTCAAACTTCCAACTTTTGGTAGCAGCCAACTTCTTAATCACTAAGCCACCAGGTGCTTTATGCCATAGGGGTTTTCTTGAAAGTCTCAGGACTCTCAAGAGCCCTTTGGATTCTTAAGTTAACACTGTACTGCATACAAACCCAAAACAAACCAGCTGGCATCAAGTGAGTTCTGACTCATGGCAACCCATAAACCAAAAAACCAAACTAATTGAAATCAAGTCGATTCCAACTCACAGTGACCCTATAAGACAGAGTAGAACAGCCATGTAGAGTTTCCAAGACTGTAATCTTTACGAAAGCAGACTGCCACATCTTTCTCATGGCTACCAATACAGGTTGGTAGTTTACCTTCTTCACTTAGCATTCTATCATGAACATTTTTGTCTTTTATATAGAATAAAAATATTCTATCACGAATATTTTTAAATGAAAAGAGCATATAAAAATATTCTGAAACATAGATGCATGATAGTTTATTGGAACCCTGGTGGCACGGAGGTTAAGAGCTCAGCCGCTAACCAAAAGGTCGGCAGTTTGAATCCACCAGCTGCTCCTCGGAAACCAGAAAATAAGTGTATGGGGCAGTTCTACTCTGTCCTATAAGGTCACTATGAGTCGGAATCCACTTGACGGTGATATTTTTTTGTTTTTAAGTTTATTTAAGCTATCTCCTATTCCTGCATATTCGGGCATGTCCCATATTTCACATTAGATCTGCAATTTTCAAATTAGAACAAAATGTCTTTGTATATAAACCTTTATCTACATTTCAAATATTTCCTTAGGACAGATTCCCAGAAGGTGAATTATCGGAGCAAACACTTTTTGATATGAACATCTGTAAAATTATTTCTAGAATTATCTTTTTTGTTTACCAGTAATGTGAGATAAATGCTTTTTAAAATATATTTTCCCCAACAAAAAAGGGACTTAACATAAGCTCCAATTATTTTTAAAAGAAAGAAGACTAGCTTCTTTGAAATCAAACGTAGATCTTTACACACATAACAGGTATCTCAAGATTTCTTGGGCTAGTTATCAAGATGCTCATCTCACGATTTACAACACCCATATGTACATTCAAAATCAGAATGCAAAATGACTACACCTAACATTCTAGTTTGGTTCTTGATTCAAGCTAGAGGTAGTCTCTTCTATTTAAACCTTACTGTCACCAAAACATCATCTAGCCAAATCATTTACAGAATTCTAACATAACAAATATACTAGATTTTATATCAATAACCTAAGTAATTTCAAATATATATAAATGCTTTTATTTAAAGTTTAGCTTTCTTCTGAAAAGTTTATCCACATTATAATTCCAGAGATGCATTTTCATCTTCTGATTGTTCCTCAGAGAACAAAGGCTACTGACACTTTTGTTATGTATCATAAGTAAGCAAACTTTTTCTGGAAAAGACCAGAAAATAAATATTTTAGGCTTGGTGGGCCATTTGATCTGTCTCAACTACATAACTCTGCTGTTGTAGCAGGAAAGCAGCCATAGACAACATGTAAATAAATGAGCATGACTGTTCACCAATAAAACTTTATCTACAAACAGAGACTGCAGCTGGATTTGGCCTAAAGCCTATAGCTTGCCAACCACTGTTAACAAATCATTAGCTCCTTAATAGAGTGGCTAGAAAAATTAATACTGTAATTTAATATAGTAAAAGAGTGCTGCTTGAAGAATCCCTTCAGTGGACACATTTTTAAAAGGTTAAGTATTTTGAAATAAAAAATGAACACTAGGAGGCTTCTGGGTAGAAGATTGAACACATGCAAAGGATTTGACTCCCACTTAATCCCTATTGGGGGAGAAGGGAGAATGGTAGAAATGGCAGAAGAGAGGACAACATTTAGGAAGCTGAAAAGCAGATGAACTAGTGGTAACTAAGAGCAAAACCAAAATTTGAAGCCTCAATCACCAGTAATAAGAGCTGAAAGCCAACCTGATATGTCCTGTAGACATCCCAAAGGGATCAGGAAAAGGAAACAGTAAGTACTGTTTCGCTATGTATATTTTTAGTTCAATAATAAAAAAAAAAAAAAGAGAACAAATTTAAAACATTTCCACAAACAAAAGCTGAGATAGTTCATATCAACTGGACCAGCCATGCTAAAGGAACTTCTTCAGATGAGGAAGAAAGAGTACTAGAAAGTAACTCAAAGCCATACCAAAAAAAAAAAAAAAATCATCTCCATTAAAATTAATTGAATGGGCAATTATACAGGCATTCTTCTCCACTACACATTCATCATTCTCTAGAACACAGTACATGTGAAGTCACAAAGCAAGTATACATAAATTTTAAAAGACTGGAATCATAACAAAGTTATTCTCCAACCACAATGGAGTAAAATAAGAAAATAACAAGATGACACCACAAGAAAAAAAACCACAGACCGTATCTTATGAATATAGACGCCAAAATTCTCAACAAAATACTAGTGAACAGAATCCAGCAGTACATTAAAAGAATTATACACCATGATCAAATGGGATTAATTCTAGGAATGTAAGCATGGTTCAACTTTAGAAACTCAATATATAATACACCACATTAACAGAACAAAGGAAAAGAAATACATGATCATCTCAAATTACACAAAAAAGGCATTAGATAAAATCCAACACCCCTCTCTTGATAAAAACTCCCAACAAGACAGGAATAAAAAGGAAGTTCCTCAATATGCTTAAGAACATTTATGAAAAATCACCAACACCACTCAGTGGAAAAAGATTGAGAGTTTTCCTCACGAAAATGGAAAAAAGACAAGAAATGTCAACTCTCACCACTCCTATTCAATAATGTACTGGAAACCCTAGCCAAAACAATAAGGTAAGAAAAGGGGAAAAAAGGTATCCAACTTGATAAGGAAGGATAAAAGTTTCTTTATCATCATCTTATGTATCGAAAATCCCAAAGAATTCACTAAAAAGCTTCTAGAGGTACAAGATCAACACACAAAAATCAGTTGGGTTTCCATACACCAGCAATAAGAAATTGGAAATGGAAATTAAAAAAGAATTCCATTTACAATACCATCTAAGAGAATAAAGAGCTAGAAATAAATTTAAAAAGGAATGTGAAAGATTTAGACAAGAAAATTTATAAAACACTGTTGAAAGAGATTAAAGAATACCTAAATAAATGGAAAGGTGTTCTGTGTTCATGGACTGGAAGACTTAATATTCTTAAGATGTCAATACTACCCAAAGTGATCTATAGTTTCAATGCAATCCCGATCAAAATTCTAAAGCCCTTCTTTACAAAACTGGAAAAACCAATCCTCAATATTTTATGGAATGGCAAGAGGCCCAAAATAGCTAAGGCAGTTTTGATGGAGAAGAACAAAGTAGGAAGACTCATACTTCCTTATCTCAAAATATATTATACAGCTAAAGCAATCAGAACAGTCTAGTACTGGTATAATAATGAACAAACAGACCAACGGAACAGAACTGACAGTCCAGAAATAAACCCACACATCTATTGTCAACTGATTTTTGACAAGGGATCCAGATCCATACAAAAGGGGAAAGAAGAGCCTCTTCAATAAATGGTGTTGGAAAAACTGAATCTCTACATGCAGACAAATGAAAAAAGGATTCATGCATCACACCATACACAAAAACAAACTCAAAATGGATTAAGAACTTAGAAGAAAAATCAGGGGCAAGACTATTAGGCATAACTTTTAACAACAGATTATCAGACATAATAAAAAGTGAATAGCAAAATATAAAAATAAATTAAAAAACTTCACAAAAATTAAATACTTTTTTTTCATCCAAAGACTTTACCAAAAAAGTGAAAAGACAAGCTACTGATTGAAAAAAAAATCTTTGGAAACCATATATCTAATAAGAATCCAATAACCAAAATACATATAACACTTTAACAACTAAACAACAAAAAAAAGGGAAAAGTAACCCAATAAAAAATGAAAAAAGAACTTCAATAAACATTCCACCATAGAGGATATTCAAATAGCCAACAAACACATGAAAAGAAACTCAACATCTTTAGCCATCAGAGAGATGTAAATTAAAACCACAATGAAATTATCATTTCACTCCCACTAGGATGGCTAAGATTAAAAAAAAAATACAGAAAATAAATGTTGAAAAGGATGTGGGGAAACAGGAACCCTTATCCATTTCTCATGGGAATGCAATATAGCACCGCCATTGTGAAAAATGTAGTGGTTCCTCAAAAAACTAAACATAGAACTACCACATGATCCAGCAATTCCACTCCTACATATATAACCAACAGACTTGAAAGCACTGTAGCACTATTCACAATAGCCAAAAGGTGAAAACAACCTAAATGCCCAACAACAGATTAATGAATAAATAAATGTACACACATACAACAGAAAACTACTCAGCCAGGAAGAGAAATAGTTTTGACATATGCTACAACACAGATGGAGATTGAGGACATTATGCTGAGTGAAATGTCAATCACAAAAGGACAAAAATTGAATGACTTATATAAAAAGAGAACAACAAGCATACGTATATACACCAAAGTTTATAAGTGGTTACTGGGGGCAGTAGGTAGGGAAAAGGGGAAGTTATTCCTTACAGATCACTGAATTTGTTCATGGTGATGGAAAAATCACACTGATTAAGGGTAATAGGTGGACAGTTGATTGGTGTCACTGATGTTACTAAATACTGCAACTCTAAGAAATAGAAGTTGCAAATACAATATGATATATACGGAGGTATATACACACGTATATATATATTTTTTAATAACTACAAAAAAAAGATTAGCTGTTGAGGCTGCTTATGTACAACAAAACACATCATGGGATTTGGTTTATTGGCTTTGGGGTTTAGGGTCATGGTCTCATGGGACATCCCAGTTAATTGGCCTAATACAGTTTTTTGCACTTCTGTTCTACCTCCTAGTTCATTGCAGAGTGTCTGGGGTCTTCAAAGCTTGCAAGGGGCCATCCAAGGTACAATAATACGTCTCTATTCACCTGGAGCAACGGAGGAAGGACAGTCAGGAATAGGAGGAGGAAATGGAATGTATGGTTAATTGCCTCCATGAACAACTGCCTCCTTTGTCGTAGGACTAGAAGAATTGGATGGTGCCCAGCTACCATTACCGAACATTTTGATCCAAGATTCTGAAAAAAATCTTGACAAAAGGGATAAAATGCAAAACAGAATTTCATTCTTATGGAATTTAGTTTCTAGAGGTATTGAAGGTAGATGAACCCCAGACATTACTGCCCTGATATAATCTTTAACCCTGAAACCATAAACCAACAATATTCCTGGAAGCCTTCTTTAAACCAAACAACAGTCTAGCTCAACTAGTAAACAATGCCTGCCAAGAGCATTATGCTGTTTTAAAGAACTTACTAAATGGGTTCAAACTGATAACAGCAACTTGAAAGATTAGATAGGAAATATAGGGGTAAGTGAGTTTATGTTAATAGGAGAGGAACAAATCATAGAAGGAATGGGAGAATGGCTTTACAATTTGAAGAATGAAATTGCTGAGCTGGTGGATGTTTTACTATGTATATTTTCAATGACAACAAAAATAAAAACAGGTACTGATTTAATGACAGACATACAGACCAACAGAACAGAATTGAGAACCCAAAAACAAATCCATACATCTAAGATCAACTGATTTGCAACAAAAGTGCTAAACATATTCAATGGGGAAGGAACAGTCTGTTCAACAAATGATGCCCACAAAACTGGATTTCCACATACAGAAAAAATGATGCAAGATCCATACCTTACACCATACACAAAAACTAATTCAAAATGTATCAAGGACCTAAATGTTAAATCTATAATCATAATGCTCTTGGAAAAAAATACAGGGGCGAAGCTTCAGGACTTAAAAAAAATTTTTTTTTTTTAATGATAGATTATCAAACAGAACAACGAATGCCTGAGCAGCAGAAGACAAAAAAGATCACTGGAACTTCATAAAAATTAAACACTTACAAGCATCAAAAGACTTCATCAAGAGAGTAAAAAGAAAGCCTATAGACTGAAAAAAAATCTTCAGGAGCAATATATCTGATAACAATCTAATATGCAAAATATATATAAGACTTCTACAACTTAAGAACAAAAAGACATATAATCAAAAAATGGGCAAAGGACTTGGGTAGACATTTCACCAAGGAGGCTATTTAAATGGACAAGCACACGAAAAGATGTTCAACATCTTTAACTATCAGAGCTGGAAATCAAAATCACGATAAGGTACCATCTCACTCCAGGTAGGATGGCTAAGATAAAAACAAAAACAAAACAAACAAAAAAAATGGAACAAATATTGCCAACGATGTGGGGAAACTGAAACCCTTATCTATTCCTCATAGAATGCAAAATGATACAGTCATTGTGGAAAATACTGTGGTACTTCCTCAAAACACTAAAAACAGGACTACCATGTGACCCAGCAATTCCACTCCCAGGTATATACCCCTAGGGACTCAAAAACAATGACCCCAACAGACATATGTACACCAATGTCTACTTCAGCAATATTTACAACAGCCAAAAGGTGGAATCAACCCAAATGTCCATCAACAGATGAATGGATAAACAAAATGTGGTACATACAACAGAAAATGATTTAGCCATAAAGAGAAATGAACTCCTGATACATACTACAACATAGATGAACCTCAAGGATATTATGACGAGTAAAATAAGTTAATCATAAAACGACAATATTGTGTGGTCTCACTTATACAAAAGAAAAGGGAAAGGCAAATATATAGAAAAACCAACTTTTATTAGTGGTTACCAGAGGCAATAGTGAAGGAAGGAAGGGGAACCACTGTTTGGATAGTAGTGAGTTTCTGTTTATGGTAAAGGGATATTTAGCATCAATTAAGAGAAATGGTAACACAGCATGATTAATGTAGTTAATATCACTAAGGTATACTCCTGAAAAAGGTTGAATAGGCAAATGTTGTGTTTCATGTATTTCTACCAAAAACCATGACATCATATTTAAACCAAACAATAGCTTAATTAGAAAAGAATGTTCGCTTTGGGAATTGTATTCTTTTAAAGGATTATATATATCAGATCAAATTGACAACAGCAACTTGAAAGGCTAAATGAGAAGCTTGGGGGTGGGGCAGCAAGTTTGTGTTGATGATGGCAAAACAATTTGGAAAAGGATACGGAGAAAGGTGGCATAACTTGAAGAATGTAACCAATGTCACTGACTTGTACATGTAGAAACTAGTGAATTCATGTATGTTTTGCTGTGTATATCTCCACCAAAAATAAAATTTTAAAAAGAAATTAATAATACGGGGAAAACAGGAAAATACACAAATGTGTAAAAATTTAACAACACTACTAAAAAACCAATTGGTCAAAGAAGAAAGCCAGAAAGAAATCGGACAATAGAGTTGAATGAAAATGAAAGCACATTATACCAAAACTTACTAGACACAACAAAGGTAGTCCTCACAAGGAAATTCATAATTGTAAATGCCTACATTAAAAAAGAAGATCTAAAATCAATAACCTAACTCTGTAACTTGAAGAACCATATATTGGAAATCCTAATACATGATACAACATGGATGAGACTTAAAAACATTATCCTGAGTAGTCAGTCAGTCACAAGAAGACAAATACTGTATCACCACACTTATATGAAATGTCTAGAATAGGCAATGTATAAATGTATAAAGACCAAAACTCATTACTGGATATCAGAGGTGAAGACTGGGAAAGAGAAAGTCATTGCTTAGAACACAAGGCAATGAAATTGAAAACAGAAGATCAATGAAACCAAAAGCTAGTTCTGTGAAACGATCAATAAAATTAATAAACCAATAGCCATAAGCTAACAAAGTAAGATAGAAAGAAGAAAACTCATATTCTATTACAGGAAATGAAAAACGTACCATCAATATTCATCCCATGGATACTGCAAAGATAATAAAGGATTATTATGAACAAAGCTATGCACACAGATTTGATAACTTAGATAAAAGGGGCCAATTTCTTGAAAGACACACATAACCAAAACTCACACGAAAAGAAATAGATAACCAAAACAGCCCTGTCTCTATTAAATAAGCTGAATTCAGAATTAATAAACTTCCAGAACAGAAAGCACCAGGCCCAAACCATTTTGCATATGAATTCTAGCAAATATTTAAGGAAGAAATAATATCAAGTCTCAAGACACTCTTCCTGAAATTAAAAGCAAACGGAACACTTCCTAACTCAATCTATGAAGACAGTGTTAACCTTATACCGAAATCAGATACATGCATTACAAAAAAGGAAAACTACAGATCAGTATCTCTCACAAAAACTGATGGAAAAACCCTCAACAAAACATTAGTAAATCAAAACCAACAATGTATTAAAAAAAACTATACACCATAACCAATTATACACCTAAGCTGCTTCAACATGAAAAATTTAACGTAATCCATTATATCAACAAGCTAAATAAAAAAAGCGTATATTCATATTAATAGATGCAAGAGCATTTGACAAAATCCAATACCAATTTACAATATAAATTCTCAGCAAACTGATAAACAAAAAAAAAAAAAATACCTACAAAAACATCTACAGATACCATCACACTTAATGTTTAGGAACTATAAGTTTTTCCCTACTATCGGAACCTGGCAATGATGTCTCCTATCATTAATCCAATTAGACATCATACTGGAAGTCCTAACTAATAGATTAAGATATGAAAAGCAAATAAAAGACATATCAATTGTGAAGAAATAAAACTGTCATTATTTGCAGAGATTGCTAAGTAGAAAACCTTAAAGAATCAACAAAACAAATTCTTGAAACTACAAAGTGATAGCAAAGTTACAGGATATAAAGTTAATATAAAAAAAACAATTACTGGAGGCGAGGCCAAAGTGGCAGAGTAGTCAGACGCTTCCTGCAGTCCCTCTTACAACAAAGACCCGAAAAAACAAGTGAATCAATTACATATTACAATCTAGGAGCCCTGAACATCAAAGACAAAGTCGAGGAATCGGACTCAGCAGCAGGAGAAGGGACAGACAATTCAGAAGCAGCGATGAGTTGCCAGACCTAAATGGGCTGACCCTGGCACCCTGCAGGGGGAATGGGCTATCGTGCAAAGGGTGAGGCAAGGAGTGGTCCTCCAGACTCGTTTTCCACACTGTGGGAGACTGAGTGGCGGAGAATCTGCTAAAGCTTCCAGAACCAGTGAGAAATGGTGCTCGATCAGTAATAGATAAGTACAAGCGTCTAACCTAATGTGCGGATCAAAAAAAAACCCTTTTGGGGAAGTATCTCCCATTTACCTAGCCCCTCTCCACTCTGCTCCAGGTCCCGATCGGGCTTGAGCGGTTGCTGAACCACCGAGCAGAAAGTAGGACCTGTCGCGTGCCCTGAGCCATTCTCCTGACTTGGAGAAGGAACAAGTTAACAAACAGGAAAAACCAACGTGAAGGTGCTCCTAAGCCAGGAACTCAGGACAGGCACAGCCTAGGCACAGTTATAAGAGGTTCACGGATTTTGAATACCTTTCACCCCTGCATAGACCTGTGGGGGCCCATTTCAACACCGTAGGCCCTCATTAGAACAGTACAGTGGGGTATATACCTGAAGTCTATTTTAATCTGCATCAGCTTTAAGGGGGAGTGGCAGATTGGTGACATATGACATCACCCAGCCCATTAAGCAGGATCCTCACCTACCCACATCAGGGGCCTGAGGACTGGTGAATCCACCAGCTCCACTGACCCACCCACAACAGGGGTCCAAGAATAACTGGTGACTCCAAGTACTTACAGTCAACAATACTGCATACACACAGTACAGCTGCAAAGCCCACCTACCTATGCGCTCTAGGGAAAAGAGACACGCCTACCACCTACTCAGCAACAGCAGTCAGCCCCCTGCCTTGCTCAGCACATGACCCCCTACAGCAGTCAGATACCTGTGCCTACTGCAATCACTCCTGCCTGTCTAGGACTGCAGACGACAGCCTGCACCACACACTTCATGACTGATGACCTGGACACCTGAGCTAAATCCACACAAGAAAAGTAAACGGACTCCTGGGCTCATTATACCTAGTAACAGTTCTAGCAACCTGGAAACAGAATATAAAAGCTTCAAAGACACAAGTAAACTCGCTCACACGACCAGCCTACCTAGACATACCAAAACAAAACAAAGTAAGACGCTAGGAAACAGTAAGCAAATATAACATAAATAAATATAACAAGTTATTGATGGCTCACAAACAGTCAATGTCAAATCACATAAAGAGGCAGACCATAATGGCTTCAGGAAGTCACCAAAACAAAGAACCAAAAAACTTCCCAGAGGAAGAGAACTTCGTGGAATTTTCAGAGGTAGAATTCAGAAGATTAATATACAGAATTCTTCAAGAGATTCGGAAGATCAGGCAAAATGCAGAACGTGTCAAAGAACACACAAAGAAAAGAGAAACTTAAGGAGGTTATACAAGAGCATAATGACAAATTTAACAGGCTGCAAGAATCCACAGAAAGTCAGCAAATAGAAATCTGAAAGATTAACAATAAAATTTCAGAAATAGACAACTCACTAGAAAGCCGTAGGAGCAGAATAGCGGCAATGTAAGTCAGAATTAGTGAGACTGAAGATAAAGCACTTGACATCAATTTATTTGAAGAAAAACCAGGTAAAAGAATTTAAAAAAAAAAAAGAAGATGACGACGACATCAAAACCCTAAGAATTATGTGGGACTCTATTAAGAGGAATAACATACAAGTGACTCGAATACCAGAAAGGGGGGAATAACAGAAAATACACAGAGAATTGCTGAAGATTTCTTGGCAGAAAACTTCCCTGATATCGTGAAAGATGACAAGATATCTATCGAAGAAGTTCATTGAACCCCACACAAGGTAGACCCCAAAACAAAGTTATCAAGACATATTATAATCAAACTTGCCAAAACCAAAGATACAGAGATATTTTAACAATGGCTAGGGATAAATGAAAAGTTAGCTACAAAGAAGAGTCAGTAAGACTAAACTCGGACTACTCAGCAGAAACCATGCAGGCAAGAAGACAATGAGATGACATATATAAAGCCCTGAAGGAAAAAAAAACGGCCAGCCAAGAACTACATAACTAGCGGAACTGTCTCTCAAATCTGATGCCATAATTAGGGCATTTCCAGATAAACAGAAGTTTAGGAAACTTGTAAAAATCAAACCAAAATTATAAAAAGTACTAAAGTGAGTCCTCCGGTTACAAAATCAGTAACATCAGATAACAACCCAAGACTACAACACAGAACAGAACAACCAGATATCAACTCAGATAGGGAAGTCACAAAAATAAATCAAAGGTAAAATATTGAACATAGAGACACATGGACATCAATATGTAAAAGATGACAACATCAAAACAAAAAAGATGGACTGAACAATGTAGTCACAGATCTTTCATATGGAGAGGAAGTCAAGGTGATATAAAGAAATAAAAGACTGGTTTAAACTTAGAAAAATAGAGGTAAATATTAAGGTAACCAAAAAGGAAATAACCCTACACATCTAAATAAAAAACAAGAAAAACATAAAGACTCAGTAAATACAAAATCAACAACAATGAAAAAGATGAAAAGAAAAGAAAGAAGATTCAGCACAGAAAATTAAGTGGATGAAAGAAACTGTCAATGTACACACACAAGAAAAAATACATCAAAATGATAGCACTAAATTCATACTTATCAATAATTATCCTGAATGTAAGTAGACTAAATGCACCAATAGAGAGAGAATGGTAGAATGAACAAAACAAACAGAATCCATCTATATGTTAACTACAAGTGACACATCTTAAAGACACAAACTAAAACTCAAAGGATGAAAAAAACACATCAAGCAAACAATGATCAAGAAAGCACAGAACATGGTGCTCTAGGCAGAAACACCACACCATCCCTCCACAGCAAAGATCCAAAAAACTAAGCCAGACAAAACAGCAATCCTGAAACCCTAAACAAAAAATGAAGAGATAAATAACTCAGGCAAGCACCAAATGGATTAAGAAACTGACAGAGAACAGAGAGCAAGGAGACATACATTCAGAAGACCCCTATCAGCTAATGCAGCATGGATCCACCATCTTGGACTCCTATCAGAGACCAGCAAATGTGGGTACAAGAAAGCAGCTTCACGGAGCCTCCAGCAGGAAACAGAATAACCGGTAACTGGCAATATATGCTTTCCCATCCCCCGACCTTCATCACACCCACTCGGCCTCCTCTGCTTCCCGTGGCCACAGTCTCTGGGCCAGGAACCACCGTGGTATTGCCTGGATGCCACCCGACCACACTGGCCAACTCCCTGAGTGCCACTTGTTGGCTGCTGGTGTTGCTTTTTCCTGCTTCTTTTGATTTCTTACTTACCTCTCACCACCTCCCCTCCTTTCACTCAAATACCTGGCTCCAAGCACCATCTTTGCTTCTTCCTGAGGGGCTGTGGAGCTCTGTTCAAGTGTGGAGCTGCTTCCTGGTCCATGTTGAAATACTGGTGGGATACTGAGGTTTTTGCTTCTTTGTTCCTTTTGAATTGTTTGTTTCATTTTTTCTCGAGTTGGGAGCCCGCTGTGGCCAGGAAGTGCTACATGGCTTGTGACCTACCACCTAAGCTTGCACAGATGCACAGAGGAAACCATGAGGGCATGTTTTTCTTCCTGTTTTTTTGGGGGGTTTTCTTGTTCTTTTTTTTTAATTTCTTTTGTTTTCTTTTCCCTCCTTTTCCCTTTTTGCCTTTCTTCATTACTCAGTTTCTTGTCTCTCTCTATACCCTCCTTTTTCTGTTCCCTAAATATCTGGTGGTGAATACCTCTATACCACTGTCATAGTTTAAATTATGTCCCCGAAAAAATGTATCAATTTGGCTGGGCCACTATTCCCAGAATTGTGTGGTTGGTCTCCATTTTGAGATTCCAATTTTATGTTTTTAAGAGGATTACAGTGGGATAGTAACACCACCCTTGCACAGGTCACATCGCTGATCCAATTTAAAGGGAGTTTCCCTGGGGTTTGGCCTGCATCACCTTTTATCTCTCAAGAGATAAAAACGAAAAAGAAGCAAGCAGAGAGTTAGGGGGACCTCATACCATCAAGAAAGCAGTGCCAAGAGCAGAGCGCATCCTTTGGAACGGGGTCCCTGCGCCAAGAAGTTCCTAGTAAAGGGAACACTGATGAGAAGGCCAAGAGAGACAGAAAGCCTTCCCCTGGAGCTGACACCCTGAATTTGGACTTTTAGCCTACTTTACTGTAAGGAAATAAACTTCTCTTTGTTAAAACCATCCACTTGTGGTATTTCTGTTATAGCAGCACTAGATGACCAAGATAGCCACCTAGCCAGGCTGTACTTCAACACCTGGGAACAACTTCCCCAGACCTCCTAGATCCAATGATGGGATCCCTGGGAGCTTTGCTATTCTTTTTCCTTTCTAATTTTTATTTCTTCCTTCTTTTCTTTCCTTTTCTTTTTTTTCTTTTTCCTCTTTTTGTTCTCCATTTCATAGTCTTTCATCTCTCCACTCCAACGGCAAGCTCAAGTAGCACTCGTTTTTGTCTATGTTTTTGGCTCCTGTTACTCTCTCCTCACTCCCATACCCATCTTAGCTCCACACATCACAATCTCCCCCGTCCATCATGCCAATCTGCACCATGCACTTAACATCACACCACCAAACAGCACAGGAACAGCCTACCAGAACATACCCTGCACTGATTACCAAATCGCCCTGGTGGCTGCAGTAATTGCCACAAAGCACCCATTCCAGTAACTCCTCTTCAGCTAGACCTACCCTCCTGTACCATATCTGAGTGACTGACCCTGCCAACTGGAGAAGGAGGCAAAACGTAATGTGCCCACAAATGACAAAGAACACACATTCCCACCCGTTCAAAGGCAAATAAACAAAAGGATGAAACAAACAAATCTACAATCAGTAAACAACAGAAGTAACTACTGAACGCCATGAAGACAACAGATGATATCAAAACATTTACAAAAACAAAAGGAATTCAGCACAGGAGAATACGAAGAACAAAATGTCAGCATCACAAAAAAAAGCACTACAATATGAAAGCAATAAACTCACATCTGTCTATAATTACATGGAATGTAAACGGGCTCAATGCACCCATAAAGAGATGGAGAGTGAACGAATGGATAAAAAAACAGGATCCATCAAAATGCTGTTTACAAGAGACACACCTTAGAAACAAAGACATAAATTTATTAAAAATCAAAGGCTGCAGAAAAATATATCGCGTTAACAACTACCAAAAAAGAGCAGGAGTGGCAATACTGATCTCAGATAAAACAGACTTTAAAATAAAACCCACCATAAAAAAACAAAACAAGACACTATATAATGATTAAGGGGACGATCCATCATGAAGACATAACCATAATAAACATCAACGAACTCAATGACAGGGCTCCAAAATACATAAAACAAACTCTAACAGCACTAAAAAAAGAAATTGACAGTTCCACAATAATACTGTAAAACTTCAACACACCACTCTCAGTAAAGGACAGAACATCTAAAAGGAAACTCAGCAAAGACACAGAAGACCTAAAGGCCACAATCAGCCACATTGCCCTCATGGACATATACACAACACTCCAACCAACAGCTGCAAAGTACTCATTCTTTTGTAATGCACATGGGACGTTCTCCAGAATAGATCACATCTTAGGCCACAGAGCAATCATAAACAAGATCCAAAACACTGTGATAATACAAAGTATCTTCTGTTACCACAATGCCATCAAGGTATAAATTAACAACATGAAGAGCAAAGAAACAAAATTAGTTACATGGAAACTGAATAACACCTGGCTTACAAACCACTAGGTAATAGAAGAAATCAGATAGAATCAAAAAAGTCCTAGAGGACTTCCGGGCAACATGGTGCTATAGTCAGAAGCATCACACCGTCCCTCTGCAGTAAAGATCAGAAAAACTAAGTCAGACAGAGTTTCACGTCAATCCTGAAAGCCTACCCATCAAATGAAGAGATAAAGAACTCAGCCAAGCACCGAATGGAATAAGAAACTGACTGAGAACCAAGAGCGAGCAGAGATACACACAAAGGTCCCCTATCAGCTACCGCAGCACGGATCCACCATCTTGGACTCTGATCAGGGATCAGCAAACAGGAGGTATGAGAAAGCAGCTTCACAGAGCTTCCAGCAGGAGACACAACAACCGGTAATCCACGATATATGCCTTCCCACCCCTCATCCTTCTTCACCTCCATTTAGCCCCCTCTGCTTCCTACAGCCACAGTCTATTGGCCAGGAAGCACAGCTTCCGCCCAGTGCTGCTTGGATTCCACCCACTCGCACTGGCCAGCTCCCTGAATACCATTCGTTGGCTGCTGGTATTGCTTTTTTCCACTTCTTAAGATTTCATCCTTATCTCTTACCACCCCCCACCCCCTCACTTTCTCTCAAATACCTGGCTCCGTGCGCTATCTTTGCTTCTTCCTGAAAGGCTGTGAAACACCGCTCGACTGTGAAACTGCTTCCCAGCCTATGCCGTCAGGCTGCTGGGACTCCCAGGGCTTGCTTGTTTGTCTTCTTTCTCTTTTCTCCACCTGGGGGCCCCTTCTAGCCGGGCAGTACAACATGGCTTGCAAGCTAGTCCCTTACTCGGCGCAGACGCACAGGGACTTCCCTGGGGGCAGTTCTTTTTTTTTTCCTGCTTGCTTTTTCATTTTTGTTTCATTTCTTTGTTTACTATTCTTCTCTCTCTTATTCCCTTTTAGTCTTTCTTCATTTCCAGTTTCTCGATTTACTTTTTTCTTTTAACCTTTTTCTTTTTATTTAAAAAATTTTGTTATTCCCCGTTTCTCAGTCTCTCATCTCTTCACTCCAATAGCAACCTCCATTAGCAGTCTTTTCTGTTTGTGTGTTGTTGGCTCCTGTTCCTCTCTTCTCTCTCGTCTTTCCCATACCCATCTTAGCGCCACACATCACAATCTACCCCCTCCTTCCTACCTACCTGCACCGTGTGCTGAACATCACATTCCCAAGCAACACAGGCACGGCCTACTGGAACCTGTCCTGCACTGACTCCCGGTCCACACTGTCAGCCCTAGTATGTGCCACGAAAAACCTATCCCAGCAAATCTCCTTCAGCTAGACCTGCCCTACTCTACCATACCTGAGTGACTGACCCTGCGCATTGGAAAAGTGGTAAAAAGTATCATGCCTAAAGATGAGCAAACAACAAAGAACGCATAGCCCGCCTGCTCAGACATAACCAAATAAAACAAAAAAGCAGGAAGAAACAAATCTACAATCAATAAACAAGGAAAATGACCACTGAATGCCCCGACGACAGCAGACGATATCAAAATATTTGCAAAAGAAGAACAGGATGGTTCCGAGAGGCATCCAAAATAAAACACCAGATAACCTTCCAGTAGAAAAGGCACTAGACCTGAAAGGGAATCCAAAGAGTCGAAGCAAAAAGCAGACAAAAATGAAGAACAGACAAATTCACGGAAAAAGCAGACAAATTCATGGAAAGTACAGACAAAACAATGGAAGAATTCAAGAAAATAATACAGGAACAAAATGTTAAAATAAATTCACAACTAGAAGTCATTCAAAAACAAAATTAGAAATCCAAAAGATAAACGACAAGATTTCAGAAATGGACACTGTCATAGAAGCTCTGAGGAGCAGGTTTGAAACGATGGAAGATACAATCTGCGAAATCGAGACAAACACTTGGATATAACACTTTTTGAGGAAAAATCAGAAAAAAGAACGAATAAAAATGAAGAAATCCTGAGAATTATGTGGAATACAATCAAAAGCAAAAATCTGCGAGTAACCGGAGTCCCAGAACAGGGGGAGAAAACAGAAAACACAGAGAGGATCCCCATTGAAGAATTACTGACAGAAAATCTCCCCAATATTATGAAAGATAAAAAGCTGACCATCCAAGAAGCTCAACGAACCCCATATAGGATAGACCCCAAAAGAAAATCACCAAGGCATGTCATAATCACACTCGCCAAAACCAAACACAAACAAAGAATCCTGAGAACAGCTCGAGAAAAACAAAAAGTGACATACAGAGGAGAAAAATTAAGCCTAAACTCACATTATGCAGCAGAAACCATGCACGCAAGAAGGAAATGGGATACCATATATAAAACCTTGAAAAAAAAAACTTGCCAACCAAGAATAATATATCTTGCAAAACTCTCCTTCAAATATGATGGTGAAATTAGTTCATTTCCAGAAAAACAAAAATTAAGGGACTATGTAAAAACCAAACCGAACTTACAAGACTTATTAAAGGAAGCCCTTCCATCTGAGTACAAACAACACCAGACCACAGGCTGAATACAGAAAACAGGATTTTACTAGCCAGAGACCAACTCTTAAGGACTATGCAAAACCAAAAGAATTACAAAAGGAAACCAGAAAGGGTAATGTGTAACTAACAACAGCATAAAAACAATAAAAGAGGCAATAAACAATATAGGTATACAACTTTCTAATGAAGAGGAAGTCAAGCGATACCAAGTAATAATTGACTAGTACAAATCTAGGAAGCTAAAAGTAAATTTCAAAGTAACGAAAGAAAGTTAACAAACCTACTCATCAAAATAAAGAAAAAAAACAAAGTCTCAGTAAAAATAAAATCTATAAAAACAGAAAAAATGAAAAACAAACCCACAAACAAAACAAACTCAGCACAAGACAGTAAGAGAAACAATGACAACATCAGCACCACAAAAAAAAGCACTACAAAATGCAGTCCCACTCCTAGGAATATATCCTAGAGAAATAAAAGCCATCACACTAATAGACATATGCACACTCATATTCATTGGAACACTGTTCACAATAGCAAAAAGATGAAAACAAACTAGATGCCCATCAACAGATAAATGGATAAACAAACTACGGTACATGCACACAACGGAGTATTATACAAAGATAAAGAACAATGATGAATCTGTGAAGCATCTCAAAACATGGATGAAACTGGAGAACATTATACTGAGTGAAATAAGTCAAACACAAAAGCACAAATATTGTATGAGACCTCCACCATACAACTCGTGTAAAACTTTACACACAAAAAGAAACAATCTTTGTTGGTTATGAGGGATGTAAGGGATGAGGGAAACTAAATAAGTGGTAACTTTGGTGAAGGGTAAGACGATACACATTACTGGGGAAGCCAGTACAACTTGTACAAGGAAAGGTCATGGAAGCTCCATAGACACTTCTAAACTCCCTGAGGAACTGAACTGCTGGGCAGAGGACTGTGGGGATCATGGTCTCAGGGAACATCTAGCTCAATTGGCATAATACAGTTTATAAAGACAACGTTCTACATTCTACCTTGGTGAGTAGTATCTGGGGTTTTAAAAGCCTGTAAGCAGCCATCTAAGATACTCTATTGGTCTCACCCCTTCAGGAGAGAGGAAAAACGAAGAGAACAAGATACAAGGGAAAGATCAGGCCAAAGGACTAATGGACCACAGCTACCACAGCTTCCACAAGACTGAGTCCAGTCCATCTAGATGGTACCTGGCTACCACCTCTGACTACTCTAACCCGGGACACAACAGAGGGTTCTGGACAGAGCTGAAAAAAGATGTAGAACAGAATTCTAACTCGCAAAAAAATACCAGATTTACTGCCCTGACAGACTGGAGAAACCCCGAGAGTATGCTCCCCAGACTCCCTTTTAACTCAGTTATGAAACACCTACTGAAGATCACCGTTCAGCCAGAGATTAAACAGCCTCATAAAACAAAACAGGACTAATGAGGCACAGCAGTCCAGGGACAAGCACTAAAAGGCAGGGGGGTAAAGGAAAGCTGGTGATAGGGAACCCAAAGTTGAGAAGGGACAGTGTTGACATGTTATGGGGTTGTTAACGATTTTCATAGGACAAGGTGTGTACTGTATAATGAGACTATTTATACTGCAAACCTTCATCTAAGGTACCAAAAAAAAAAAAAAAAAGAATTATATATGTGAGATCAAATTGACAACAGCAACTCAAAAGGTTTGATGGGAAGCCTGGGGGCAGTGAGTTGAAGATAATGGTGATGGAATAATTTGGAAGAGGATAGTGAGTACAGCAGCACAGCTGGAAGAACGTAATTGATATCACTGAATTGTACATGTAGAAGCTTCCGTAATGGTGTAACTTTGGCTATGTATATTTTCACCAATAAAACGTCCTCAAGGTCGAGAAGGGAGAATGTTGACACATCGTGGGGTTCTTAACTAATGTCATAAAACAATGTGTGTACTGACTATTTAATGAGAAACTATTCTCTAAACTTACTTCTAATGCACAATAAAAAAATTTAAGAAAAAAAAAGTCCTAGAATCAAATGAGAATGACAATACATCATACCAAAACCTTTGGGACTCACCAAACGCAGTCCTCAGAGAACAATTTACAGCAATAGATGCACGCATCAAAAAAGAAGGGACAAAATCAAAACGTTAACTACACAACTCAAACAGAAATAGAACAGCAATAAGAGCCCAAAGCCACAAGAAAGGAATAAAAATCAAAGAAGAAATAAGAGATAATAGAAACAATAGAAAGAATCAACAAAAACAAAAGCTGTTTATTTGAAAGAATCAACAAAATAGACAAACCACTGGCCAGACTGACAAAAGAAAAACAGGAGAGAACCTAAATAACTCAAATAAGAAATGAAATGGGCGGCATAACAGACCCAACCGAAATAAAAAGGATCATAACAGAATATTATGAAAAACTATACTCCAACAAATTTGAAAACCCAGAGAAAATGGATAAACTTCTATAAAAAACGCACACTTCCTACACAAACTACAACAAAGTAGTGTTGAAAATCTGAACAGACCCATAACGAGAAGAGATCAAAAAGATAATTTTAAAAAGTCCCAACAAAAAAAAGCCCTGACCCAGATGGCTTCATTGGAGAATTCTACAAAATATTCAGAGAAGCGCTTGTACTAGTACTACTCAAACTATTTCAGAGCATAGAAAAGGAAGCAACACTTCCAAATTCATTCTATGAAGCCAGCATAACGCTAATACCAAAACCTGGCAAAGACACCACAAAAAAAGAAAATTGTAAACCAATGTCTCTCATGAACACTGACACAAAAATTCTCAACAACATTCTAGCCAACCGATTTCAGCATCCTATCAAAAAAATAATACACCACAACAAAGTAGGATTCCTACCAGGTATACAAGGGTGGTTCAACATTAGGAAATCAATCAACGTAATCCACCACATAAATAAAATGAAAGCAAAGAATCGATGCTCATCTCAAGTGATGCAGAAATGGTAATCAACAAAGTCCAACAGCCATTCCTGATAAAAACTCTCAATAAAATAGGTATAGAAGGGAAATTTCTCAACATAATAAAGGGCATCTATGCAAAACCAACAGCCAACATCATTCTTAATGGAGAGAGGCTGAAAACATTCCCTTTGAGAACAATTTAACACTGTGCTGAAGTTCTAGCTAGAACAATAAGGCAAGAAAAAGGAGAAAAAAAGGGCATCCAAATTGGTAATGAAGAAGTTAAACTGTCCCTGTTTGTAGATGATACGGTACTATACACAGAAAACCCCAGAGACTCCTACTGAAAATAATAAGATTCAGGAGAGTAGCAAGATACAAGAAAAACATAGAAAAATCAGTTGGATTCCCATATGCCAGTAAAGAGAACGATGAAAAGGAAATCAGGAAAACAATACCATTTATAATACCCCGAAAAAAATAAAATACTTAGGAATAAATCTAACCAGGCATGTAAAAGATCTATACAAAGAAAACTACAAAACACTACTGCAAGAAACCCTAGGGGATCTACATACATGGGAAAACACACCATGCTCATGGACAGGTAGACACAACATTGTGAAATCTACAATTCTACCCAAAACGATTTACAAATACAATACAATCCCGATCCAAATACCAACAACATTCTTCAAAGAGATGGAAAAACTAATCATTAACTTCATATGGAAAGGGAAGAAGCCCCGAATAAGTAGAGCACTACTGAAAAAGAGGAAAGTTGGAGGACTCACACTACCTGACCTCAGAACCTACTATACAGCTAAGGTAGTCAAAACAGCCTGGTACTGAACAGAATTAAGAACCCAGATGTAAATCCATCCACCTATAGTCACCTGAATTTTGACAAGGGCCCACAGTCCGTTAAATGGGGAAAAGATAGTCTTTTTAACAAATAATGCTGGCAAAACTGTATATCCATCTCCAAAAAAATGAAACAGGATCCATAACTCACACCATATAGAAAAACTAATTCAAAATGGATCAAAGACCTAAATATAATGCCAAAAACTATAATGTTCATTGAAGAAAAAACAGGACAAATGCTACAGAACCTAATACACAGCATTAACAGGATACAAACCATAACCATCAACGCACAAACCCGAGAAGATAAGCTAGATAACTGGGATCATCTAAAAATCAAACACCTATGCTCTTCAAAAGACGTCACCAAAAGAGTAAAAAGAGAACCTACAGACTGGGAAAAAATTTTTGAACAGTACAAATCAAACAAAGGTCTAATCTCCATAATCTACAAGAAAATCCAATACCTCTACAACAACAACAAAATAATCCTGTTAAAAAATGGGCAAAGGAAATGAACAGACACTTCACCAAAGAAGACATTCAAGCATCCAACAGACACATGAGGAAATGCTCAGGATCACTAACCACAAGAGCAATGAAAATTAAAACCACAATGAGATACCATCTCACCCTGCCATTACTGGCCAAGAAGCAAAAACACTGGAAATAACAAATGTGGGAGAGGCTGCAGGGAGATTGGAACTCTTACCAACTGCTGGTTAGAACGCAGAATTACAAATACCTTACGATCCAGCAATCCCACTCGTAGAAATATATCCTAGAGAAATAAGAGCCGTCACACAAATAGACATATGCACACCCATGTTTATGGCAGCATTGTTCACAACAGCAAAAAGATGGAAAAAACTTAGATGCTCATCAACAGATGAATGGATAAACTATGGTACATACACACAATGGAGTACTATGCAACGAAAAAGAACAATGATGAATCTGTGAAGCATCACATAGCATAGATGAAACTGGAGAACATTATACTGAATGAAAGAAGTCAATCACAAAAGGGCAAATATTGTACGAGTCCTCTATGATTAAAATTCATAAAGTTTACACAGAAAAAAAAACAGTCTTTGTTGGTTACGAGGCATGGGAGGGGTGGGGGGAATACTAAATATGCAATAGGTAAGTGGTATCCTTGGTGAAGGGTGAGACAGTACACAATACTGGGGAAACCAGCACAAGGAAAGGTCATGGAAGCTCCACATACACATCCAAAATACCTTAGGGACTGAACTACTGGGCAGAGGGCTATGGGAACCATGTTCTCAGGGAACATCTAGCTCAACTGGCATAACAGAGTTTATAAAGACAATGTGATACATTCAACCTCGGTGAGTAGTGTCTGGGGTCTTAAAAGCCTGTGAGCAGCCATCTAAGATACTCCACGGGTCTCACAACTTTGGGAGCAAGGGAGAATGAAGAGAACAGGATACAAAGAAAAGATCAGTCCAAAGGACTAATGGACCACAGCTACCAAGGCCTCCACCAGACTGAGTCCAGTACAGCTAGATGGTGCCCAGCTACCACCACTGACTGCTCTGACGGGGATCACAACAGAGGGTTCTAGACAGGGTTGGAGAAGGATGTAGAACAAAATTCTAACACACACAAAAAAAGACCAGATTTACTGTCCTGAAAGAAACTGGAGAAACCCTGATAGTATGGCCACTGACACCCTTTTAGCTCAGTGAAGTCACTTCCGAGGTTCACCGTTCAGCCGGGAATTGGACAGCCCCAAAAAACAAAATGGGACTAATGAGGCATAGCAGACCAGGGACAAGGCCTAGAACGCAGAAGGGGGCAGGAAAGCTGGTGATAGGGAACCCAAGGTTAAGTGGACTCTGTTGACATATAGTGGGTTTCTTAACCATTTTCATAGGGCAGCATGTGTACCAGCACTTTAATGAAAAAGTATTTTGTTCTGTAAACCTTCATCTAAATTGAGAATAGCACAACTGGAGGATCGTAACCGATGTCACTGAACTGTGTGTGCAGAAATTTTTGAAATGGTTTATCTTTGGCTATGTGTAGTTCCACAAAAAAAAAAAAAAGATCGAGAAGGGAGTGGTTTGACATGTCATGGAGTTGTTAACCAATGTCATAAAACAATATGTGTTTAATGAGAAACTATTCTGTAAACCTTCACCTGAAGTACAATTAAAAAAAAAAAAAGGAGTGGAAATATTAATCTTTGACAAAATGGACTTTAAAGCAAAATTCACCACTATATAACAATTTAAGAGTCAATAGATTACGAGGACACAACCACAAAAAATATTTACTCAACCAACAACAGGGCTCCAAAATACATAACTCTAACAGCACTGAAAAGCAAATAGACAGCTCCACAATAATACTAAGAGACTTCAACGCACAACTTTTGGTGAAGGACAGAACATCCAGAAAGAAGCTCCATAAAGACACGGAAGAGCTAAATATCACAATCAACCAACCTGATCTCACAGACATATACAGAACACTCCACCCAACAGCAGCCTAGTATACTTTCTTTTCCAACACACATGAAATATTCTCCAGAACAGACCACATATTAGGCCACAAAGCAAGCCTTAACAGAATCCACATCAAAATATTACAAAGGATCTTTTCTGATCTTAAAGCCATAAAAGTAGTAATCAATAACAGAAACAATAAGGAAAAAAAATCAAATACATGAAAACTGAACAACAGCTTGTCAAACACTACTGGGCTATAGAAGAAATTAAGGACTGAATAAAGAAATTCACAGAATGAAAACATATCCTACCAGAACCTTTGGGACACAGCAAAAGTAGTGCTCAGAGGTCAGTTTATACTAATAAATGCACACATCTTAAAAGAAGAAAGGTCCAAAACCAAAACATTAACCCTACAACTGCAGCAAAAGAAGCCCTCTGACACGAGAAAAAAGGAAAAAATAAAACTTAAAGCAGAATTAAATGAAATAGAGAATAGAAAAACAATTGAAAGTGTTAACAAGACCAAAAGCTAGTTCATGAAAAGATCAACAAAATCAGTAAACCACTGGCCAATCTGACAAAAGAAAAACACGAGAGGAAGCAAACATCCCAAATAAGAAATGAGATGGGCGACATCACAATAGACCCAAATGAAATCAAAAGAATAATAACAGAATACTAGGAAAAACGGTATGCTAACAAATTTGAAAACCTAGACGAAATGGACAAATTTCTAGAAACACACTATCTACCTAAACTAACACAAACAGAGGTAGAACTAAATAAACCTATAACCAAAGAAGAGAAAGAACAGGTAATTAAAAAACACCCAACCAAAAAAGCCCTGGCACTGACGGCTTCACTGGAGAATTCTATCAAACCTTCAGAAAACAGTTAACACTACTACTGCTAAAGGTATTTCAGAGCACAGGAAAGGATGGAATACTCCCAAACTCATTCTATGAAGCCAGCATAACCCTGATACAAAAACCAGGTAAAGACACCACAAAAAACGAAAATTACAGACCAATCTCCCTCATGAACACTGACGCAAAAATCCTCAACAAAATTCTACCCAACAGAATTCAGCAACATATCAAAAAAAACCAATTCATCATGATCACATGGGATTTATACCAGGTATGCAGGGATGGTTCAACATTAGAAGAACAATCAATGGAATCCATCACATAAATAAAACAAAAGACAACCACTACACGATCTTATCAGTTGAGGTACAAAAGGCATTCTGACATAGTTCAACACACATTTATGATGAAAACTCTTAGCAAAACAGGAATAGAAGGGAAATTCCTCAACATAATAAAGGGCATCTATACAAAGCCAACAGCCAACAACATCCTAAATGGAGAGTCTGAAAACATTCCCCTTGAGAATGGGAACCAGATAAGGATGCCCTTTATCATCACTCTTATTCAACATGGTGCTGGAGGTCCTAGACAGAGCAATTAGGCTAGAGAAACAAATACAGGGCATCCAAATTGGTAAGGAAGAAGTAGAATTATCCCTATTTGCAGATGATATGATCTTATACACAGAAAACCCCCAAGAATCCACGAGAAAACTACTGGAACTAATAGAAGATTTCAGCAAAGTATCAGGATACAAAAGAAACATACATAAATAAGTTGGATTCCTCTACACCAACAAAGAGAACTCCAAAAGGAAATCATGAAATCAATATCATTTATGATAGCCCTCAAGAAGATAAAACACTTAGGAATGAATCTACCCAGAGATGTAAAAGACCTATATGAAGAAAACTACAAGATACCAGTGCAAGAAACCAAACGAGACCTGCGTAAGTGGAAAAAATACCTTGCTCAAGGACACAAAGACTCAACACTGTGAAAATGTCAATTCTACCCAAAGAGATCTACAGATACAATGCAATCTGGATCCAAACTCCAACGGCATTTTTTAAGGAGATGGAGAAACAAATCACCAACTTCATATGGAATGGGAAGAGGCCCCAGATAAGTAAAGCATTACTCAAGAAGAACAAAGCTGGAGGCTTCACACTACCTAAATTTAGAACCTACTATACTGCCAGGGTAGTCAAAATAGCCTGGTACTGGTTCATCAACAGATACATAGACCAATGGAACACAACTGAGAATCCAGATGTAAATTCATTCACCTATGAGCAGCTGATATTTGACAAAGGCCCAAAGCCCATTAAATGGGGAAAATATAGTCTTACAAATGGTGCTGGCCTACCTGGATATTCATCTGCAAAAAAACTAAACAAGACCCATACCTCACACCATGCAGAAAAACTGGCTCTAAATGGATCAAAAGCCTAAATATAAAATCTAAAACGATAATGATTACAAAAGAAAAACTAGGGACAACGTTAAAAGCCATAATACATGGCATCAACAGAATACAAACCATAAGCAACAAGGCACAAACACCAGAAGAGGCACTAGATAACTGGGAGCTCCTAAAATCAAACACTTATGCTCATCAAAAGACTTCACCAAAAGAGTAAAAAGAAAACCTACAGACTGGAAAAAATTTTTGGTTACAACATATCCGATCAGCATCTAATCTCTAAAACCTATAAGACACTGCAAAACTTCAACAAATTAAAAAATGGGCAAAAGATATGAACAGGAACTTTACCAAAGAAGACATTCACGCAGCTAACAGATTCATGAGGAAATGCTCACGATCATTAGTCATTAGAGAAATGCGAATCAAGACTACAATGAGATTCCATCTCACCCCAACAACGTTAGCATTAATCCAAAAAGCACCAAATAATAAATACTTGAGAAGTCGTGGAGACCGGAACACTTATACACTGCTGGTGGGAATGTAAAAAGCTACAACGCCTTTGCAAATTGATCTAGCACTTCCTTGAAAAGCTAGAAATAGAAGTACCATATGACCCAGCAATCCCCGCTCCTCGGAATATACCCTAGAGAAATAAGAGTTGCCACAGGAATAGCTATATGCACACCCATGTTCACTGCAGCATTGTTCACAACAGCAAAAAGATGGAAACAACCTAGGTGCCCATAAACTGATGAATGGATAAAAAATTATGGTATATTCACGAACAATGGAATACTACGCGAAGAAAAAGAACAATGATGAATCCCGGAAACATCTCACAACATGGATGAACCTGAAAGGCATTATGCTGAGTGAAATTAGTTGCAAAAGGACAAACATTGTATGAAACCACTATTATAGGAACTCAAGAAAAGGTTTAAACACAGAAGAAAACAGTCTTTGATGGTTACAAGGTTGGGGAGGGTGGGAGAGGAGTATTCACTAACTAGATAGTAGACAAGAATTATCTTAGATGAAGGGAAGGAAAACACACAGTACAAAGTCAGCACTACTGGACTAAACCAAAAGCTAAGAAGTTTCCTGAACACAACAAAACACTTCGAGGGACAGAGTCGCAGTGACGGCGGTATGGGGACCATGCTTTCAGGGGACCTCTAGGTCAACTGGCATAACAAAGTTTATTAAGAAAATGTTCTGCATACCACTTTGCTGAGTGGTGTCTGGGGTCTTTAAAGCTAGCAAGTACTCATCTAAGATGGATCAATTGCTCCCAACCCACCTGGAGAGAGGAGAATGAAGAACACAAAAGACTCAAGGAAAATAATAGTCTAAGAGGCAATAGTGGCCACATAAGCCAGAGACTGCATAAGCATGAGACCTGAAGAACTAGATGGTGCCTAGCTATCACCAATGACTGCCCTGACAGACAACACAACAGAGAGGCCCTGACAGAGAAGGATAAAAGTGGGGTGCAGAACTCAAATTCTAGTAAAAAGACCAGATTTAATTGACTGAGACTGAAGGAACCCCAGAAAACATGGCCCCCGGGCTCTCTGTTAACGCAGCACTAAAACCATTCCCAAAGCCAACTGTTCTGACAAAAAATAGACTGCAGTATAAGACATAAAATGATACTGGTGAAGAATATGCTTCATAGTGCAAGTAGACACGAGACTAAATGGGCAGCTCTTTTCCAGAGGCAAGGTGTGAAAGCAGAAAGGGACAGGAGCTGGCTGAATGGACACAAGCAACCTGGGTTGGAAAGCAGGAATGTGTGGTCAAATTATAGGGATAGCAACTAGGGTCACATAACAATGTGTGTATAAATCTTTGTATGAGAAACTAATTTGAGCTGTAAACTTTTACCTAAAGCACAAGAAAAGAAAAAAGCCAATTACTTTCCTATTCACTAGAAATGAAAAATAAGAATTTGAAATTAAAAACACAATCCCATTTACTTTAGCACCAAAAAAATGAAGTTCCTAGGAATACATTTACGAAAATATGTACAGGATCTATATGAGGAAAATTACAAAACTCTGAGGAAGGAAATAGAAAATCTTATTTAGATTTTGAAGAGATATTCCAAGTTCATGTGTAGGAAACTCACTATGTTAAGATGTCAATTCTTCCCAACGTGATCTATGGATCCAACGCAATCTCAAATAAGATCCCAACAAAATACTTTTTGGATATTGACAAACTGAATCACAAGACCCAGAATAGCCAACACAATATTGAAGAAGAACAACAAAGTCACAGGACTGACACTACCTGACTTTAACACTTATTATGAAGCTACAGTAATCAAGGCAACATGGCATTGATGAAGAAATAGGCAAAGTGATCAGTGGAAAAGAATACAGAACCCCAAATCCACCAACACGAATATAGTGAACTGATCACTGACAAAGGACAAAAGGCAATTCAGTGGACGAAAGACAGTCTTTTCAACAAACAGTGATGGAACAACTGGCCATACATATTGCAAAAAAAAAAAAAACACCTAGAAAAAGACCTTACACCTTCCACAAAAAACTCAAAAAGGATCTTAGACCTAAATGTAAAATGAAAAACTATAAAACTTCTAGAAAATAGCATAGGAGAAAATCTAGTTAACCTTGCGTTTGGTGATGAGTCTTCAGATACAATGCCAAAAGAAAAATGTATAAAATAAAGCACTGATAAGTTAGAATTTGTTAAAATTTAAAGTTTCTGCTCTTCAAAAGACACTGTTAAGAGAATGAAAAGACAAGCCACAGACTGGAAAAACATTCTTTGCAAGACACATATCTGATAAAGGACTTGTATCCAAAACATAAAAACAAAACTCTAAAAGCTCATCAATAAGAAAACAAACAATGAGTTCCGGCAAAATGGCGCTCTAGGCAGAAGCACCACGCCGTCCCTCCACAGCAAAGATCCGAAAAACTAAGCCAAACAGAGACTACAACAATCCTGAAATCCTAAAACATCAAATGAAGAGATAAAGAACTCAGCCAAGCACCAAATGGAGTGAGAAAACTGACAGAGAATGGAGAGCGAGGAGAGATTCATGCAGAGGTCCCCTACCAGCTAATGCAGCGCGGATCCACCATCTTGGACTCCTATCGGAAACCAGTAAACGGGGGTACGAGAAAGCAGCCTCACGGAGCATC
>NW_004443974.1:2806782-2834020 GCF_000243295.1 Trichechus manatus latirostris
ACAAAAAAAAAAAAAAAAAAACGCAATTACAAAACTGGCAAAATTTCTGAACACACATGTCACCAAAGAAGTTATACCATGGCAAATAAGTATATGAAAAGATGCTCAACATCATTATATTATTAGATAACTGCAAATTAAAACAATGAGATACCACTATATACTTCTTAGCACAACAAAAATCCAAAAACCTGAAAATACCAAAGACCAGCAAAGATTTGGAGCAGATGGAATGCTCATTCATTGCTAATAGGAATGCAAAATGGTACAGCCACTTTGGATGATAGTTTTGCAATTGTTTCAATGTTAAACATAATCTTACCATGAGATCCAGCAACTGTGCTCCTACGTCTTTATTCAATTGAGTTGAGAACTTATGTTCACACAAAAGCCAGCACACAAGTGTTTATCACAGCTTTATTTATTATCAACAAAAACTGAAAGCAACCAAGATGTTCTTCAGGAGGTGACTGGATAAACTGTGGTATATCCATACAATGGAATATCACTCAGTGACAAAAAGATATGAGTTACCAAAACGTGAAAAAACATGAAAGAACCGTAAAGGCATATTGCTGTGTGAAACAATCCAACCTGAAATGGCTACATACTGTATGATTCCAACTATATAACCCTTTGGAAAAATCAAAACTACAGAGAGAATGAAAAATGAAGTGGTTGTCAGGGGCTCAGGAGAAGGGAGTGAGGAATAGGAAACTGTCATGGATTGAATTGTGTCCCCCAAAAATAATATGTCAACTTAGCTGGGTCATGATTCCGAGTATTGTATGATTTTGTCCCATTTTGTAATCTGATGTGATTTCCTTACGTGTTGTGAACTCTTCATCACTACAGTCTAATAAGATGGATTAGTGGCACTTATACTGATGAGGTCTACAAGATTAGTGTCTTAAGTCAATCTCTTTTGAGATATAAAAGAGAGAAGCAAGTAGAGACACATGGAAACCTCAGACCACCAAGAAAGCAGTGCCGGGAGCAGAGCACATCCTTTGGAACTGAGGTTCCTATGCAGAGAAGCTCCCAGACCAAGGGAAGATTGATGACACAGACCTTCCTCCAGAACCAACAGAGAAAGCAGTCCCCTGGAGCTGATGCCCTGAAATTGGACTTGTAGCCCACTGGACTGTGAGAGAATAAACTTCTCTTTGTTAAAGCCATCCATATGTGTTATTTCTGTTATAACAGCACTAGATGACTAAGACAGGAATGCATACGAAGTTTTTAGGGTAGTCAAACGACTCTGTATGATACTTTAATCATGACTACTTGTCATTATGCATTTGTCAACACCCATAAGACTACACAGTACAAAAAGTGAATCTTAATGTATCAGTATTGGTTGGTTAATTTTAATAAATGTACTACACTAAGGCAAGATGTTAATACTACGGGAAACCATATGCTGAGGATGGGAGGTGGGTATGTGGAACTCTCCTATTTGCTTAATTTTTCTATAAATCTAAAGATGTAGTAAAAAAGAAATTAAGTCTATTAACTATTTTTAAAAAATGCAATATAATTTCTGGCATCCAATCAAAAATTTCCAAGCATGCAGCGAAGTAAAAAAATATAACCTATAATAAAGAGAAAAGTCAATCAATAGAAATACAGAATAACAGAGATGACAGAATTAAAAAGGACATTCATACATAAAAAAATATACCCTATACGGTCAAAATGTGGAAGAAAGCATGATCGTGTTAAGGAGAGTCAAAGACAATATTTAAAAAAAGATTCATATCAAACTTCCAGAGATGAAAAATAGAATGTCTCAGATGAAAAATACACTGGATAGTATTAACAGCAGATTAGATACTGCAGAATAAAAAGATTAGTAAACTTGAAGACATAGTAATAAAAACCATTCCAAATACAACAGGGGGAAAAAGAAAACAGTATCAGTGAGCTATGAGAGAACATCACATAGCGTAGTATACATATTGTCACAATTCTCTAGAGGAATTAAGTGCATCCTGTGTGGCTCCACAGGAGAGGACTTTTTGGAACCTTGCTGATTTTGCTTTGCATTCTCTGTTGGTAATAAATCACAGTCGTAAGCACTACTATACGCTAAATCCTGTGAGTTCTGCTAACACATTACCAAATGCAGGAGTGGTCTTGGGGACACCCAACATACCACAGATCGAAGTAACTCAGCAATCCCCAAGCAAGAAACTACTCCAACACATACCACAGGCACATTGCTTAAAACCAGTGATAATGAAAGATCAAGAATGAGAACAGATTCGGGCCTCTCACGAGCAATTCTTGAGCTAGAAGACAATGAAGGAAAGCTTTCAAAACTATGAAAAAAATTATCTCCAGCCTAAAATTCTATCCCCAAGCAAACTTTGAATCACATATCAAAGTGGGGTAAAAACATCTCAGACATCCCAAGTGTCAAAAAATTATCTCCCATAAATCCTTTGTCAGGAAGCTACTAGAAGATGTATTCAACCAAAATAAGGGTGATAACCAAGAAAGAGGAAGACATGGAATCCAGAATAAAGGAACTACAATGCAGAAGAGAGGTGAGGGGAATTCCCAGAATTATAGTGAAGGGAGACTCTAAGATGGCAATGTCCACCAAGCAGAGAGCATGTCAGTTCAAACTGGAGTTGGCTACAAGGTTTTGAAAACAGGTCTTACAAGGAAATAAAACTGACAGAATGTCTGTCTGAAAATCTTACCGAGAGAGCTAGAATGGCGGAAAAATAGTGTTTATTAACAATAAGTAAAACCAAGCAAATAATAAAATAACTATTAACAATAGTGGCAAAAGTTGTTAATAATTGCCTTGGTTATAAATTTTATTTTTTCATAAATATATAAATGCCGAATATTAATCTAATCAAAATATGGTATGTTTATACTGGGAGAATGGAGGGATAGGAAAGGTTCAGTGTGTAATGAGATGTGGGGAATGAGTGGGTAGAACAGACCTGTTTATTCATGTTTGGATGTACAATGCAAGCAGGTTATTTAGAGATAAAGGGGCAAAGAACCAACTAAAAGAGTCAAAGTGACTGTCCCTAAAGAAAGTGGGAAAAAAAAAAACACCAAAAGGCTATGATTAACAAATACCATAAAAAGAATAAAATCATTTAAAACATCCATTCTTACCTTGGGAAGTTCAGATAGTCTCTCTTCACTTGTCAAAGAGCAACTACTTGCACAAGAAGCACAGTCTGATATTTCCACAGTACTCTCACTTTGAAATGCACTGTATTCATTATCATCTTCCCTGTCACTGTCTATCTCCCAGTCAATAAACTGTAGTTCATCTGAAAAACAGAGTATTTAACTTGCATTTAGCTTTTTATTTTCAATCTTTTTTTAAATTTGAGTACTTAATGTATCTATGTTACTGAATAAAGTTAACAAGTGTATTAACAGGTATACAGTGAAAGTAAATTCCTACTCTTATCTCTAGCAATCTTGTTTCTCCCATACTTATCCCCACCTCAATTTTCAGTTAACTACTTTTATTAGTTATTGGTATATCCTTCCAGTTTCTCTAGCCATGTTCAAGTAAATAAAATACATATTCACATTCTTTCTTCCTTTCTTGTACACTTTAATTTTTTTCATTTAATAACAAAACTGAAAAGTTTTTCCTCATCAATAAACAAGGAGCATCATTCTTCTTTACAACATAGTATTCTATTGCATAGTAGAACCAGAGTGTCCTTAATCACTCCACTATTTATAAAGACTTTCTGAAGCATTTTCAACCAAAAACTTTCTCTATACATTACTTTCATATGTAAGGAAATAACTAAATCCTGTTTTTCATTTATGTAATATAGATGATATTTTTACAAAATTTTAATTCAAAAAGTTGAACGTTTTTATATATAAATAACAAAATGTACTGATTCCAATCTGCTATGTTTGAAGAAATGATAGTAATTATTAAAGAAGTTAATTATTAAAGAACTGATTATTCTATTAGTCTCCAATAGCCTATAATATAAACCTTTCCTACACTCTACTGCACAAGTGCTCCCTAAAAGCTGTTTCAGCAACTCAAAGGGCTAACTAGATATCTTGGCCTATTTCAGATGTCTGATATCAACAATCTCACTTCTAGACAGAATATTTAAAATAAAAAACCTATTTGGTTTAGTACCTGAAGGGATTTTTTTTTTTTTTTTAAGTTTTAGATAAAGTTAAAAATATGGAGAAAAGTAAACAACAAAAAAGAATGTCTTCTTTAATCTGATACTGCTGTTCCAGAACACAGAGAGAAAGTCCACTGTGATGATTACAAAGTCTGGAGGACACACCACCCACCAACGAGAGTGACAAACTGCATAATGACAATTATTTCCCATATCTAACATCAGAGTTAGTGACAGAATCCCAGGCCGAGGAACATCTAAGAAATTATCCTTGATGCTGAACCATCGTGGTAGGAAGTGACAAAGAGCCAAAGGACAAGTTCCCTCAGAACTTCTTCTTCTACCAGTACTGCATATTTGTGTAGCACTCACTCATTAAAATGAGAGCCTTCTAGGGACCTATATATTATTGAGAAAAAAAAAAAAAAAAAAAACTCGTTGCTGTCAAGTCGACTCGGACTCATAGTGACCCTACAGGACAGGGTAGAACTGCCCCATATGGTTTTCCAAGGAGCGCCTGGTGGATTCGAACTGCCAACCTTTTGGTTAGTAGCCATAGCTCTTAACCACTACGCCTCCAGGGTTTCCATTCTTGAGACGGTGTCAAAATTCAGGTGGGAAATACTCAAGGTTGTATTTTGGCTCTCGTGGACTTGTTTTAATTTTCTTCAACTTTAACTTTAACTTGCATATGAGCAACTGATGGTCTGTTTGCAGTTGGTCCCTGGCCTTGTTCTGACTGATGATACTGAGCTTCTCCATTGTTTCTTTCCACAGACATAGTCAATCTGACTCTGGTGTATTCCATCTGGCGAGGCCAACATTTATAGTTGCCATTTATGTTGGTGAAAATATGTATTTGCAATAAAAAAGTTGTTGGTCTGGCAAAATTCTATCCTGCAATCTCTGAAGTTGTTTCTGTCACCAATGCCATATTTTCCAACAACTGATCCTTCTTCTTTGTTGCCAACTTTTGTATTCCAATCACCAGTAATTATCAATGCAACCTGATTGCATGTTTGATCAATTACAGACTGCAGAAGTTGGTAAAAATATCCAATTTCTTCATCTTTGGATTTAATGATTGGTAAGTAATCTGAATAATAGTCACATTAACTGGTCTTACTTGTAGGTGTATAGAAATTATCCTATCACTGATAGCATTATAATTCAGGATACATCTTGAAATCTTTTTTGATGACGAATATGACATTCCACTTCAATTTGTCATTCCTGGCATAGTAGACTGTATGACTGTCTGATTCAAAATGGCCAACACCAGTCCATTTCAGCTCACTAATGTCTAGGATGTTAATCTTTACGCATTCTATTTCATTTCTGATGACTTCCCATTTTCCTAGATTCATGCTTTTTACATCCTATGTTCTAATTACTAATGGATTTGTGCAGCTGTTTCTTTCCATTTTGAGTCATGCCACCTCAGTAAATGAAGGTCCTGAAAGCTTTACTCCATCTACATCATTACGGTCAACTCCACTTGAGGTGGTAGCACTTCACCAATTATATTTTCACTGCCTTCCAACCTGAAGGTCTCATCTTCTGACACTTTACTAGACAATGTTCTACTATTAGGTTTTCATGGGTAATTTTTTCAGAAGTAGACCACTAGGTCCTTTTTCCTAGTCTGTCTTCGTCTGGAAGCTCCCTTGAAACCTGTCCACCATGGGTGCCCCTGCTGGTATTTGAAAGACCAGACGAACTGTGGGATGATATCAAAGACGTCATACATGCAGAAAGCAAAAAGTCATTAAAAGACAGAAAAGAAAGAAAAGACTAAAATGGATGCAAGAAAAGACTCTGAAACTTGCTCTTAAACATAGAGTAGCTAAAGCAAATGAAAGAAATGATGAAGTAAAAGAGCTGAACAGATTATTTCAAAGGGCGGCTAGAGAAGACAAAGTGAAGTATAATGACATGCAAAAACCTGGAGATAGAAAACCGAAAGGGAAGAACATACTTAGAATTTCTCAAGCTGAAAAGAACTGAAGAAAAAATTCAAGACTTGAGCTGCAGTAGTGAAGGATTCTATGGGCAAAATACAGAATGACACAGGAAACATCAAAAGAAGATGAAAGGAATACACAGTTACTGGACCAAAAATTTAGTTGATGTCCAACCATTTCAGGAGGTAGCATATTTTAAAGAACTGATAGTACTGAAGGAAGAAATCCAAGCTACGTTGAAGGCACTGGTAAAAAAAAAAGGCTCCAGGAATTGACAGTATACCGACTGAGATGTTTCAACAAATGGATGCAGTGCTGGAGGTGCTCACTCGTCTATGCCAAGAAATCTGGCTACCTAGCCAACCTACTGGAACAGATCCACACTTGCGCCCATTCCAAAGAAAGGTGATCCAACAGAATGCAGAAATTATCAAACAGTATCATTAACATCATACGCAAGTAAAATTTTGCTGAAGATAATTCAAAAATAGTTGCAGCAGTACATCAACAGGGAAATGCCAGAAATTCAAGCTTGATTCAGAAGAGGACGTAGAACAATGGCTATCACTGCTGATTTCAGATGGATCTTGGCTGAAACAGAGAATACTAGAAAGATGTTTACCTTGTGTTTTATTGACTATGCAAAGGCATTCAACTATGTCAATCATAACAAATTATGGATAACATCTGGAAGAATGGGAATTCCAGAACACTTAATTGTGCTCATGAGGAACCTAACTATAGACCAAGAGGCAGTCGTTGGAACAGAACAAGGTGATACTGCATGGTTTAAAATCAGGAAAGGGGTGCATCAGGGTTGTATCTTTTCACCATACTTATTCAATCTGTATGCTGAGCAGATAATCCGAGAAGCTGGACTATATGAAGAAGAACAGTGAATCAGGATTGGAGGAAGACTCATTAACAATCTGCGATATTCGGATGACATGACCTTGCTTGTAGAAAGCGAAGAGGACTTGAAGTACTTACTGATGAAGATCAAAGGCTACAGCCTTCAGTACAGATTACAATATATATATTTTTAAAAAAAAATCCTCCCAAATGGACTGATAAGCAACACCATGATAAATGGAGAAAAGACTGAAGCTGTCAAGGATTTCATCTTACTTGGATCCACAATCAACACCCATGGAAACAGCGGTCAAAAAATCAAATGACATATTGCATTGGGCAAATCTGCTGCAAAAGTCCTCTTTAAAGTGTTAAACAGCAAAGATGTCAAGCAAGCTGGACAACGAATAAGGAAATCCTAAGAATAATTGATGACTTTGAATTATGATGTTGGTGAAGAATATTGAATATACATGGACTGCCAGAAGAACGAACAAGTCTGTCTTGGAAGAAATACAGCCAGAGTGCTCCTTGGAAACAAGGGTGGCAAGGCTTTGTCTCACATACTTTGGACATGTTATCAGGAGGGACCAGTCCCTGGAGAACGACATGATGCTTGGTAAAGTTGAGGGTCAGCAAAAAAGAGGAAGACCCTCAATGAGATGGATTTACACAGTGGCTGCAATGATGGACTCGTGATGATGTGATGATGGCGCAGGACTAGGCAGTGTTTCGTTCTGTTGTACATAAGGTCACTATGAGTTGGAACCAACTTGAGTGCACCTACAAACGGGCCCATCACACCATCTTAAATACTAAAAATTCAAAATAAACAATGGCGAGAATACAGAACACCTTTTTACCCTTGGGAAGCCCACAGATGAATAAGCACTTACACTGCAGTGTGATCAGTGTTATAAAATGCTGTACCACAAACAAGGGGTCTTTCATTTAATCACTATTATATGAAGCAGACAAGACAATTACTACTATATCACTAAGATTTGCATTTTATAGGTGAAACTACTGAGCCTGCCAATAAGTTAAGAAATTTTCAAAATGGAGAAAACGGAAGAAAAAAGTTTGTAAGAGAAAACTATTTTGACATTTTGAGCTCAGTGTTCTTCCCACTAGACCCCAATCTTATGTCTCAAGGCCCTAAGGGCTTTAGCCCAGTAAGACTAAAACTTACCTATGAATATATATATATTATTGTGATACATACACATATCAGAACATTTTCCATTTCAACATTTTTTCATGACAACTGATTATGTGCATTACATAGTTCAACCAACACTACTATCGCTTTCCAAATTTTTCCATCGCCCTTAATAGAAGCTCAGTGTCTCCTAAGCATTGAGTCTGCCTTTTCCCCTTCTTATTTCCCTCCCACCCACAATAACCACTATTAAACTTTGATGTCTATACCCTTGCTTATTCTAGGTATTTAAGTGGGATCATAAAATATTTGTACTTTTGTGACTGACTCATTTCACTCTGCGTATTTTCAATGTCCATCCACGTTCAAACATATATCAGGACTTCATTTCTCTTTCTGGCTGAGTAATATTCCATTATATGTATGTACTACATTTTATCCCCTCATCCACCGATGGACATTTAGGCTGTTTCCATCTTTTGTCTCTTCTGAGTAGTGCTGCAATGAACACTGGTGTACAAGTATTTCTTTGTCTTCCTCCTCTCAATTATTTTTGGGTTCATATGGTCATTATACGTTTAACTTTTTAAGGAACTGCCAAATTGTTTTTCACACCAAGTCATATCATTTTACACTCCCACCAGTAAGGGATGAGGGTTCCAATTTCTCCACATCCTCACCAATACCTGTTGTGTACTGTATTAGTCATCTTCCCCCCAAAAAAACCAAACCCACCATGGTCAAGTCCATTCCAACTCATAGCGACCCCACAGGGTTTCCAAAGCTGTAAATCTCTATGGAAGCAGACTGCGGCATCTTTCCCCTGTGGAGTCACTGGTGGTTTAAAACCACTGACCTTTCAGTTAGCAGTCTATGGCTTTAACCACCGCGCCACCAACGCTTCGTTAGCCATCTTAGTGAATGTAAAGTGGTAACTTGTGGTTTTGATTTGCATTTTCCTAATGACACTCAGCATCTTTTCATGTGGTTGTTGGTCATTTGTATTTGTTTGGTGAAATATCAATTCAAGTCCTTTACCTTTTTTTTTTGACTGGGCTGTTTGTCATGTTGCTGCTAACTTTTAGTTTTTATTACTCTGGATATTAAACTCTTACCTGACACATGGTTCCCAAAAATTTTCTCCCAATCCATAGGCTGCCTCTTCACTTTGTTCATAAAGTCCTTCGATGAACATAAGTTCTTAATTTTGACGAAGTCTAATTTATTTGTCTTTTGTTGCTCATGCTTTTGGTGTCACATCTAAAAACCATTTGCTAAAAAGCATTACCTGTATGTTTTCTTCTAAGAGTTTTATGGTTTTGGTTCTTAGTTTTACAGTTTTAGTTCTTACACACAATTCCATGGTCCATTTTGGGTTAGTTCTGATATATGGTGTGAGGTATGGGTCCAGGTCCTTTTTTTTTTTTTTAAGAAAATCCAGGTGTCCAAGAACCATTTACTAAAGACACTATTCTTTTCCCATTTGATAGACGTAGCACTCTTGTTGAAAATCAATTGACCACAGACGTACTAGCTTATTTCTGAACTCTCAATTCTGTTCCATTGGTCTGTATGTCTATGATTTTACCAGTACAAGACTGTTTTGATTACTATACTTTATAATGTTTTGAGATCAGGAAGTGTGAATCTTCCTACTTTGCTCTTCTTTTTTAAGATTGCTTTGGCTATTTAGGTCCCCTTGCAATTCCATATAAATTTGAGGATTACCACTTTCATTTATGCAAAGAAGGTTGTTGGAATTTTGATCGGGATTACGTTGAACCTACAGACTGACTCTGCTGTGTAATATTGACATTTAAATCATATTAAGTCTTCTGATCCATGAGAATGAATATCCTTCCACTTATTTAGGGCTTCTTTATTTCTTTCCATAATGCTTTATAGTTTTCTGTGTACAAGTCTTTCACTTCCTTGGTTAAATTTAATCCTAGGTATTTTATTCTTTTAGATGCTACTGTAAATGAATTTTTTAGAAATATAGTTTTTAAAGTTCACCAGGATTCTGGTTTACCAAGCCAGGTTTGGTAAATATCACAACAGTGTTAAAGCACACAATTCTGAAGTTAGACAAGCTTGCTATGAATATCAACTGGCATACTTATATGACTCCTGGCATCTCTAAGTCCCAATTTTCTTCCGTAAAATGGGGATACTTTTAGCTCACAGCAAAACTAGCTATCAAAGAAAATAACATACAGAAATATGCAGTCAAGTGTCTGGAACAAAATAAGAGCTGGATAAACTGTAATTGCTGTTATCCATTAAAAAAACAAAGAAAAAAGGAAAAGTAGCATTTGGACATACTAGACATACTCCAATGGATCATTAACTGTGACCTAATAATCAACATATAAAGAGATTTGCTTAATCATTATAAAGCAATTATATCAAAGAATCTTTCCACTCTTAAATAATTTTGGAAACTACTGAATATCCTTTTATAGGAAGAGGGCATAAACAGTTTTTATTTTTTTAACACTAGCTTTACTGAAATATAATTCATATATCATACATTTAACTCGTGTAAAGCATACTATTTTTAATACTGAAATTGTGTTCTGAAATGTTTGAAGACAAATCAAGAGTTCCCTGACAATAAATTTCATTTCAAATGGTTGAATTAACAATACAAGCACTGTGAACCTATGTAAAATCTTAACATACCAAATGGTAATGACTAAAATGGCAATGGTGGTTACAAAATGGCAGCAAAGTGGCCAAAAGAATTTATCCACCTTCCACAGGGGCTCCATACAAACCGAATCTTATTACTATGAGCTACCAAGTTAAAAGTAACAAGCTTATTTGAAAGAATTAGGACTTTTAAATAAGTTCAGTTACATATTTAAAATTTGTAAAAAGATATGGCTTCCATATACTTCTAGGAAGCTTTGTGGTGCACTCATTAAACACTTGGCTGCTAACTGAAAGGCCAGCAATTTGAACCTACCACCCGCTTGACAGGATAAAGATGTGGTAGTCTGCTTCCATAAAGATAACAGCCTTGGAAATCCTATGGGGGCAGTTCTACTTCATCCCTACAGGGTCGCTATGAGTTGGAATCAACTTGATGGCAACGGGTTTGGTATTTTTTTGTTGTTCCATATACTTCTATATAAGTGTTTCTCAACTAAGGGAAATTTTGCCCTGTAAGGGACATCTGGCAACATCTGAAGACGTTTTTGGTTGTAACAACTAGAATGGGGAGTGCTACTGGCATCTACTGGATATAGATCAGGGAGGCTGCTCAACATCTTACAATGCACAAGAAAGCTTAACACAACAAAGAATTATCTAGTCCAAAATGGCAACAGGATCAAGGTTGAGAAACCTCGTTCTCAACTGCCAACAACCAAACCAAACACACTGCCATCAATTTCAACTCATAGTGACCTTACAGGATAGAATAGAATTGCCCTATCGGGTTTCCAAGGCTGTAAGTCTTTACAAAAGCAGACTGCCACATCTTTCTCCCACAGAACAGCTGGTGGTTTCAAACTGTCAACCTTTCGGGTAGCAGCCGAGGGCTTTAACCCACTGTGCCATCAACCAAAACCAAACCCATGGCCATAAACTTGATTCCTACTCACAGCAACCCTATAGGACAGAGCAGAACTGCCCCACAGGGTTTCCAAGGAGTGGCTGGTGGATTTGAACAGCAGACCTTTTGGTTAGCAGCTGAGCTCTTAACTACCGCGCTGCCAGAGTCCCTTAAACTGCTTAAACATTATCTAATATAAAATACCATCAGGACAGAAAGTAAACTGTTAATTTTATTTCTACAACACATTGGATGTCACAGTCTTTATTCAATAAAAAACAGGTTACCAAGCAGACAATATAAGTGTAGCATTATGTAGTAGTTGAGAGAACTGGCACTGGACTCAAAGAGACCAATGAATTCCCAAACAATTCTAACATATACAAGCTTAAGTTATTAATTACAAAAATAATACCAGTAAAACCCATCAGAGCTGTTATAAGAAATACTAAATAAGAGATTCTGGGAGATAGAGGGATAAATAGACCATTGTTCCACTCTTACCCAACAAATAGAAAAATACAAAAGGAAATGGAGCTTGGCCTTGAAGGACTATGAACTGAGCAGCCTAGGACAGCAGCACGTAACTGAGAACAGGCAAGAATCAACTAATCAACAAAGAGTGACATACATAGAAAAATCACTTCTTTCACAGTCCCTGCCCCTCCCCCAGCCACATGGGCTGCCACCTACTGTGAACTGGGGAAGCAACTCTATCAAAAGACCCTGCTCCCCTAACCACTACAAACCCTACCTACACAAAGAGACATGACCCTAATTTCTACTCTAAAATAAGGCAGACTGCCCAAGGGGTCCGTACAGAGCACGCCAGCACCTACCCTACCCGGATGCTGACAACTGCAAGGCTGCTGCGATTTTCTCCAGTCGGCACTGAAAACAGCTGACTCACGCTGCAGTGTGCTAGGAAACAGGCATCTTCAGGAGGCTACACTCACAGCCAACACACTACAGGGAAAGGGGGTGCTCTGATAGCAAGGAAGCAGATATTTCTAAGGGTAAATCAGGAAAAGAGAAGGAGCTATTACAAAGAGGAAGAGAAAGCAGTACACAATGGCTGAAGGCTCTGCCCACCTAAACGGGCTGAAAAGCAACATGAGCTGAGGCTTAAAAAGGATGAGCACAGTTTAATGGAACTATGGGACATCAAGAGACCTAAGATATGCATCATGGAAATTAAAGAAAGAGTTGAGAGAGAAAGACACTGAAAGAATAGGTGAAGAAATAGTAACAGAGAGTTTCCCTAATATGACGAATGATATGAATCTACAAAACCAAGCACCCCAAAGAACTCCAAGCAGGATAAGCCAAAAGAGATCTACACTGAGTTCATAGTCAGGCTCTCAAAAAGAATAAAAAGAAAACCCTGAAAGCAGTGGAAGAGAAACAAACAGTCACATATAAAAAATCCCCAATAAGTTTAAGTACCAAATTTCTTCTGAGAAACACTGGAAACCAGAAGGCAATGGAATGATATATTTAAAGTGCTAAAAGAAAAAAAACTGTCAGCCAAGAATACTATACCCAGAAAAACTTTCCTTCAAGAATGAGGGTGAAATTAAAACATTCCCAGACAAACAGAAGCTGTGAGAGTTCACAGCCACCAGGTCAGCCCTACAAAAAATACTAATGGATGTTCTGCAGATGAAAGGGAAAATACACTAGGAAGTAATTCAAAACCATACATACACAGATCCCTAGTAAAGGGAATTGCAAGGACAATTATAAAGGCTAGTAATAAGGTATTCATACTTGATAACTGTTTTGTTCTTCATGCTTTTTAATGACAAAAAGTATAAAAAGCAAGGAAAAAATTATGTCACAGGGCACATGAAATATAAAGACATAATTAAGGATAACAACAACAAAATGGGAGTGGGGAGGAATGGTATATAGAATTTCTTATACGTTACTAAAGTTAAGCTGGTACCAACTCACCCCAGTATGCTATAAATATAAGCTGTTAAGTGTAATGTTGATGCTAACCACTAAGACAATATCTAAAACAATATACAAAAAAAGAAAAGAGAACGAAACCAAAATGGCTCACTAAAATAAAGCAATAAAACACAAAACCAGGCAGGAATAAAGGAAAAATACAAAGACATCTTAAGGCATGCAAAAGCAAAACAAAATAGCAGAAGTAAGTCACTTTTTATTGGTAATTACAGTGAATGTAAAATGGAGTAAATGCGCCAAACAAAACGCAGACAGTGGAAAAAGGAAAAGAAACATGATCCAACCATATGTTCTTTAAAGAGACACACTTTAGACACAAGGACACAAATAGCTTGAAAGTGAAAGGATGGAAAAAATCTATTCCATGCAAATGACTACCAAAAGAGAGCTGGGGGTGGCAATCTCAATATCAAAGTAAACTTTAAAACAAAATCTGCTCAAAGAAAAACAGGCATTATAAAACAATAAGAGTCAATTCATAAGAAGATCTAATAATCATAAATATATATGCACCCAACATAGTAGCACCTATATATATATATAAAACAAACATTGACAGAATTGAAGTGAGAATCAGGACTGCAAAACTAGTTGGAGACTTCAATACACCAGTTTCAATACTGGACAGAATGTCAACAAGGAAACACAGTACTTGAATGACACTATATACCAACTATATTTCAAAGATATATGTAGGAAACTTCACCCAACAACAGAATAATATACATCTATTCCAGTGCACACAGGTCATTCTACAGGATAGACCACATATGAGGTCAGAAAACTAGTCTAGGTAAATTTTGAAAGACTGAAATAGAACAAAATATCTTCTCTGACCACAATGGAGTGAATGTAGCTGGAAATCAGTAACAGCTAGGAAAAAACCTGAGAAATACAGAAGCATATGTAAATTAAACAACAGATCGTTAAACTACCAACGGATCACGAAGGAGATTAAGACAGAAATCACAAATTTTTTACAGTCAAATAAGAAGCAAAGCACAACATACCAAACGTTATGGGCTGCAGCGAAGTCAGTACTCAGACAGAAACTTATAACAATGAAACCCGACATAAAAAAGAAGACAGATCTCGTATCAACAGCCTATCTCTACAACTTGAGGAACTAGAAAGAGAAGAGGAAACTAAGCCTAAACCAACCAGAAGAAAAGAAATAACAAAGATCAGAATAGAAATAAAAGAAATAAAAATCAGAAAAACAACAGAGAAAATCACCAAAACCAGAAATTGGTTCTTTGAAAAGATTAATAAAATTAACAAACCTTCAGCTAGACTGACAAAGAGAAAAAATGCATAATAACCAAAATAATAAATGAAAGATGAGACGTTACAACTGACTCAAAAGAAATAAAGACAACTGTGACAGAATATTATGAACTGTACATAAACAAACTGGATAACCTAGATGAAGTTGACAAATTCTTAGAAGTACAAATGTTACCCAAACTCACTCAAGAGGAAATAGAAAATCTCAATAAACCCATAAAGAGAAAAAAATTGAATCAGTGATTTAAAAAAAAAAAAAAAAAAAGTCCTGGACTAGATAGCTTCACTGAGGAATTCTACCAAACACTTAGAGAAGAACAGACATTAATTCTCTTCAAAAAGCTAAAGAAAGAAGGAATACGCCTTAACTTACTCTAACAAACAAACATAAACCTGATATCAAAACAAGACAAAGACATCACAAGAAAGAAAAACTACAGGCCAATATCCCTTATGAATATAGATGTAAAAATCCTAACAAAATACTAGCAAACAGAATCCAATAGCATATTACAAGAGTCATACACTATAACCAAGTGAGATTTACTCCAGAAATGCAGGAATGAATTAACATTACAAAATAAATACACGTAACAACACCAACAGAACAAAGGAAAACAAATCACGATCATCATCATGGATGCAAAAAAGGCATTTCATAAACTCCAACACCCTTTCTTGATGAAAACCCTCAAGAAGCTTACAATAGAAGGCAAAAAACTCAATATGATTCAGGGCATATATAAAAAAAAAAAAAAATGCCAACATTATACTTAATGGAGAAAGACTGAAAGCTTTCCCTTTGAAACCAAGAGCAAAACAAGTGTGCCCACTCTCACCATTTCCGTTCAATATTGTGTTAGAAGTCCTAGTCAGAGCAATAGGAGAAAAAAAAAGAAAGAAAGAAAGAAATACAAGGTATCTAGATTGGAAAAGAAGATGTAAAATTATGTCTATTCACAGATGGCAAAATCTAATATACAGGAAGTCCACAAGAAAGCTTCTACAGGTAATAGAGAAATTTAGCAAGGCTACAGTGTAAAAGGTCAACACACAAAAATTAGTTGGTTTTCTAGACAGCAACAATGAGGAATCTGAAAGGGAAATTAGCAAACAATTTGATTCACAATAGCATCTTAGAGAATAAAATACCAAGAAATAAATATACCAAGGATGTGAAAGAGACTATACAATGAAAATTTTAAAACACTGCTGAAAGACACTAAACACACAAATAGAGGGAAACCTGTGTGGTGTTCCAAGAACTGTAAGATTTAATATTGCTAAGATGTCAATAATACCCAAAGCTATGTATAGATTCAATGCAATCCATATCAAAATTCCAACAGCCTTTCTTTACGGAAATGGAAAAACCAATCCTCAACTTTACGTGGAACAGCAAGAGGGCCCAAATACCTAAAGTAATGTTGAAAGGGAACTAAGTAGGAGATCTCATACTTCCTGACTTTAAAACATATTGTACAGCTATAGTAATCAAAACAGCCTAACAAGGGTTTAACAATAGACACGAGAACAATGGAATAGAATTGAGAGTATCAAAACGAATCCACACATCTATGGTCAAATGATTTTTGACAACGGTGTTAAGGCCATTCGATGAGGAAAGAAGACTCTCCTCAAAATATGGCGCTGGGAAAATTGGTTTTCCACAAGCAGAAAAATGAAACAGAATGCATACCTCACATCACACACAAAAAAAAATTCAAAATGGATTAAGACCTAAATGTGAAAATTAAAACCATGAAATTCTTATAAGAAAATGCAGAGATGGAGAGGTGGAGCCAACATGGCACTATACACAGAAGCACCATGTCGTCCCACCGCAGCAAAGACCCGAAAAATTAAGTAAAACAGCGACAAACATCAGTCCTGGAATCCTAAGTGTCTAATGAAGAGATAAAAATCTCAACCAAGCACTGAATGGAATAAGAAACTAACAGACAACAGAGAGTGAGAAGAGTTACGAGCAGAGATCACCTATCAGCTAATGCAGCACAGATCCACCATCTTGGACTCCTGTCTAAGACTGGCAGACAGGTAGTATAGGAAAGCAGATTCACGGAGCTCCCAGCAGGAGACAGAACGCAAAGTAACCAGAAAGACACACATTCCCACTCCCTACCCTGCCTACTCCTGCTTTGCCTTTGCACTTCCCAGGTAGCCAATCCTTGACTTTCGAGTGGGCTGACTGCCGGCTTTCCAGCTGGCTAAGACTGAAGCACGGGAGGTGCCACTTCCGTGCCATTCGGATTTGACTCACCTACACTGGCTGGCTTCTTCACTGTCATTTCTTTGTTGCAAGTATTGCTGTTTTCAGCCTCTTTTGGTTCCTTCTCTTTCTCTCACCTCCTCCTCCTCCTCCTTTCTTTTGAACACATGACTCTGTATGCAATCTTGGCTTCTTCTTGACGGGCTGTGAAGCACCACTGGGATGGGGAACTGTTTCCCTGGTTCACACCACCAGACTGGTGGGATCCCTGAGAACATTTTCTTTTTTACTTGTTTATTTGTTTTCCCTTTCTATTTTCCTTTTTATTTTTCTTCATTTCTCGGTTTCTCATATCTTTCTATTCACCTTCTTTTCCTCTCTCCTGAATACTTGGTGTATCATCTCCACCCCTTCTAGCCCCACTGTACTGAGTGGCTTCGGAGCCACTTCCACAGTCTGCACAGCTGCGCCAGTTGGATCCCTTGAGGCATTATTTAATTTTTACTTGTTTTCTTGTTTTCTCTTCTCCTTTTTGTTTTTCTTCATTTCTCAGTCTGTCAACCCTCCAATACAAAAGCAGTCTTCTTCAACACATTTTTGGGGTTTTTTTGGCTCCTGCTTATCTCTACTCTCTTCTTCCCATACCCAACCTCCCTTTAAATATCAAAATCTCCCCCTTCCCCTTCATCATGCCTATCTGCATCGTATGCTGAACACTGCACTCCGGAGCAGCACAAGCATGGCCTACCGGAACGAACCCTGCACTAACACACAGCTCACCTTGTTAGCTCCAGTACATGCCACAAACAACTCATCCCAGCAACTCCCCTTCCAATGGATCTACCCAAGGCTGAGTGACTGGACCTGCCCACTGGAGAAGGAAGTGAAAAACACTGTGTTCACAGACAAGCAAACAAAGAACACACAGACCACCTACTCAGATACAATCAAATAAAAGAAAAAAGCAGGAAGAAACCTACAACAAATAAGTGAAGAAAATAAATACGGAATGTCCCGAAGACAGCAGATAATATGAAAGCAATACTTAAAAAACAGGACAGAATGGTTACAGTAGGCGTCCAAAATAAAACACATGACTTTCCAGTAGAAGAAAAGGCACAAAAACTTCCTGATGGGGAATTCAAATCTCTAATATTCAGAGCTATCCAAGAGTTGAAGCAAAAAGCAGACAAAAATCAGGAAAAAATAGACAAATTCATGGAAAAGGCACAAAAATTCATAAAAAATACAGAAAAAAATGGAAGAATTCAGAAATGTAATACAGGAACAAAATCCAAAAATAAATTCACAACTGAAAATCATACAAAAACAAGTACAAGTCTAAAAGATAAACAAAAACAATTAGAAGCCAAAAAAATATACAAGATTTCAGAAATGGACAGTATCGCAGAAGGGCTAAGGAGCACGTCTGAAACGATAGAAGACAGAATCAATGAAACAGAAGACACATACTTGGATACAACTTTATTCGAGAAAAATCAGGAAACAAAATGAAGAAAAACAAACCCTGAGAATTATGTGGGATAAAATCAAAAGAAAAAATTTGTGATTGATGAGAGTTCCAGAACTGAGGAAGAAACCAGAAAACTGAGAGGATCACTGAAGAATTGCTGACATAAAACTTTCCTAATATCATGAAAGATAAAAAGCTGACCAACCAAGAAGCTCAAAGAACCTCATGTAGGTTAGACCCCAAAAGAAAATCACCAAGGCATAATACAATTCACTCAATAAAACCACAGACAATGAAAGAATCCTGAGAGAAGCTCAAGAAAAACAAAAAGTCACATACAGAAGGGAAACCGTAAGACTAAGCTCTGATTACCTGGCAAAAACCATGCAGACAAGAAGGCAATGGGATGACATACATAAATTGTAGAAAGAAAAAAATTACCAACCAAAAATAATATATCCTGCAAAACTCTCATTCAACTATGATCATAAAATTAGGACTTTACACGATAAACACAAATTAAGGGAATATGTAAAAACAAACCAAACTTACAAGAATTATAAAGGGAGTCCTTCGGTTTGAGAACAAACATCAGATGACAGACTGAACCTAGGACCCAAGATTGCACCAGCCAGACACCAACCTAGGAAATGAACTCTCAAGGACTATCCAAAACCAAAAGATTTACAACAGAGAACCGGAGAGTTTAATCCACAAATGACAACAGCACAACAATAAAAGAGGGAATAAACGGTGTAGCTACAGAACCTTCTAATGCACAAGAAGGCAAGGCGATAACAAATAATAATACGCTGTTTCAAAGTTAGGAAGATAAGGGTAAATTTCAAGGTAATCACATAGAAAGTTAACAAACCTACTCATCAAAATAAAGAGGATAAATATAAAGTCCCAGTAAAAACAAAACCTATGAAAACAAAAGAAATAAAAAAAAAACTTAAAAGGAATGAAGCACAGGAGAGTAACAGGAACAAAAAAAAAGTCACCGCCACAAAAAAAAGTGCTACAAAATGACAATAAACTCATACTTATCAATAATTACACAGAATGTAAATGGCCGAGATGCACTCATAAAGAGACAGACCGTGACAGAATGGATTAAAAAACAGGATCCATCAATATGCTGTCTACGAGAAGACACACCTTACAAAGAGACATAAATTTATTAAAAATCAAAGGATGGAAGAAAATACATCAAGTAAACAGTCACCAAAAAAGAGCAGGAGTGGCAATACTAATCTGAGATAAAACAGACTTTTAAAAAAATCCACCATAAAAGACAAAGGGGCACTATATCATGATTAAAGGGACGATCCATCGTGAAGATATAACCATAACAAATATCTGCACACACAATGACAGGGCTCGAAAATACATAAAACAAACTTTAACAGCACTGAAAAAAATTGACAGTTCCACTATAATAGTAGAACACTTCAACACACCACTCTCAGTTAAAGGACAGAACATCTAGAAAGCAACTCAACAAATATACAGAAGATCTAAAGGCCACAATCAACCAACTTGAACTCATAAACATCTATAGAAAATTCCACCCAATAGCTGCAAAGTACACATTTTTTTTTCAATGCACATGGAACGTTTGTCAAAACAGACCACATCTTAGGCCACAAAGCAACCCTCAAAAAACTCCAAAACACTAAGATAATACAAAGTATCTTCTCTGATCACAATGCTGTCAAAGTAGCTATTAACATAGGAAGAACAAGGAAAAAAATCATTTCCATGGAAACCAAATAACTCCCTGCTTAAAAACCACTGGGTAACAAAAGAACTCAAAGACGGAATCAAAAAATTCCTAGAATCATAAAAATGAAAACACATCATACTAAAACATTTGGGACACAGGAAACGCACTGCACTGAGGTCAATTTATAGCAACAGATGAACACATTAAAAAAGAAGAATGGGACAAAATCAAAACATTAGCTACACAACTTCAACAAATAGAAAAACAACAGCCAAAGAACTCTACAGCAATCAAAAGAAAGGAAATAATGAAAATCAAAGAAGAAATACATGAAATAGAGAACAGAAAAACAATAGAAAGAATCAAGAAAACCAAAAGTTGCTTCTTTGAAAGGATCAATAAAATCGACAAACCACTAACCAAACTGACAAAAGAAAACCAGGAAAGGACACCAATAACCCAAATAAGAAATGAAATGGACGACATTAAAAAAGACCCAAGTGAAATGAAAGGGATCATAATAGAGTATTATGAAAAACTATACTCCAACAAATTTGAAAACCTAGAGAACAAGGACAAATTTCTAGAAACACACTACCTACTCGAGCTACCACAAAACAATGCTGAAAATCTGAACAGACCCATAACAACAGAAGAGACTGAAAAGGTAATTTTTAAAAAATCCCAAAACTATAAAGCCCTGGACGAGATGGCTTCAATGGAGAATTCTACAAAACATTCAGAGAAGAGCTTGTAAACGTACTACTCAAACTATTTCAGAACACAGAAAAGGAAGGGATACTTCCAACATCATTCTACGAAACCAGCATAACCTTGAAAACAAAACCATGCAAAGATGCCTCAAAAAAAAGAAAATTAGAGACCAATATTTCTCATGAATATAGATTAAAAAATGCGCAACAAAATTCTAGCCAATAGAATTCAGCATATCAAAAAAATAATACACCACAACCAGGTAGGATTCATACCAGGTAAGCAAGAATGGTTCAACATTAGAAAATCAATCAATAATCCACCACATAAATAAAAGAATCATGTGATCATCTCAATCAACACAGAAAAAGCATCTGACAAAGTCCAATACCCATTCCTCATAAAAACTCTCAATAAAAAATAGGTATAAGAGGGAAATTCCTCAACATAATAAAGAGCATCTATACAAAACTAACAGCCAACCTCATTCTTAATGGAGAGTGGCTGAAAATATTTCCATCGAGAATAAGAACAAGACAAGGATGCCTTTTATCACCACTCCTATTTAACATTCGCCTGGAAGTCCTACATAGGACAATAAGATAAGAAAAAGAAATAAAAGGCATCAAAACTGCTAACAAAGAATGAAAACTGTCTCTCTTTGCAAACGATATACTATACATAGAAAACCAAAAAGACACCACAAGAAAACTACTGATTCAGCAGAGTAGCAGGATACAAAATAAACATACAAAAATCAGTTGGATTCCTATATACTAACAAATAGAATGACGAAAAGGAAATCAGGAAAACAATACCATTTATAAAACACAACACTGAGGAATAAATCTAACCAGGGATGTAAAAAAGACCTATACAAAGAAAACTACAAAACACTACTGCAAAACACCCAAAGGGATCTACATAAATGGAAAAACATACCATGCTCCTGGATAGGTAGAATCAACATTGTGAGAATGACAGTTCTACCCAAAGCTATCTACAAATACAACGCAATTCCAGTCCAAATACTAACAACATTCTCTAAAGAGAAGGAAAAAACATTCATTAACTTTATATGGAAAGAGAAGAGACCCCAAATAAGTAAAGCATTATTGCAGAAGACGAAAGTAGGAGGGCTCGCATTACCTGACCCCAGAACCTACTATACAGCTACCGTAGTCAAAACAGCCTGGTATTGGTACAATGACAGATACACTGACCAATGGAACAGAATTGAGAACCCAGATGTAAATCCATCCACCTACGGTCACCTGATCTTCACCAAGGGCCCAAAGTCCATCAAACGGGAAAGACAGTCTTTTTAACAAATGATGCTGGCAAAACTGGATGTCCAAATGCAAAAAAAATGAAACAAGACCCATATCTCACACCATAAACAAAAACCATTCAAAATGGATCCAAGACATAAATATAAAACCAAAAACTATAAAGATCATACAAGAAGAAAATGGATCAACACTAGAAATCCTAATACAAACATTAACAGGATACAAACCAGAACTAACAACATACAAACTTCAAAGGATAAGCCTGATAACTGGGATCTTCTAAAAACTAAAAACTTATGCTCATCAAAAGAATTCACCAAAAGGGTAAAAAGAGAACCTACAGACTGGGAAAAAAATTTTGGCTATTACAAATCCGACAAAGGTCTAACCTCTAAACTCTACAGGAAAATCCAACACCTATACAACAAAAAGACAAATAATCCAATTTAAAAATGGGCAAAGGAAATGAACAGACACTTAACCAAAGAAAATATTCAAGCAGCTAGCAGACACATGAGGAAATGTTTGGGATCACTAGCCATTAGAGAAATGCAAATCAAAACCACAAGAAGATACCATTTAACCCCCGCGTTACTGGCATGAATCAAAAAACAGGAAATAAAAAATGTTGGAGAGGCCGAGGGGAGATTGGAACACTTATGCACTGCTGATGGGAATGCAAATGGTACAAGCATTTTGTAAAACAATATGGCGCTTCCTTAGAAAGCTAGAAATAGAACTACCATGTAATCCAGCAATCTCACTCCTAGGAATGTTTCCTAGAGAAATAAGAACTGTCACACAGACATATGCACACCCATGTTTACTGCAACATTGTTCACAGTAGCAAAACAACCTAGATGCCCATCAGCAGATGAATGGATAAAAAAACTATGGTACGTACACACAATGGAGTACTATGCAACAATAACGAACAACAATGAATCTGCGAGCCATCTCACAATATGGATGAATCTAGACAGCATTAAGCTGAGTGAAATAAGTCAATTACAAGATGACAAACATTGCATGAAACCACTACTATAAAAACTCATAAAAGGTTTACATGCAAAAAGAAACAATCTTTCATGGTTACAAGGGAGGGGAAAGGTAGGGGTGGAAAAACACTAAATAGACAATAAATAAATGGTAACTTTGGTGAAGGATAAGACAGTACACAATACTGGGGAAGCCAGCACAATTTGTTCAGAGTAAGGTCATGGAAGGTCTATGGACAAATCCAAACTCTGTGAGGGACCGGATTACTGGGCTGAGGGCTGAGGGGACCATGGTCTCAGGGAACATCTGGTTCAACTGGCATAACATAGTTTATAAAATGTTCTACATTCTACTTTGGTGAGTAGCATCTGGGGTCTTAAAAGCCTGTGAGTGGCCATCTAAGATACTCCACTGGTCTCACCCCTTCAGGAACAGGGGAAAATGAAGAAAAGTAAAGACACAAGGGAAAAATTAGTCCACAGGACTAATAGATCACAAAAATCACGGCCTCCACAAGACTGAGTCCAGTACAACTAGATGGTGCCCAGCTACCACCACAGACTGCTGTGACAGGGATCACAACAGAGGGTTCTGGACAGAGCTAGAGAAAAATGTAAAACAAAATTCTAACGCACAAAAAGACTAGACTTCCAGGCCTGACAGAGACTGAAGGAACACCGAGAGTATGCTCCAGGCCACCCTTTTAGCTCAATCGTGAAGTCACACCAGAGGTTCACCTTTTAGCCAAAGATTAGTCAGATCCATAGGAGAAAATGAGACTAAAGGGGTACTCCAGCCCAGGGGCAAGAATACAAGGCATATGTAAGCAAAACTTGAGAAGGGAGGGTACTAACATGTCACGAGGTTGTTGACCAATGTCATAAAACAATATATGTAGTAATTGTTTAACGAGAAGTTAGTTTGTTCTGTAAACCTTCATGTAAAGTAAAATTAAATAAAATACAGAAGCATGGCTCTTGGGCCCATCTTTTAACACTGGATCATCTTACATAATAAAAAAAGAACAGCAAAAGAGAAAATAAACAAATGGAGCCACATATAAATTTAAAAATTTATTCACCAAAAGACTTTACCAACACTTTAGGTGAAATGGCGCTCTAGGCAGAAGCACCATGCCGTCCCTCCACAGCAAAGATCTGAGAAACTAAGCCTGAGAAAACAGCAATCCTAAAACCTTAAAAAATCAAATGAAGAGATGAAGGACTCAGCCAAGCACCAAATGGAATAAGATACTGACAGAGAAGAGAGAGCAAGGAGAGATTCATGCAGAGGACCCTACCAGCTAATGTAGCACGGATCCGCCATCTTGGACTCCTATCGGACACCAGCAAATAGGGGGTATGAGAAAGCAGCTTCATGGACCCTCCAGCAGAAGACAAAACAAGTAATTTGGGATATACACTTTCCCACCCCCCCATCCTTCTTCACCCCCACTCAGCTTCCTCTGCTTCCCATGGCCACAGTCTCTAGTCCGGGAAGCACCGGCTGCTTGTATTCCACCCGCCCGGACTGGCTGGCTCTCTGAGTGCCATTTGTTGGAGGCTGGTGGTGCTTTTTTCACCTTCTTTTGATTTCTTCCTTACCTCTCACCACCTCCCCCTTCCTTCCCTCAAATACCTCGCTCCGTGAGCCATCTTTCCTTCTTCCTGAGGGTCTGTGGAGTTCCGTTCGAGTGTGGGACTGCTTCCCAGTCTGGGCTGCCATGCTGGTATGATCCCAGGGCTTTTGTTTGTTTGTTTGGAATTCTTTGTTTGCCGTCTTCTCCTTTTCTTCATTTGGGAGCCTGTTCTGGCCAGCAAGTGCTGCGACTTGGGACCTACACACTTGGCTTGAGCAGACAAGCAGAGGGGTCCCTGATGGCATTTCTTTTCTTGTGGGTTTTTCTTTTTTCTGTTTTTCAGAAAGCATTTCTTATTCTTTTTTTTTTTTCTTTTCCCTCTTTTGCCCTTTTTTTTTTTTTTTTTTCCCATTACTGAGTTTCTTGTCTCTCTATACCTTCCTTCCTTCATGCCTCCTGAATACCTGGAGCTGAATAACTCTATGCCTTCTAGCCAGGCTGTACTGCAACACCTGAAAACAACTTCTCCAAACCTCATAGCCGCACCGGTGGGATCCCTGGGAGCTTTGCTGTTCCTTTTCCTTTCTGATTTTTATTTATTCATTCTTTTCTTCTTTTTTCTTCTTTTTCCAATTTTTGTTTTTCTCCATTTCGTAGTCTCTCATCTTTCCACTCCAACCTCAAGCTCCCCTAGCAAACTTTGTTTCTCTGTTTCCGGCTCCTGTTCCTCTCTGCTCTTTCCCATACTCATCTTAGCTCCACAGATAAGAACCTCCCCCCTCCAACCTGCCTACCTGCACCGTGCACTTAACATCACACCACCAAGCAGCACAGGCGCGGCCTACCAGAACCTGCCCTACACTGACTACCGACCCGCCTTGGTGGCTGTAGTAAGTGCGACAAACAACCGTCCCAGTAACTCTTCTTCAGCTACACCTGCCCTGCTGTACCACAACTGAGAGACTGAAGCTGCCAATTGAAGAGGCTAAAAGTACCGTGCCCACAGATGAGAAAACAAAACACACAGCCCGCCTGCTCAGAGCCAAATAAAAAAAAGGACAAAACAAACAAATCTACAATCAATAAACGAGAAAAATAACTACTGAATGCCCCGAAGACAGCAGACAATATCAAAACGTTTACGAAAACAGGACAGGATGGATTCTAGTAATCATCCAAAATAAAACACCCGATGACGTTCCAATGAAGAAAAGGAACTAGAACTACCTGATAGGGAAATTAAATCTCTAATACCCAGAATTATCCAAGAATTGAAGCAAAAACCAGACAAAAATGAGGAAAAAATAGACAAATTCATGCAAAATACAGGCAAAAAAAATGGAAGAATTCAGGAAAATAATGCAGGAACAATATGCCAAAATAAATTCACAACTAGAAATTATACAAAAACAACAATTAGAAATGCAAAAGATAAACAACATTTCAGAAATGGACAGTGTCACAGAAGGGCTGAGGAGCAGATCTGAAACGGTGGAAGACAAGATCGGTGGAATTGAAGAGAAATATTTGCATAGAACTCATTTTGAGGAAAACTGAGAAAGAAGAACAAAAAAAAATAAAGAGACCCTGAGAGTTACGTGGGATACAATCAAAAGCAAAAATTTGCAAGTGATTGGAGTTCCAGAACAGGGGGAGAAAACAGAAAACACAGAGAGGATCATTGAAGAACTGATGACAGAAAACTTCCCTAATATCATGAAAGATGAAAAGCTAGCCATCCAAGAAGCTCAAAAAACCCCATATGCGATAGACCCAAAAGAAAATCACCAAGGCATATCATAATCACACCTGCCAAAACCAAAGAATCCTGAGACTAGCTCAAGAAAAACAAGAAGTTACATGCATAAGAGAAACAATTTAAGCTCAGATTACTAGGCAGAAACCATGCAGGCAAGAAGGCACTGGGATAACATATATAAAGCCTTGAAAAAAAAAATGTCAGCCAAGAATAATATATCCTGCAAAACTCCGGTTCAAATATGATGGTGAAATTAGGAAATTTCCACATAAACAGAAATTAAGGGAATATGTAAAAACCAAACCAAACTTACAATTATTAAAGGAAGATCTTCGATATGAGAACAAAATTCAGCTAACAGGCAGAATCTAGGACACAGGATCATACCAGCCAGATACAAATCTAGGAAATGAACTCTCGAGGACTATCCAAAACCAGAAGAAATACAACACGAAATCAGAGCAGTTAATCAGTAAATGTCAACAACATCAGAACAATAAAAGAGGGAATGAA
>NW_004443974.1:2834413-2837203 GCF_000243295.1 Trichechus manatus latirostris
TGAATTTATTAAAAGTCAAAGGTTGGAAAAAAATATATCAAGCTAACAGGTACCAAAAAAGAGCAGGAGTGGCAATAATAATCTCAGATAAAATAGACTTTAAAACAAAATCCACCATAAAAGACAAAGAAGGATACTATATAATGATTAACGGGACGAGCCATCATGAAGACATAACCATAATAAACATCTACGGACCCAGTGACAGGGCTCCAAAATACATAAACTCAAACAACACTGAAAACAGAAACTGACAGTTCCACAATAACAGTAGGAGACTTCAACACACCACTCTCAGTAAAGGACAGAACAACTGAAAAGAAACTCAGCAACAATATCGAAGACCTAAAGGGCACAATCAGCCAACTTGACCTCATAGACATATATAGAACCCTCCATCCAACTGCTTCAAAGTACACATTCTTTTCTAGTGCACATGGAACGTTCTCCAGAATAGACCACATCTTACGCCACAGAGCAATCCTCAACAAGATACACAACGCTGAGATACTACAAAGTATCTTCTCGACCACAACGCCATCAACATAGAAATTAACAACAGAATGAGCAAGGAAAAAAAAATCAATTACATGGAAACTGAATAACACCCTGCTTACACATCACTGAGTAATAGAAGAAATCAGAGATGGAATCAAAAAATTCCTAGAATCCAATGAGAATGAAAACACATCATACCAAAAACTTTGGTACATAGCAAAGGCAGTCCTCAGAGGACAATTTATAGCAATAGATGCACATATCAAAAAAGAAGGAAGGGACAAAATCAAAATATTAACTACACAACTCAAACAAATAGAGAACAGCAAAAAAATAACAGCCAAAAGCCACCTTAAGAAATGAAATAATAAAGATCAGAGCAGAAATGATTGAAATAGAGAACAGAAAAACAATAGAAAGAATCAACAAAACTAAAAGTTGGTTCTTTGAAAGAATCAACAAAATCGACAAACCACTGGCCAGACTGATAAAAGTAAAACAGGAGAGAATGCAAACAACCCAAATAAAAATGAAATGGGTGACATTACAACAAACCCAACTGAAATAAAAAGGATCCTAACAGAATATTATGAAAAACTATACTCCTCAACAAATTTGAAAACCTAGAGGAAACAGATAAATATCTAGAAACACACTACCTACCCAAACTACAACCAAGTGATGTTGAAAATCTGAACAGACCCATAACAAGAGAAGAGATAATAAAAAAAACTCCCAACAAAAAAAAACCCTGGCCCAGATGGCTTCAGTGGAGAATTCTACAAAACATTCACAGAAGAGCTTGTACCAGTACTACTCAAGCTATTTCAGAGCACAAAATAGGAAGCAACACTTCCAAATTCATTCCATGAAGCCAGCATAACACTGATACCAAAACCAGGAAAAGACGCCACAAAAAAAGAAGATTACAGACCAATATCTCTCATGAGATAGATGCAAAAATTCTCAACAAAATTCTAGCCAACAGAATTCAGCATCATATCAAAAAAATAATACACCACGACCAAGTAGGAGTCATACCCGCTATGCAAGGATGGTTCAACATTATCCACATTAAAAAAAGAATCACATGATCATCTCAATTGACACAGAAAAGACATTCAAGAAAGTCCAACACCCATTCCTGATAAAAACTCTCAATAAAATAGGTATAGAAGGGAAATTTCTCAACATAATAAAGGGCATCTATGCAAAACCAACCAACATCACTCTTAATGGAGAGAGGCTGAAAACATTCCCCTTGAGAACAGGAACAAGACAAGGATGCCCTCTGTCACCACTCCTATTTAACATTGTGCTGGAAGTTCTAGCTAGAGCAATAAGCAAGGAAAAGAAAGGGAATCGAAATTGGTAATGATGAAATTAAACTGTCCCTGTTTGCAGATGATATGACACTATACACAGAAAACGCTAAACACTCCACAAGAAATCTACTGGCACTAACAGAAAGATTCAACAGAGTAGCATGATACAAGATAAACATACAAAAATCAGTTGGATTCCTATACACCAATAAAGAGAATGTTGAAAAGGAAATCAGGAAAACAATACCATTTATAATAGCCCCTAAAAAAATACAATACTAAGGACTAAATCCAACCAGGGATGTAAAAGACGTATATAAAGAAAACTACAAAACACTAGTACAGGAAACCCAAAGGGATCTGCATAAATGGAAAAATATACCATGCTCAAGGACAGGTAGACTCAAGATTGTGAAAATGACAATTCTACCCAAAGTGATTTACAAATACAATGCAATATCAATCCAAATACCAACAACATTCTTCAAAAGGATGAAAAAACTTATCATTAACTTTATATGAAAAGGGAACAAGCCCCGAATAAGTAGAGCACTACTGTAGAAGAAAAATAAAGTTGGAGGACTCACACCACCTGACCTCAGAACCTACTATACAGCTACCATACTCAAAACAGCCTGGTACTGGGACAACAGATACATTGACCAATGGAACAGAATTCAGAACCTGGATGTAAATCCATCCACCTACAGTCACCTGATCTTTGACAACGGCCCAAAGTCCATCAAATGGGGAAAAGACAGTTGTTTTAACAAATGGTGCTGGCAAAACTGGATATCCATTTGCAAAAAAATGAAACAGGACCCATACCTCACACTGTATACAAAAACGACTTCAAAATGGATCAAAGACCTGAATATAAAGCTGAAAACTATAAAGTTCATAGAAGAAAAAATAGGACCAATACTACAGGCCCTAATACACGGCATTAACAGAATACAAACCATAA
>NW_004443974.1:2838841-2851166 GCF_000243295.1 Trichechus manatus latirostris
TTGAGTAAGGACATTGTTGACATGTAGTGGGGTTCTTAACCATTGTCACAGGGCAGTATGTGTACTGTTTAATAAGAAACTATTTTGATCTGTAAACCTTCATCTAAAGTGAGAATAGCAGCACAACTGGAAGAATGCAGTCGACATCACTGAATTGTACATGTAGAAATTTTTGAAATGGTGTATCTTTGGCTATGTATATTTTCATCCAAAAAAAGGTCCTCCGAGGTCGAGAAGGGAGAGGACTGACATGTCATGAGGTTGTTAACCAATGTCATAAAGCGATACGTGTACTCACTGTTTAATGAGAAACTATTTGTTCTGTAAACCTTCACCTAAAGTACAGTAAAAAAAAAATCTTGAGAAACTTTTCTTTTCAAAATAAATGCCAAGTGTTTTAAAAAATAATAATATTAAATGAAAAAACGTTTCTTGAGCACTTAGCATAAGGCAGTACTCAGTAAGATTAAAATAGAAAATACCTACAATAATAGCTATAATAAGAATATTTTTTCCCAATATTAAACTCAATATATAACAGAAACTGGATTTCTTACAAAATTATCAATTTACCTTCACTGGCCCCATCTTCTTGACATAAAGTTTTTCTGTTGCAAAACCTGTCTATTCTAGAACCATGTCCATTATCATTCAGTGATTTAGAAATTGTCTTTTCTTCATCTGACAGCTCACTTCCACTGGAACTCCATGTTATCTCTGCAGGTCCATATGTACTATCAGATGTGAAATTTTCTATGAAAGAAAAAGAATATATACAAATAATGATTACCTTAACTTGTTCTTTATTAGCATGAGATTTTTATCCGTATTACTTGGCCAGTCTCACAAATATACAAAACTGTTAATAGTGGAAGTAATGACTTACATCAAATCTTTCTGTCTAAAGTTCTATGTACAACCTAAGATTCTCTGAATTAAAGCCAAAGTATAAGGAGAAAAAGAATTACAATTGGTTAGGGTAAGTTATAAAGGAGAAGAAAGAAAACTGGAGTACAATTTCTAGAGTATTTAATGAAATCATAGAAAAAAAAACACACAAAACAAAAAAAAAAAATCACAAAACCAGTATTTCTGAATGATATGTTTCCTGCACTTTACCAGATTAGGAGCTCTGGTAGCAGCAGTATGCTAGAAACACTTAACAGCAAACTTTTTTGCTTAAACTTTCTATTTTAAGAAAATAGACTTACCAACAGTTGTAAATATTAATCAGAGAAATCCTGGGTACCCTTTACCCAGTTTCCTTTAACAGTAACATCTTGAAAAATTACAGTACAATATCACAACTATAGTATTGACACAGTTACAGTCAAGATACTGAACAGTTCCATCATCACTAGTATTTTTGCGCAAATTTAACACACGCCTTCTACATTTGTTTGCCAAGCAGTCTCTCCCCCCATGAGGTATTTTCAGGAGTGCCATTATGCCAATTTTTTTAAATATGTAGCTGTGAGAAAAACTAGCATAGCACACTTACGAAAATACCTCACCAGGGGAAGGAGTTGTTGGCAAACAAATGTAGAAGGCACGTGTTATTTTTGTAAAAATACAGTATACTTTGTGTTGCCTTTTAATACCACACTACTCCCCATCACCATTCCTCAATCCTGGCAACCACTATAATTTTGTATTTCTATAATTTTGCCACTTCAAGAATGTTATATAAATGAAATCATACTATGTAAACTGTGAGATTGGTTTTTGTCACTCAGCATATTTTCCTGGACATTCATCCAAGCTATTGTGTATATCCAGTTAGTACCTTTTCATTATTGAGTAGTATTTCATAGTATGGATGTACCGCAGTTCGTTTAATCATTCACCTATAGAAGGGTACCTATGTTGTTTCCAGTTTGGGGCTACTGCGAATAAAACTGCTATGAATAATATCCATCTACAGGATTTTATGTGAAGGTAATTTTTATTTTGCTGACATGAATGCCCAAGAGTGCAATTGCTGGCTTGTCCTGTAATTGCAAGATTAGTCTTATAAGAAACTGTCAAATTATTTTCCAGAGTGGCTATACAATTTTACATTCCCACCAGCAACCTATGAATTTTACATTTCACCAGCAACCTATGAGTGGTCTAAGCTTTCTTCTCTTGCCACCATTTGAGATTATCAATATTTTATTTTGGCCACACTGATAGGTATGTAGTGATACTTCATTAATGATCATTTAAATTTGCACTTCCCTGATGGCTAAATATGTTGCATATCTGTATGTCTTTCTGCAACATGTATATCTTCTTTGATGAAATGTCTCATATGTCTTTTGCCCATTATCTAACTGGTTTGTTTATTTTGTTGCTATTGAGTTTGGGAGAGTCCTTTATGTATTCTAGATACCAGTCCTTTGTCAAATATGTAAGCTGCAAATATTTTCTCCAGTCTTTACCTTATCTTTTCATCCTCTTGACAAGGTGTTTTGTAAAGCAAGTTTTTAATTCTGATGGGATCAAATTTAGCAATTATTCCCTTTATAGATCATGCTTTTGGTGTCATTCCTACATTAGATCCTGAAGATTATTTTTTCCCCCTAAAAGTTTTATAGTTTTACATTTTATATTTAAATCTGTGATCCATTCTGAGGGTATTTTTTAAATAAATTATGAGATTTAAGTTGAGGTTCTTTTTTTTTTGGCCAATGGATATCAAATCACCCTAACAATGTTTGTTGAAAACACTATCCTTACTACATTGACTTTATTTTGTACCTCTGTTAAAAGTCACATGGGCTATTTTCTATTTCTGGGCGGAGTCCATGGGAGATGCAAATTGTTAATGCACTCAGCTGTTACTTGAGAGATTGGAGGTTCTAGTTGACCTAGAGGTACATTGGAAGAAAGGCCTGGTAATCTATTTCTGAAAAATCAGCCACTGAAAACCCTATGGAGCACACTTCTATTCTGACACACATGGGGTCACCATGTGTTGGAGACTGACTTGACACCAACTGGTTTCTGGTATTACTGGGTACTCTATTTTGTTTCATTATCAATGTGTCTATCCCTATGTCAATAGCACACTGTCTTGATTAATACAGCTAAGTCCATCATCACCAGTTGCTGCTGAGTCAGTCACTGATGTATCGTAACCCCACGTGTGTCAGACTAAAGCTGTTTCATATGGTTTTCAATGGCTGATTGTTCAGAAGCAGACAGCCGAGTCTTTCTTCTAAGGCACCTCAGGGTGAACTGGAACTTCCAACCTTTCAGTTAGCAGCCGAGCATGTTGTCCATTTGCACCGCCCAGAAACTTCCACAGCTATACAGTAAGCCTGTCAGGTAATGTGATTCCTTCCTCCCACTTTATTCTCCTTTGTCTGGATTTCTTAGCTGTTCTAGGGCCTGTGCATTTCTACATAAATTTTAGAATAAATTTGTCTATGTCGAAAAACACCTTGCTGGGATTTTCATGGGAATTGCATTAAACCTGTAGATCAATTTGGAGAGAACTGACATCTTTATTATACTAAGTCTTCCAATCCATGAACATATGTCTTTCCACTTACTTAAGACTTCCTTGGATTCTTTCATCAACCACCATTTTATAATTTTCAGCGTAAAGATCATGTACATCTTGGTAAGTTTATAACAAATTGTTTCATTTCCTTTGAGTGGTTGTAAATTGTGTGGCACTTTTAACTTTTATTTTCCACATGTTCATTGTTATTAATTGGAAATGCAATTGATTTTTTAGTGCTGATCTTATATCCTGCAACCTCTCAAAATTCATGGATTAGTTCTAGGACTCTTTGGGATTATAGACCATTAGGTCACCTGCAAATAGGAGTTTTATTTCTTCTTTCAAATATGCTTCTTATCTCTTTTTCTTCCCTTACTGCAATAACAACAGCTTTCAAGGCTGTGTTTAATAATAATGGTGAGAGCATACTTTCTTGCTTTACTGCCAATCTTAGGGGGAAAGCATTCATTCTTTGCGCATTAGGTATGATGTTAGCTGTACATTTTTTTAGGCGTTGTTGTGTGCCATCAAGTTGATTCCATCTCATAGTGAGCATGTATAACAGAGTAGAAATACCTCATCAGGAGCTCAGCTGCTAACCAAAAGGTTGGCAGTTCGAATCCACCGGCTGCTCCTAGGAAACCCTATGGGGCAATTCTATTCTGTACTATAGGGTCACTATGAGTCGGAATTTACTCTACTGCAATGGTGGGTTTTTGTTGTTGTTGTTGTTCATCTTTCCAGGAGCAGATCACCAGGCCCTTTCTTTCGCAGAACACTTAACCATTGTTCAACCAGGGCTTCTTCTTTTTTTTTTTTTTTTTTTTTTTGTAGGTACTCTTTATCAAACTGGGAAAGTTTACTTCTATTTTTAGATTGTTAGGAGTTTTTATCATGAATAAGTGTTGAATTTTATCAAGTGCTTTTTCCGCATCAATTAATATGACCATATGATATTTTTTTTTATCCTGTAGATAAGGTGAATTACGCTGATTTTTTTTAATGTTGAATCAGTCATGCATAACTGTAATAAGTTCTACTTGGTCATTTGCATAATTTTTCTTAGACATTGCTGGATTATTTTACTAATATTTTATTGAGGATTTTGGTGTTTAAACTCATGAGATACACTGGTCTGTAGTTTTATTTGTACTGGTATCAAGGTAATATTAGCCTCACAAAGTGAGTTGGGAACTATTCTTTTTCATTTTCTGGAAGTAACTGTATAAAATTTATTTTAATACTCTGAAAGCTTGGATGAATTCTATAATAACACAGCATCTGGGACTGAAAATATTTTCAGAAGCTTTTTAGTTTCTAATCTAATTTCTTTGAACAATTATAGAGCTATTCAGGTTCTCTATTTCATCTTTTTCAGTTTTGGTAGTCTGTAGTTTTCTAAAAGTTAGCCCAATTTTCTTTTAAGTTGACGAATTTAAAAGCATGAAGTTACTCATACTTGCTCATTATTATTTTTTTCATACTTGCTCATTATTATCCTTTTAATAACTACAGAATCAATAAACCTGTCTCTTTTTATTCCTGATATTGGTGATTTGTGCCTCCTCCCTTTTTCTCATCAGTGATGATAGTTTATTAACTGTAAAATTCTTTTTAAATACAACAACCTTTTGGTTTCATTGATTTTTTTCATTCTTCTGTTTTCAATTTCATTGGTTTCAGCTCTTTATTATTTCCTTCCTTCTGCTTGTTTCGGGTTTATTTTGACTTTTTCTAGTTCTTGAGGTAAGATTTGGATTATAAATTGAGACCTTTCCCATTTTTAATATACTGTATTTTTACACAAATAACCACGTTATTTTCTGTTTTGCCAAACAAATCTTTCCCCAGTGAGGTATTTTCATAAGGATGCTATGCTAATTTTTTTACATGTTGCTGTAAAAAACATGCTTACAAAAAATACTTCATGGGGAAGGGTGAGGTTGGCAAAAACATCACATAACACATGCATTATTTGCATAAATCTACAAAAAGTATTTAGTGGTAGAAATTTTCCTAGTTCTACTACACTAGCTGCACTCACAGTTATGCTGCGTGTTTATTTTCATTAAGTTCCATGTATTTTTTTATATTTCCTTTGAGATGTTCTCTTTGACTCATAAATTATTCAAAACTATATTGTCTGACATTGAAATGTTTGCAGATTTTTATACTGTCTTTGTATTACTGAGTCCCATTTTGATTCCAACAATCAAAAATCATTCTCTGAATAGTTTCTATTTTTTTTTAATTTGTTGACATTTGTTTTATGGTCCAGGATACAGTCTACCTTGGTCCTTTAATATTTGAAAAATTGTATGTGTTTTTTTTGTTGTTATTGTTCTTGGATGTGTTGTATAAATGTTAATTAGATTCTATTGGATGACTGCTCTTCTATATCCTTGCATAGTTTCTATCTAGCAGTTCTGTCCACTGCTCAGACTGATCTCGAGGTCCCCAACTCTGTGGATTTTTCTGCTTCTCCTTTCAGTCTTATCAATTTTTAAGTCATGTATTTTGAGACTCTGTTGGTTGATGGGTAAATATTTAGGACTGTCTTCCTTGTGTAAATGATCTTTTTATCATTATGTAATATTCTTCTTTGTCTCTGGTAACATTCATTGTTCTAACATCTTCTTTACCTGATAATATAAATACTCCTGTGTTTCTAAAAAATTAATGTTGGCATGGCATATCTTCATTAATTTACTTTCAGTCACCCATGTTAATGAACTTGAAGTGAGTTTCTTGGGAACAGCATATTGTTGTATCTTCTTTTTATAATCTGCCAATCTCCATCTTTATTGGTGTCTTTAGAACATTTACACATAAGGTAATTATTATGTTTGAACTTAAGTCTGCCATTTTATTATTTTTCTCTGTTTCCTGTTTCTTCTCCATTTCTCTTTTTTTAACCTTCCTGTGTGTATGCTGAACTTCGACATTTCTTTAGGATTTTATCATGACTTATTTATGTTTTTGAGTATTTAGTGGTTGCTCTATGAATTACAGTATTAACATTCTGCCACCTCAAGAGAAGTGTAGAAGCCTTAATTACATTTGTTGTTGTTGTTGTTGTTAGGTGCTGTCAAGTCGGTTCTGACTCCTAAGGACCCTACGTACTACAGAATGAAACACTGCCTGGTCCTGCTCCACCCTCACAATAATTCTTATGCTTGAGTCCATTGTTGCAGCCACTGTGTCAATCCATCTTGTTGAGGGTTTTCTTCTTTTTCGCTGACCCTGTACTTTACCAAGCATGAAGTCCTTCTCCAGGGACTGATCCCTCCTGACAACATGTCCAAAGTATGTAAGATGTAGTCTCTTCATCCTTGCTTCCAAGGAGCATTCTGGCTGTACTTCTTCCAAGACAGATTTGTTCGTTCTTTTGCCAGTCCATGGTGTATTCAGTATTCTTCGCCAACACCAAAATTCAAAGGCATCAATTCTTCTTCCGTCTTCCTTATTCATTGCCCAGCTTTCACATGCATATGATGCAACTGGGTCAGGCGCACCTTAGTCTTCAAGGTGACATCTTTGCTTTTCAACACTTTAAAGAGGTCTTTTGCAAATCTGCCCAATGCAATGTGTCTTTTGATCTCCTGACTGCTGCTTTCACAGGTGTTGATTGTGGATCCAAGTAAAATGAAATCCTTGACAACTTCAATCTTTTCTCCATTTTAATTACATTTAGATACCAGTATTTTCTCCACTTTTTACGTATAATTTTCTTAAGTGTTTCTCGTACATACGTTGAACATATCAGATGGAGTTACAATTTTAGCTTTAATGATTAAATATGATTTAAGGAACTCATAACAAGTAAGGTAATATATTTCCTTCTACTTTTACCCATTCTGATGTTCTTGTTCCCTTTCAGAAGTTCCAAGCTTTCTTCTGTTAACATTTCCTTCCCTTTAAGAGAACTTTGTTAAACCATTCTTTAAGGCTAGATTTCCTAACAAAACAGTCCCTTAATTTCCATGAAATTGTCTTTATTTTCCCTTAACAGAAAATATTTGTGTCATATATACAATTATCAGTTGACAAGTCTTTTTCTTCTGTACTTGAAAAACGTGCTACCATTCTTCTGCCACCCATGGTTTCAGAGGAGAAATCTGATGTCATTCGAATTGGTGTTCTCCTATAAATAATACATCCTTTCTCTCCAACTGCTACTTGATTCTATAGGTCTTTTGCCAATTTTGGTGAGTTAAAGTCATTATTTCTTCCAATACTCTTTTAATCCTGCTCTTCCTCCTCTCCTTCAAGAACACCGATGATACAAATCTTAGCATTTTGCTTTCCCACAGATCCCTAACATTGCTTTTGTTGTTATTCTTGTTGTTTTTTGCCCCCAGACTGTTTTTTCCAAGAGCTCATCCAATTAGTTTTTATCTTAGTGTATTTCTCTGTTCAGTAATTTCCATTCGGTTCTTTTTAGTAACACATATATCCTTAGAGAGATTTTAAAATATTTCATTTGTTCAAGATAATCCATACAAACTTGTTAAAGCATTTTTATGATGACTGCTTAAAATCCTCATCAAATAATTCAACATCTAATTTATCTCGGTGTTTGTGTCTACCGATTATCTATTTTTCATTCCTATAATTTTTCTGGTTCCTGGAAAACAAATGATTTTCTATTGTACCCTGGACACACTGGATAGTGCGTGATGACCCTACGGATCCTGTCTTTTTTTTTTTTTTTTTTTTCCCCCAGGTAGCACCTCTATTGAAGTCTAGTGCAAGTCTGGGTATATAAGTTCATGTTCGCAATGGGCCCCACCAACACCATTCAAGGAAAAGCGATACATCAAACTCAAGATGGAGACATTTGAAGCAAGATAGAGTAACCAGATCCATGCTACCATTCCGCCACAGAAACAAAAAAAAACATAGTCAGTGCTGAGGACTGCTGACTGAGGTGGCTGTTGTCAAACGAAGCAGGCATGTTGAGTGAACCATACACCCACAGCCAACATACTAGGACAGGGGAAGGCAAGGGACTCTGACAGCAAAATGGCAGACCTACCTAGGAGTCCATATGAAAAGTGACAGCCTCTCCCCCACTCACAGTCAGCTACAAGACTGCTGGGAATTGCTAAAGAAGGTACACTACAATGGAGACTGCTCCCATAGCCAGGACTTCACCTGCCTCCCTGCGAACCCCATAGCTCAATCCTAAAAAATTAGCAAAACAGAACACCCTGGAGGTCAAACTGAGTCAATCTGCCTCCAAATCTGGTCGGCACTGAGGACTTCATACTGAGGCTGCAGTGTGCTAGGAAGCAGATGTCTTGAGTAAAGGCTATACTCACAACCAACAATGTACCAGGTGGCTCTGAGAGTACCAAGGCAAACATCAGGGGGATCCAAATGAAGCGTGACAACCCCTCTCCCACCATGTGACTGTTGTTTGCCATGCCTCTGCGAACTGATACAGAAAACCTCTGCAGTGGAGTCTGCTACAATAGGCATTACTATACCTGCCTCCCTGCACAGCCCATAGCTCAAGCCCCCAAAACCAACAGTACAGACCACCCTGGGGGTCATTTCAGGTCTGTCTGTCCCCTATTCCAGTTGGTGCTGAGGACTACTGGCGCTGTTGTGTGCTAGGACAAAGGTGTCCTAAGTGGAGGCTGCACTGACAGTCAGCAATCTACCAGGGGATACATGATAGTAACAAAACAAACCTCCCTAGAGGTCCAATCAGAGCATAACAGCCCCTCCCCTACCAGATCAAGATTGACTGCCAGGCTGTTGCAAATGGCAACAGAAGGTGCCCTGCAGTGGAGTCTGCTCCCATATTGAGCACAATACTTGCCACCCTGTGACCCCCATAGTCCAGGCATCTGAAACCAATAAGACAGACCTTCTTGGGGGTCAATTCAGGTCTGTCTCCTCCCACTTCCTGTCAACGGTGAATGCTGCTGACTGAGGCTGCTGAGTGCTGGAAAACAAACATCTTGAATGAAGGCTACATGAACAGTCAACATACTATCAGAAAAGAAGTGGTGGAGGAGGTTCTGATAGCAACAAGGCAGACTGCCCTGGGAGTCTTCTCAAAGCATGGCAATGCCTCCCCAACCCAGTAAATGTCAGTTGATCGACTGATACAAACACCTACAGAAAGTTCCCGACAGTGGAGCCAGGAGATGGGTTACCTCAGTGGAGACTTCTCCCCCAACAACCACAGGGCCCCTTGGGCCCTGAAACCAAGAAGATTGATCTCTCAGGGGTCCTTCTGGGGTGTGCCAGACCCTTCTCCTCCTAATCCAGAGGGAAGTCTGTTTGTGTTTCCCCTGAATGCCAGCTCAGAATAAGCAACCCCACACAACATGGTAGGAAGCCTTCTGCAAAACAGGAGGGCAACACCTAGCCCCTGAAGGACCTTCCTGGGTGTAGGTTTTCTGACTAAAAATGTTGCAGAAACAGAAGGGTAGAGAGTAATAACAAGAGAGAGAAGACTGTGTCCCTAGTGGACAGGTTGTATACTGCAAAATATATCACCTGAGGAGTGGCACCCATTGATAAAGAGATTGATGACAACATGTTCTCCAATGTGTTTGAGAAACAGTTAAAGTTGAAAATGTAGATCTGGAACTTTTGAATCCTGATTAAAGCAGGGAAGAGGAGAGGAACCAGTAAGCAAAGGCTGAAGGCTCTGCCGACGTAAGAATTTTTGCAAAAAGCAGTGTAAACAAAAACACCAAATACCGGGGAAAACTGAGAAAGTTAACACCCTCAAAAATTCCAATGCCCCCCTAAAAAACAAGACACAAAAAGAAGAGATGATATCCTGTCCAAATGAACATAACAGAGTGAGTAAAAGTGCACCTTTGGAAGTCTAAATAATAAAAAGAATGAAAAAAAATAATACAACGAGCTTAAACATAATTAAGGAGATAAGGGAAAACAGATCTAAAAGAAATGAAAACAATACATAAGCAAAATGAAAATCTAAAAAGAAAGCAAACAGAAATATTGCAACTGAAAAAGTCAACAACTGAAACGAAAAACACAATGAAAGGATTCAAAACAGATTTAATCAGAAAGATGAAAAAAGCAAATTAGAGGTAAAACTGTCAAAGATACAGAAGATGAAGACAACAAAAACAGAGGCTCAAGAATGTTGAGCACAGGGCAATGAAGTTATACAACGTCAAGAGAACTAATATATGCATCACAGGAATTCCATAAGGACATGAGAGAGAGGAATAGATAGAAAAAATACTTGAAGAAGTGATGGCAGAAAATTGCCCCAATCTGATGAAGGACATGAATCTACAAATCCAAGAAAATCAAAAAACCCCAAGCAGCATAAACCCAAAGAGATCTATCTGGAAAGTAAGGATAAAGAAACCTGAAAGTAGTGAGAAACAAACAGTCACATACAAAGGATCCCCAATAACATTAAGTAACGATTTCTCCTCAGGAACGTTAGTTGCAAGAAGGCGTTGCAATGATGTATTTAAAGTGGCAAAGGAAAAAAACTGTCAACCAAGAATACTATACCCAGGGAAACTGTCCCTTAAGAATGGGGGTGAAATTAAATCATTCCCAGAGAAACAAAAGCTGAGAGTTCATATCAACAAAACTGGCCCTACAAAAAACACTAACAGGAGTTCTACAGATAGAAAAGACACTAAAAAGAATTCAAAGACAAACATAAAAAAGAAAGATCTCTAATAAAAGGAATTTTGTGGCTGAGTATAAAACCAAAATGAAACACACTGCCGTCAAGTCAATTCCAATTTATAGCGGCCCTACAGGACATAGTAGAACTGCCATTTAGGGTTTCCAAGGTTGCAAATCTTTACAGAAGCAAACTGCCACATCTTTCTCCCTTGGAAGAGATAGTGGGTTCAAACTTCTGACCTTTCCGTTAGCAACTGAGCACTTAACCAGAAGTATAAGGGCTACTAATAAGGTATTCATGTTTGATAATTCTAATTGTTTGGTCATTCGTGCTTTTTAATGACAAATGTACAAAAAGCAAGGATAAAATGATACTATGGGGCACATGAAATAAAAAGGCATAATTATAATAAAATGGAGTAGAAAGAAAGATTTATGTATAGAATTTCCTGTATGTAACTGAAGTGAAATTGATACAAACTTACCATGGTATACTATACCTGTTAAGTGTAATATTCATAATAAATACTAGAAAAATCTCTAAAAAACATACACAAAAGGAAAGGAGAAGACAAACTGGCTGACTACAATGAACGCAAAAAATAAACAAGCAGTAGAAAACAAAAAGGACAAAGAAGGCTTAAAAACAAAACAAAACCCAATGCTGTGAAGTCTATTCCAACTCATAGTGACCCCGGAGAACAGAGTAGAATTGCCCCATAGGATTTCCAAGGAGCAGCTGGAAGATTTGAACTACCGACCTTTTGGTTAATAGCCATAGCTCTTAACAACTAAGACACATAAAAAACAAATGACAAAATGGCAGAAACAAGTCACTTCCTATTGGTAATTACACGAAATGTAAATAAATAAAATATTCTAATCAAAACGGGGAGAGTAGCAGAATACATAAAGAAACATGACCCAACCATATGCTGTTTACAAGAGACACACCTTAGACCTAGACACAAATAGCTTGAAACAGAAAGGATAGGAAAAAAAATTCCATGCAAATAACTACCAGAAGAGAACTGGAGCGGCAATAATAGTATCAGACAAAATAGAGTTTAAGACAAAATCTCCTCAGAGACAAAAATGGACATCAATTCATCAAAAAGATTTAACAGACTTCCGGCAAGATGGCACTCTAGGCAGAAACACCACGCCGTCCCTCCACAACAAAGATCC
>NW_004443974.1:2859702-2897529 GCF_000243295.1 Trichechus manatus latirostris
AAAAAAAAAAAAAAAGATTTAACAATCATAAATATTTATGCACCCAACATAGGAGGCCCTATATGTAGAAAGCAAACACACACAGAACTAAAAGGAGAAACAGCACAACAGTAACAGTGGGACACTTCAATATACCACTTTCAGTTCTGGACATTAACACCTAGAAAAAAGATCAACAAGAACACAGGATTTGAATGTCACTATAAACTAATTAGACTTAACAGACATATATACAGCACTTCACTCAACAACAGCAAATTAATCATTCTACTCCAGTGCATAAGGAGCCCTGGTGGTGCAATGGTTAAGGTTTGGCTACTAACCGAAAGGTCAGGAGTTCGGACACATCAGCTGCTCCACAGGGGAAAGATGTGGAAGTCTGCTTCTGTAAAGATTAGTCTTGGAAATCCTTGGGGCAGTTCTACTCTGTCCCGTAGGGTCGCTATGAGTCGGAATTGATTCAACAGCAGTGGGTAACTTCAGTGCATATGGATTAGTCTGTAGGATCAGCCACATGTTAGGTCACAAAGCAAATCTCGATAAACTGAAAAAGACTGAAAACAAAGTATTTTCTCTGACTAAAAGTGAGTGAAGCTAAAAACCAGTAAGTGAAAAAAAAACTGGAAAATAAACACATGAATATTAAATACCTCACTATTAAACTACCTATGTGTCAAGGAAAAAATCAAAAGAAAAACTATAAATTTCTTAATCAAATAAAAATGAAAGCACAGAGGCGGGGCCAAGATGGCAGAGTAGTCAGACGCTTCCAGAGGACCCTCTTATAACAAAGACCCAAAAAAAACAAGTGATTTCATTATATATAGCAATCTGGGAGCCCTGAACATCAAAGGCAGAGTTGAGGAACCAGACTGAGTGGCAAGGGAAGGGAGAGACGGTTCGGAAGCCGCGAGCAGTTGCCAGACCTGACCTGGCGAAAGCCTGAGCCTTTCAGGCCTGAGCAGGTCATGGGTGAGCAGGGAGGCAGGAAAGCGGTGGTGCTCGGGATGCACGCTTTCCACACTGAGAGAAAGTGCCAAATAGTCTACACAGCCACCCAGAACCAGTGAGAAGGAGCCCTCATTAGTAAAAGATAAGTACTTGCTTATACTTTACCGCATGGATCAAAAATACCCCCCTTAGGGAAAAACTTCTCTCCCATGTACCTCGCCACTCCCTGCTCTGCACTGGGTACCAGACCGGCTTCAGCAATTGCTGAGTCCCCTGGGCCGGAACTAGGATCCATCACACACCCAGGGCCATTCTACCTGCCTTGGAGAGTGAACAAATTAACAAACGGGGAGAAAAAATAAACTACCACCTCCCCTAAGCCAGGAACTAAGGGTAGGCACAGCTCCTTTGCCTATGCATTGGCATAAGGGATCCATGGACTCTGAGAGCATTTCCCCCTGCAGAGACTTGCGTGGGCCCATTTCAACAGCGTAGGCCCTCATTACCGCAGTACAACAGAGTATATACCAGATTCTAACTTCAAATGTTGCACCTGTGAAGTGGCAGGTTCATGACATTTGACACTGCTCTGCCCATTAAGCAGGGTTTTCACCTACCCATATCAGGGGCCTTATGACTGATGGATCCACCCACACCACCTAGCCACTTGTGACAGGGACCCAAGAATAAGAGGTGCCCCCCAGTCCTTACAGACCAGAGCACTGGGTGCTCATAGTCTGGCTGCAAAACCCACCAACCTAACCGCTCTAGGAAACAGAAACATGCCTCCCTCCTGGATACTCGGAAGCAGCCGTGAGACCCCTGCCTTGCTCAGAGTGTGTCCCCCTGCTGTAGCCAGGTGCCTGTGCCTATACCAATCACCTATGCCTGTCTAGGACTGTAAGTGAGAGCCTAAACCACACACTTGGTGGCTATCTATCTGGGCATCTAAGATGAATCCATACAGGAGGGGTGGGCGGACTCCCAAGCTCACATACCTAGTAACAGATCTAACCATCTGGTAACAGGACATTAGACCTTCAAAGGTGCCACTAATTAAAACAGCTCATAAGAGCAGCCTATTTTGACATATCAAAACAAAACAAGAAGCTAGAACATGGTAAACACACATAAAATAAATATAATACCTTATTGATAGTTCGGTGACAACAGTCAATATAAAATCACGTAAAGACGCAATCCTTAATGGCTTCAGCAAGCTCCCAAAATAAAGAATCTAGAAATTTTCCAGAGGAGGAAAATTTCTTGTAATTACCACAGGCAGAATACAAGAGATTAACATACAGAACTCTTCAAGAAATTAGGAAGGAAATTAATCAAAACGCAGAACACACAACAGAGAAAATTAAAAAGATTAGAGAAGAGCATAATGACAAATTTAACAAGCTGCAAGAATCCACAGAGAGATAGCAATCAGAAATCCAGAAGATTAACAATAAAATTTCAGAATTAGACAACTCCACAGAAAGTAATAGGAGCAGAACTGAGGCAATGGAAGTCAGAATTAGTGAGACTGAAGATAAAGCACTTGACACCAACTTATTGGAGGAAAAGTCAGATAAAAAGGTTTCTTCTCTTTTTGTAATCCTAAGAATTATGTGGGACTCTATCAAGAGGAATAACCTACGAGTGATTAGAGTACCAGAGTAGGGGGGATAACACAAGATACAGAGAGAATTGTTGAAGCTTTGTTGACAGAAAACTTGTGAAAGATGACAAAATATCTATCCAAGATGCTCATCAAACCCCATACAAGCCAGATCCCAAAAGAAACTCACTAAGACATATTATAATCAAACTTGCCAAAACCAAAGATAAAAAGAGAATTTTAAGAGAAGCTAGGGATAAACGAAAAGTCAAATACAAAGGAGTCAATAACAATAAGCTCGGACTACTCAGCAGAAACCATGCAGGCAAGAAGGCAATCGGATGACATACATAAAGCCTTGGGGGAAAAAAACTGCCAGCCAAGGATTGTATATCCAGCAAAACTGTCTCTCAAATATGATGGCAAAATTAGGGCATTTCCAAATAAACAGAAATTTAGGGAAACTGCAAAAACCAAACTAAAATTACAAAAAATACTAAAGGGAGTCCTCCAGTTAGAATGTCAGTAACATCAGATAACAACTACCTAAAACATAGGATAGAGCAACCTGATATCGACCCAGATAAGGAAAACGCAAAAGTAAATTAAAGCCAAAATACTAAAAATAGGGAAACAAGTGTCAATATGTAACAGATGACAACATTAAAACAAAAAAGAGGGACTTAAAAAATGTAGACATAGATTTTTCATATGCAGAGGAAGTCAAGGCAATATAAAGAAATAGAAGACTGGAATAATGTTAGAAAAATAGGATTAAATATTAAGGTAACAACAAATGAAACTAACAGTCCGACAAGTCAAAATAAACAACTAGAAAAATATAAAAACTCAGCAAACAGAAAATCAACGACGAAAAAGATGAAAAGAAAATACATAAAGAAAAACGACTCAGCACAGAAAACTAAGTGGAACAAAGAAACTGAACACACAAAAAAAGATATCAAAATTACAGCACTAAACTCATACCTATTAATAACTTTGCTGAATGTAAATGGAAAAAATGCAACAATAAAAAGAGGGTGGCAGACTGGATAAGAAATCACAATCCGTCTATATGCTGCCTACAAGAGACACAACTTAGACTTAAAGACACAAACTAAAACTCAAAGGATGGAAAAACTATATCAAGCAAACAACACTCAAAAAAGAGGAGTCGCAATATTAATCTCTGACAAAATAGACTTTACAGTGAAATCCACCACAAAGGATAAGGAAGGATACTATATAACGATTACACAGGCAATACACCAGGAGGACATAACTATAATAAATATTTACGCACCCAAAGACAGGACTCCAAAGTACATAAAACAAACTCTAACAGCACTGAAAAGAGAGATACACAGTTCCACAATAGTAGTAGATTTCTACACAGCACTTTTGCTGAAGGACAGAACATCGAGAAAGAAGCTCAACAAAGACATGGAAGAGCTAACTGCTACAATCAACCAACTTCATCTCACAGACATATACCGAACACTCCACCCAACAGCAGCCAAGTATACTTTCTTTTCCAATGCACATGAAACATTCTCCAGAATAGATCACATATTAGGCCATAAAGCAAGCCTTATCACATCCAAAGCATCGAAATATTACAAACCATCTTTTCTGACCATAAAGCCATAAAAGTAGAAATCAACAACAAAAAAAACAAGGAAAAAAAATCAAACACATGGAAACTGAACAACACCTTGCTCAAAAACTACTGGGTTATAGAAGAAATTAAGAATGGAATAAAGAAATTCATAGAATCAAACGAGAATGAAAACACATCCTACCAGAACCTTTGGGACACAGCAAAAGCAGTGTTCAGAGATCAGTTTATAACAATAAATGCACACATATAAAAAGAAAAAAGGGCCATAAACAAAACATTAACTGTACAACTAGAACAAGTACAGAACAGTAGCAGAATCCCTCAGGCACCAGAAGAAAGGAAATAAGAATTAAAGCAGAATTAAAACAAACACAGAATACAAAAAAAACTGAAACATTTAACAAAACCAAAAGCTGCTTCCTTGAAAAGATAGACAAAATTGATAAACAACTGGCCAAACTGACGAAAGAAAAACAGGAGAGGAAGCAGATAACATATACAAGAAATGAGATGGATCATATCGAAACAGATCCAACTGAAATTATAAGAATCATAACAGAATACTATGAAAAACTGTACTCTAACAAATTTGAAAACCTAGAGGAAATGGACAAGCCTAGAAAATCTCCACCTACCTAAACTAACACAGAGGTAAAACTAAATGAACCCATATCAAAAGAAGAGATTGAAAAGGTAATTTAAAAACTCTCAATAAAAAAAACCCTGACCTGGATGGCTTCACTGGAGAATTCAATTAAGCTTTCAGAGAAAAATTAACACCACTACTACTAAAGGTATTTCAGAGCATAGAAAAGGATGGAATACTCCCAAACTCATTCTATGAAGCCAGCATAACCCTGATACCAAAACCAGGTAAAGACACCACAAAAAAAGAAAATTACAGACCAATATCCCTCATGAACACTGACGCAAAAATCCTCAACAAAATTCTAGCCAATAGAATTCAGCAACATATCAAAAAAATAATTCACCATGATCAAGTGGGATCTATACCAGGTATGCAGGGATGGTTCAACATTAGAAACAATCAATGTAATCCATCACATAAATAAAACAAAAGACAAGAACCATATGATCTTATCAATCGATGCAGAAAAGGCATTTGACAAAGTCCAACACCCATTCATGATAAAAACTCTCAACAAAATAGGAATAGAAGGGAAATTCCTCAATATAATTAAGGGCATTTATACAAAGCCAACAGTCAACATCATCCTAAACGGAGAGACTTTGAAAGCATTCCCCTTGAGAATGGGAACCAGACAAGGATGCCCTTTATCACCACTCTTATTCAACACTGTGTTGGATGTCCTAGCCAGATCAATTAGGCTAGAAAAAGAAACAAAGGGCATCCAAATTGGTAGGGAAAAAGTCAAACTATCTCTACTGGCAGATAATATGATCTTATACACAGAAAACCCCCAAAGAATTCACCAGGAAACTACTGGAACTAATAAAAGATTTCAGCAAAGTTTCCGTATACAAGAGAAACATACAAAAATCAGTTGGATACCTTTACACAAACAAAAAGAACCTCGAAGAGGAAATCACCAAATCAATACCAGTACATTAACCCTCAAGAAAATAAAGTACTTTGGGATAAATCTAACCTGATACATAAAAGATCTATATGACAAAAACTACAAGATACTACTGCAAGAAACCAAAAGAGACCTGCATAATTGGAAAAACATCCCTTGCTCATGGATAAATAGACTCAACATTGTGAAAATGTCAATTCTACCCAAAGCAATCTACAGATACAGTGCAATCCCAATCCAAATTCCAACAGCATTTTTTAATGAGATGGAGAAACAAATCACCAACTTCACACGGAAAGGGAAGAAGCTCTGAATAAGGAAAGCATTACTCAAGAACAACAAAGTGGGAGGCCTCATACTACCTGATTTTAGAACCTATTATACTGTCACAGTAGTCAGAACAGCCTGGTACTGATACAACAACAGATACATAGATCAATGGAACACAACTGAGAATCCAGACATAAGTTCATCCACCTATGAGCAGCTGGTATTTGACAAAGATCCAAAGTTCATTAATTGGGGAAAAGATAGCCTCTTTAACAAATGGTGATGGCATAACTGGATATCCATCCGCAAAAAACTGAAACAAGACCCATACTTCACAGCATGCACAAAAACTAACTCAAAACGGATCAAAGACTTAAATACAAAATCAAAAACTATAAAGATCATGGAAGAAAAAAATAAGGACAATGGTACGAGCCCTAATACATGGCATAAACACAATTGAACCATAAGTAACAATGCACAAGCACCAGAGACACTAGACAAACGGGAGCTCCTAAAAATCAAACATGCGCATCAAAAGTCTTCACCAAAAGATTAAAAAGACAACCGACAGACTGGGAACAAATTTTTTGCTAGGACAAATCCTATCAGCATCTAATCTCTAAAATCTACAAGATACTGCAAAACCTGAACAATAAAAAAACAAATAACCCAATTAAAAAACAGGCAAAGGACATGAACAGGCACTTCACCAAAGAAGATATTCAGGCGGTAACAGACACATGAAGAAATGCTCACGATCATTAGCCATTAGAGAAATGCAGATCAAAACTACAATGAGGTATCATCTCACCCCAACAAGGCTAGCCTTAATCCAAAAACCACAAAATAACAAATGCCGGAGAAGTTGTGGAAAGACTAGAACATTTATACACTGTTGGTGGCAACGTAAAATGGTACAACCACTTTGGAAATCGATTTGGTGCTTCGTTAAAAAGCTAGAAATGGAAGTACCGTATGATCTAGCTATCCCGCTCCTTGGGATATTTCCTAGAGAAATAAGAGCCGTCACATGAATAGATATATGCACACCCAGGTTCACTGCAGCACTGTTCACAATAGCAAAAAGATAGAAACAACCCAGGTGCCCATCAAAAGAGGAATGGATAAACAAATTATGGTATATCCACACAATGGAATACTACACAATGATAAAAAACAATGACGAAGCCGTGAATCATCTTATAACATGGAGGAAGCTGGAGGTCATTATGCTCACTGAATTTAGTCACAGAAGGACAAATACTGTATAAGACCACTATTATAAGAACTCGAGAAAGGGTTTAAACACAGAAGAAAACATTCTTTGATGGTTACAAGGGTGGGGAGGGAGGGTGAGGGTTACTTACTAACTAGATAGTAGGTAAGAATTATCTTAGATCAAGGGAAGGACAGCACACACTACAGGGGAAGTCAGCACAACTGGACTAAACTAAAGCTAAGAAGTTTCCTGAATACAAACACTTTGAAGGAGAGAGTAGCAGGGGTAGGGGTCTGGGGACCATGCTTTCAGGGGACAACTAGGTCAACTGGCATAACAAAGTTTATTAAGAAAATGTTCTGCATCCTACTTTGGTAAGTTGCGTCTGCAGTCTTAAAAGCTTGCGAGCGGCCATCTAAGATGCAACAATTGGTCCTAACCACCTGGAGTAAAGGAGAATGAAGAACACCAAAGACAAAAGGAAAGTATTAGCCCAAGAGACAGAAAGGGCCACATAAAACAGAAACTTCATTAGCCTGAGACCAGAAGAACTAGATGGTGCCCAGCTACCACCAATGACTGCCCTGACAGGGAACATAACAGAGAGTCCCTGACGGAGCAGGAGAAAGGTGGGGTGCAGAACTCAAATTCTTGTAAGAAGACCAGACTTAACGGTCTGACTGAGACGGGAGGTACCCCTGAAAGCGCAGCCTTCGGATTCTCTATCAGCCCAGAACTAAAACAATTTCTGAGGCCAATTCTTCAGACAGGGATTGGACTGGATTGTGGGACATAAAGTGATAGTCATGAGGAGTGTGCCTCTTGGCTCAAGTAGATACAAGAGACTAAATGGGCAGCTTCTGTCCGGAGGTGAGATGGGAACGCAGAGATGGTCAGGAGCTGGTTGACTGCACATGGGAAATCAGGGGTGAAAAGGAGGAGTGTGCTGTTGCAGAATGGGGAGAGCAATTAGAGCCACATAATAATGTATGTATAAATTTTTATATTGGGAAAAAATTATAAAAAGAAAATGAAAGCGCAACATAACAAAACATATGCCATGCAGCGAAGGCAGTACTCCGAGGAAAACTTCTAGCAATACTTACGCACAAAAAAACAGATCTCAAATCAACAGCCTAACTCTACAAATTAAGGAAATTGAAAGAGAAAACCAAACTAAGCCTAAACCTACCACAATAAAGAAAATTACAAATATCAGTGAAGAAATACATTAAATCAAAAGCAAAAAATAGAGAAAATCCACAAAACCAGCAGTTATTTCTTTAAAAGATTAATAAAACTGACAAAACTTTAACAAGATTAACAGTGAAAAAAGGAAAAAAGGTTCAAATCAACAAAATAAGAAATGAAAGAGGAGACATTACGAACGACCTGAACTAAATAAATACAATTATGACAGAATATTATGCACAACTATATGGCAAAAACTGGATAACCTAGAGGCAATGGTCAAATTCTTATAAGCACACAACCTACCCAAACTGACTCAAGAGGAAATAAAGTCTCAAAAGACCCATGACAAGTGAAGAGATCGATTCATTGATCAACAAACTCCCAACAAGGAAAAAGTCCTGGCCGAATTTCACTGGGAATTTTACCATTTAGAGAAGAACTGACCCCACTCCTATTTAAACTTTTCCGCAAGATAAAGAATGAAGAAATATTTCCTAATTCATTCTACGAAGCAAACATAACTGTAATACCAACACTAGATGGAGACACCATAAGAAAAGAAAATTATAGGCCATTACCTCTTATAGAGATGCAAAAATCTTCAAGAAAATACTAACGAACAGAATCCAACAGAATATTAAGAGTCATACATCACAAAGAAGGTGATTTATTCCAGGAATGCAAGAATGGTTCAACATTAGAAAATGAATCAACTTAATACACAACATCAGTAGAACATAGGAAAAGAACTACATGATCATCTATATGGATGCAAAAAAAGCATTTGATAAAATCCAGTGTCCATTCTTGATAAATATACTCAAGACTGTAATAGAAGGGAAGTTCCAAAATATGATTCAAAGCACATGTAAAAAGACAACAGCCAACATTATATTTCATGGAAAAAGACTGAGAGGTTTCCCCTGAAATTGTGAAGAATAGAATACAGTATTAGAAGTCCTAGCCAGAAAAGTAAGAAAAAGAAATAGAAGGTATATAGATTGGGGAAAAAAAAAAAAATGGAAAATTTTCTCTATTCCCAGATGACATGACAATATATACACAGATATTCCCCAGTCTTAAAGAAAGCTTCTAAAGCTAATACACGAATTTAGCAAATATTCAGGTTTCAAAGTCAACAACTAAAAAAATCAGTTGAATTTCTATAAACCAGCAATAAGAAATCTAAAAGGAAAATTAGAAAAGTGATTCCATTTAAGAAAATACAATGCCTAGGAATAAATTTAAACAGGGATGTGAAAGACTTATACACTGTTGAAAGATATTTAAAAGGACTGGTCAGTGTTCATGCACTGAAAGAATACCATATCAATACTACCGAAAGTGATTCTTATGGATTAAATTGCATCCCCCAAAAATATCTGTCAACTTGGCTAGTCCATGATTCCCAGTATTGTGTGATTGTCCAACATTTTGTCACCTGATGTGATGTTCCTATGTGTTGTAAATCCTACCTCTATGATGTTAATGAGGAGGGATAAGCGGTAGTTATGTTAAATGAGGCAAGACTCAATCTACAAGATTAGGTTGTACCTTAAATCAATAATCTGTTTTCAGATATAAAAGACAGAAGTAAGCAGAGAGACACGGGGACCTCATACCACCAAGAAAGCAGCGCCGGAAGCAGACTGCATCCTTTGGACCCAAGTTTCCTGCACTAAGACGCTCCTAGACCAGGGGAAGGTTGATGACAAGGACCTTCCTCCAGAGCCAACAGAGAAGAGAAAGTCTTCTCCTGGAACTGGCACCCTGAATTTGGACTTCTAGCTTACTAGACTGTGAGAGAATAAGGTTCTGTTTGTTAAAGCCATCCACTTGTGGTATTCCTGTTATAGCAGCAACAGATGACTACAACAGTGATCTATAGATTCAATGTGATCCCAATCAAAATTCCAACAGCCTTTTTACAGAAATAGAAAAACAATCTTCAACTTCATATGGAATGGCAAGAGGCCCCAAAGCTAAAGCAATGTTGAAAGAGAAGAACAAAGAGGACTCACACTTCATTTTAAAACATATTATACAACTACAGTAATCAAAACAGCCTTCTAATGGTATGACAACAGACACAGAAACCAACAGAACAGATCTGACATTCCAGAAACAAATGCACACATCTATGGTCAACTGATTTTTTACAAGGGAGCTAAGTTCATTTGATGGGGAAAAAACAATATCTTAAATAAATGGAGCTAGGAAAACTGGACTTCCACATTCAAAAAAATGAAACAGGACCCAAGACTCACACCATACACAAAAAGCAATACAAAATGAATTAAAGACCAAAATGTGAAAACTTAAACCATAAAAGACTTAGAAGAAAATGCAAAAGAAACGCTGTCAGGCCTAGCTTTTAACAATGGATTATCTAATACAACAACAAAAGCACAAACATCTAAAGACAGAATAAATGGGACCTCATAAAATTTAAAAACTTTTGTTCATAAAAATACTTAACAAAAAAAGTGCAAAGACAAGCTACCAACTGGAAGAATATCTTCGGAAGCCATACATCCAATAAGAATCTAATAACCAAAGTATATATACAATTTCGACAATTTTACAACAAAAAGACAAAAACCCCAATCACAAAATGGGAAAAGAACTTGAATAGACATTTCACCAAAGATGGCATTTAAATGGCCAATAAACACATGGAAAAATGCTCAACATCATTAGCCATCAGAGAGATAGAAACCAAAAGCAAAACGAGACACCATTTCACTGCCACCAGGATAGCTAAGATTAAAAAAAAAAAAAAAACAGAAAATAACAAATGTTGTCAAGGATGCAGGGAAATTGGAACCCTTCTCACTTCTGGTGGGAATGCAGAATGGTACAGCCATGTGGAACACATTGTGGTGGCTCCTTAAAAAATCTAAAAATAGAACTACCATATAATCCAGCAATTCCACTCCTAGGTATATGCCCAAAAGACTTGAAAGCAGAGACTCAAAAAGACACGTGTACACCAATGTTCACTGTAGCACTATTCACAACAGCCAAAGGGTGGAAACAACCTAAATCCCCATCAACAGATGAATGGATAAACAAAATGCAGTACATACAGTGGAATCCATCTCAGCCACTAGGAGAAATAAAGTCTTGATATAAGCTACAGTATGGATGGAATTTGAAGAAATTAAACTGAGTCAAATAAGCCAATCACAAAAGGACAAATACTGTATGACCTCGCTTATATAAAAAAACGAGAAAAGTCAAATGTATACAGACCAAATTTTATTATTGGCTAAAGGGAGAGGGAAAGCATAGACTACTGCTTGGAGTATTTTATTTCAGTTTAGGGTAATGGAAATATTCCATCGATTAAAAGTAGGGTTGCACAGTCCATTAATGTAACTGTTGTCAGTAAGCTGTACACCTGTAAAAAGCTGAATTGGCAAAAATTGTGTGATAGATATATTTACAACAATGGCCCCCCCCCAAAAAAAAGAGTAGGTGCTGAGGCTGGTTATATACAACCAAACACCTCATGGGATTTGGATCCTTGGTTTGGAGGTTTAGGGTCATGGTTTCATGGGACATCCCAGTTAACTGGCCTGATAACATGCTTAGTGCTTCTGTTCTACCTCCTAGTTCACTGTGTAATGCCTGCATCTTAAAAGCTTTCAAGTGGACATGTAAGACACCTGGAACAACAGAGGAAGAAGGAGAGTCAGGAATAGAAGGAAATAGAATGTATGGTTAATTGCCTCCATGAACGACTGCCTCCTTTGTCGTAGGACAAGAAGAATTGGATGGTGCCCAGCTACCATTACTGAACATTTTGATCAAAGATTCTATAGAAGAATTCTGATCAAGAGGGGGAAAATGCAGAACAGAAGTTCAAATTCTCATGGAATCCAGATTTTCTGGAGCCAAAGAGGCTGGATGAATCCCTGAAACTACTGCCCTGAGATAATCTTTAATAACCTTAAACCAAAAATATTCCCCAAGTCTTCTTAAAATCAAACAATAGTTAGCTTAACTAGTAAAGAATGTTTGCCTTGGGCATTGTGCTTTTTTAAGCTCTATATGGGATCAAAGTGACAACAGCAACTCAAAAAATTTAGACAGGAAACTTAGGGAGCAGTGATTTTATGTTAATAGGGGAGAAACAACTCAGAAAAGGAGAATGAGAATGGTTGCACAACTCGAAAAATGTAGTCAATGTCACTGAATCATACATGTAGAAATTACTGTGTATATGTTCTGCTGCATATATTCTCAACCATAACAACAAATAAAATAAATCATTTTTTTAAAAAAGGCATTATACACCATGACCAACTGGAATTTATCCCAGGAAAGCAAGGGTGAATTAACATATGAAAATCAATAATGTAATACACCACTTAATAGAAGGAAAAAAAAAAACCTATGATCATCTCAAATAATGCAGAAAGAGCACTGGACAAAATCCAACACTCTTTCATGATAAAGATGCCCAACAGGCAAGGAAAAGAAGGAAACATCTTCCACATAATAAAGGGTATTTATGAAAAACTCACAGCTAGTATCACTTTCAAGGATGATTGAAAGCTTTCCCCCTAAGATCATGAATAAAGGAAGAATGTCCTTCACTCCTCCACTTCTACTGAACTTATTACTGAAAGTTGTAGCCAGTGCAGTAGACAAGAAAAAAATGTAAAAGGAATCCAAATTGTAAAAAAGAAAACTATCTCTATTTGTAGGGGACATGACTGTATATATCTACATATACATATATAGAAAATCCTAAGGAATTCACTAAAAAACAAAAACAAAAAACCTATACCGCTAATAAATTCAATAGAGTTTCAGGATATAAGATCAATATATAAAAATCAGTTGTATTCCTATACATCAGCAATGAACAATCCAAAAACGAAACTGTGATAGTTAAGGTTGTATGTCAACTTGGCTGGGCCATAATCCTCAGCAGTTTACCAGTTATGATGTAGTTCAGCAGCTTTTCGATGATGTAATCACCTCCATAACGAGACCTGATATGATTATCTCCATGATGAGATCTGTTCTGAGAAGCCAATCAGGTGAAAGGGAGTTTCCTAGGGGGTATGGCCTGCACCCAATATAGGTGGGCTTTCTGGCAAGGCTCATGGGCTTTTTCTAGCTCTGGATCCTACAGCTGGCTCCTGTTCATCTGGCCTCCAGTTCTTGGGACTTGATTTAGCAGCTAACCTGCCGTCTTGCCTTCGGATCTTGGGATTCGTCAGTCTCCACAGCCTGTGAGCCAGGACAAGCCTCTAGTCTGACCCACAGACTTGGGACTTTCCAGCCTCTACAACCGTGTAAGCCATTTCCTTGATATATATATACATATGTTTTACAAAACGTGTGTGTGTGTTTTTTTTACTGGTTTTGCTTCTCTAGAGAACCCAGCGTAAGACAAAAATTAAGAAAACATTATATTTACAATAGCATCTAAAAGAATAAAATACTTAGGAATAGATTTAACCAGGAAGGTACAAGATTTATATGCAGAAAACCACAAAATATTGCTGAAAGTAAAGAAAACCTAAATAAATGGAAAGAAATCCCATGTTCATGGGTTGGAAAACTTAATATTGTTAAGATGGCAATAGTACCCAAATCAATACAATCCTTACCAAAATCCCAATTCCCAATTCCCTTTATTGGAGAAATGCAAAGCTAATCCTAAAATTTATAAGGAATTACAAGAGACACCAAGCAGGCAATAAGATTCATAAAAAAGAAAACCAAAGTGGGAGGACTCACACTTCTTGATTTCAAAACTTACTAAAAAGCTACTGTAATCAAAACAAATTGATACCGGCTGTCTTCATCACCTAGTGCTGCTGTAACAGAAATACCAAAAGTAGATGGCTTTAACAAAGAGAAATTTATTCTCTCACAGACTAGGAGGCTAGATGTCCAAATTTCCAAAGGAAAGCTTTCTCTCTCTGTCAGCTCTGGGGGAAGGTCCTTGTCATCAGTCATCCTCAATCGAGGAGTTTCTCAGCACAGGGACCCTGGGTCCAAAGGACACGCACTATTCTGGCTCATTTCTTGGTGGTGTGAAGTCCCTGTGTCTCTCTGCTCACCTCTCTCTTTTATATCTCTAAAGAGATTGACTAGGTTCACCATTCAGCCTGGGAGTGGACAGCCCCGTAAAACCAAATGGGACTAATGAGGTACAGCAGTCCAGTGACAAGGGCCAGAAGGCAGAAGGGGACAAGGAAGCTGGTGATAGGGAGCCCAAGGTTGAGTAAGGATATTGTTGATGCGCTGTGAGATTGTTCACCATTGTCAAAGGGCAACATGTGTAGTAACTGTTAAATGAGAAACTATTTTGTTCTGTAAGCCTTCATTTTAAGTGAGAATAACAGCACAATTCGAAAAGCGTAGTCAATGTCACTGAACTGTGCATGTTGAAATTTTTGAAATGGTGTATCTTCGGCTATGTGTATTTTCACTTAAAAAAAAAAGGTTGAGAAGTTAGAGGGTTGACATGTTGTGTGGTTGTTAAGCAATGTCATAAAACAATATGTGTACTACTGTTTCATGAGAAACTATTTGTTCTGTAAGCCTTCACCTGAAGTACAATTAAAAAAAAAAAAAAAGATTGACTTAAGACACAACTTAATCTTGAAGATTGAGTCCTTCCTCATTAACATAACTGCTGCTAATCCTGCCTCATTAACATCATAGAGATAGGATTTACAACACAGAGGAAAATCACATCAGATGACAAAATAGTGGACAATCACACAATACTGGGAACCATGACCTAGCCAAGCTGACACACATTTTTGGGGGGACACAATTCAATCCATGACACTGGCCTAAGGATAGACCTATTCTGTGGAAGAGAATTGAGAGTCCAGAAATAAACCTATACAAAAATCAGTGGTCAATTGACTTTTAACAAGAGTGTCAAGACTATTACATGAGGAAAGAATAGTCTAACAAACATTGCTGGGACAACTGTATATCCACATGCAAAATAATGAAGTTGGGCCCCAATCTCATATCATATACAAAAATTAACTCAAAATAGGTTACAAATCTAAACATAAGAGCTAAAACTAAAATTTTCAGAAGAAATATATAAGTAAATTTTTGTAACCTTCAATTAGGCAATGGTTTCTTAGATAACACCAAAAAAATAAGTAAAAAAATATATATATATAAACCAGACTTTATCAAAATTAAAAACCTTTGTGCTTTAAAGGACACAATCTAAAGACAATTCACAAAATGGGAGAAAACATTTGCCAATAATAAATTCTCATTATTCACAGTAGTTATGTTCTATAAATTCACTGCACTCAATTAGTGAATACTGAACCAGTTCTCCTAGGGGAAATTAAATGTTAGGTTTACTGTGAACCTGATGAAGAAAAGACATTTAGTCAACTGATCAATACATAAACTTGTTTTATGTGTTTCCAGTTAAAGACAACTTATTTAATATATATTAGTGATTCATTAACATTGGATTCATGGCCAACAGTACTATAACACATGCCTGAGCAAAGCTTATCTAACACGTGTGTTTTCTTCATAAGGCACATCACAGCCTTAATGGCTTAAGAATATGAGACAGCACGTCAGCACTATGCTTAGGAGATATTAAACACCAACAAAAAGCCAAAAATGTAGAACACATGGCACTAAATACACTGCAGAAGGACACTTGTTTATAGGGTGAGAACCGAAACAAGAAGGTAGAACATAGCCTTGTTAGATCACAGCTAGGTATGTGCTCACTGGGCAAGTGAAAGATGCTCATCATTAGTCAAAACCATAACAAGATTACACTTCATGCCCACTAGGATGGCTAGGGAAAAAAAAGAAGGAAATAACAAATGTTGGCGTGATGTGGAGAAACCTGTACCCTCGTACATTTTGGTCGGAATGTAAAATAGTGCAGCCGCTGTGGAAAACAGTTTGCCAGTTACTCGAAAATTTGAACACAGAATTGAGTCATATGACTCAACAATTCCACTCCTAAATATATACCCAAGAGACCTGAAAGCAGAAACTGAAACAGATACTTCCACACTAATGTTTATAGCAACATTATTCACAATAGCCAAAAGATGGAAACAAACCAAGTGTCCAACAGATGACTGAATAACCAAAATTGTCTGTATCACACAATGGAATATTATTTAGCCATAGAAAGGAATGAAGTTCTGATACACAATATGACACAGATGAACCTTGAAAATATTATGCTAACTGAAATAAGTCAGACACAAAATAACAAATATTGTATAACTCCATGTATAGGAGATATCTAAAAAAGGCAAATCCATGGAGATGAAAAGAAAATTAGAGGTTAATAGTGGCTGGGGAGGGATGAAATAGGTGGTTATTGCTTAATGGGTACAGAGTTTCTGTTTGGGATGATAAAAAAAAGTTTATATAAATAGTAGTGAGGGTTGCACAACACTGTGACTGTAAATAATGCTAATGAATTGTACAGGTAAAAATGGTTAAAATGGCAAATTTTGTTATACATATTGTACCAAATAATTTTCTTTTTAATTAAAAGACCGTAAAAAAGAAAAAGTGGGGCAATGATTTATACTGCCTCATCAGACAGGTGAGACAGAAGTTTAACTCCCCCTTACAACCTCACTGACATCTCCGCAGCCAAAATGGGGCAGTCCCTCATTGCCTCTGAGTGGGAGTGTAACATCAGCTCTCTGTGGGCTCCCACTGCCATGCAAGAGGAGAGAAGCAAAGGGTTGATTCATCTCTCTTTGTTGCCGCAGGGTAAAGGCAGAAGTTCAGTTCAGTACTTGTAACCCCTGACACCAAAGGAGGGGAGAGGAAGAAATAGAGTGCCAAACAGCCCTGCCTGCCACCACCTTATGCCACCTCACTGATGCCAGATAGGGGAGGAGGCTCAGCTCCTACTAGACCTCGGTGACACAATCTGGTCTGGGAATCAGAGCACTATCTTTTTCCACCAGGTAGAGAAAGAAAGGTCAGCTTCCTACTTAGCTCCATTGACACTAGCCCGCCAAGGGAAATTAGAGCACCACCTGCTTCTGCCATGGACGGTACAGAAGATAAACTCAACCCTGCTGACACTAACCTAGGAGGGAGGATCACCTTGTTCCACCAGGCAGTGGGTGGAAGATTCAACTGCCCAGAATAATCCAAGAATCCATATTTATTTAAACAGCTAATAAAACCAAGCTGTGTATTTGCTTGCAAAAGATACTATCAATCTCTTCCATTATTACCCATCTGAAAAAGTGGATTAACAAGGATGTTACCACTATTTGCAGATTGCATAATTCATAGAAAATTTAAGAAACCAATTAAAAACTACTCCAAATAACCAGAGACTCCAGTAAAGGCAGCAAGGTACAAAATAATATACAGAATTCAAATTTAAAACAATGAAAAATAAAATACCTAGGGAGAAACTTAAGCGTTTTCACAGACAATTGTAAGTGAGGAAATCTAACTGAAGAAAAAAGAAAAAATCTAAGTGAAGAAATCTTTTAAAAGACTTCAAAGGAGCACAAACACAAGACTTAAACAGAAAGGTATATACTTGGATTTATGATGATCTGATTATAAAAAATGGCTCTCAGAGCACCTTCAACGTGCATTTCTCCTTCTACTACAGGTTAGGCTGAGACTCTTCTTATGTTTGAAAACTGTTTATATTTACTTTTCTGTAAAATATCCATCATAACCTTTGTTTATCTCCCTCCTCCCTGTATTATTTTTAATTGCTCTTTATTAGGAACATTATCCTTTTGTCTACGATAGAAGTTACCACTGTTCCCCCCAGTTTTTCTGGTTTTTAAATCGTGTGTGTGTGTATGTTTACATATATATATATATATGCATTCCTGGTCATGCAAAAGTTTGTTTTTATTTAGGTGACTTTATCAACCTTGGAGCCCTAGTGGCACAGTGGTTAACAGCTCGGATGCTAACCAAAAGGTTGGCAGTTCAAATCCACCAGCCGCTCCTTGGAAACCCTATGGGGCAGTTCTACTCTCTTCCGTAGGGTTGCTATGAGTCGGAATCGACTCAACGACAATGGGTTTTTATCAACCTTTATCCTTATGGCTTCTGGGTTTTGAGTCACTAGTTATAACGGTTTTCCTAAACGCAATGCTTTCTTTGTTTGACCAGGAGTTATGGTCTTGGGTTTAGGATGACTCAAGAGGCTTTACCCAGCACCAAGTACACTTAAATTTAAGGAAAGATATGGAGAGGCAACACAGCACGAGGAGCAAACGCATAGCAGTTTCTGAGGTCTTCATTCATCATAATGTACGTGGGTCATGAGAGGTAACGCTGGGGAAGTGCTGATACCTCACCTCAGAGAAGCTGAAAGCACTAGTGTCCTTGAGTCTGTGTGACTTCGTACTCAGGTGCAGCTGCATCTCATTAACCACTGATTCCTCATCAATAACCAGGAAAGGCAGTATGCCAGAATGATTCAGAACACAGCTGGCCAACTGCTGGGCTATCCACCTCAGCCCCACACTTCCTGCATGACTTTGGACAAGTCATTTAATCTCCCTGTACTTTAGTTTCCTCGTGTGTAAAATGATGACAATAACAGAACTCACCTCATAGAAGTGTAATCAGAAATTGAGTTAATTTACCTGGCACACAGCAAGCACTTGTATTCGTTGTTATTATTGTTGTTGTCATTATTACTTTTCAGGCATTATGACCTGTAAAATGGTAGGAAAATAGTAGAAGTAGTAATAGCATCAGAACCTATCTAACTCCAGCAGGAATAATGTTAATCACGATCAGCCCAAGGCTTATCCCTATGAGGTGGAGGTCAGACATACCGCCACTCTCCAACCTTTTTACCAATTCTGACACCAGCCATCCTTCCCATGACACTCTCTACTTCTCTTCTGGGTTCAATAATCTGTTGCAAAGGCCACTAAGAACTCACAGACCACACTTTCAGTTAGGTGGTTTATTAAGGAAGTAATAGGATACAACTCAGGATCACAAACAACAGGCTACACAAACTCAGGATCAAGATAAGGAAATATGGAGGCAAAAACTCCCTTCTTCAGTACAGGAAAGAAAGCTCTCTCAGCTCCCTCAGCTACTCTCGACCATGCAGGCCTCCTCTCAGCCCCCTGAAGACAGATCCTTCTCAGCCCCCTGAGGACAGACCCCTCTCAGGCCTCTCAGGGCAGGCTCCTCTCAGCCCCCTCAGAAGAGGTTCCTCTCAGCCCTGCTGTCTGTCACCACCAACTCTGCCGCAGGGCCCCCTTTAGGCCTGCTGCCAGTAGCTCTGCCACTGGGCCCTTTCCAGGCCTCTCGCTGTCTTCAGTGTTACAGCCTTTGGCCCATTAGAGCTTTTTTAGGAGGTTCTTTGCCTTCCCTCTCTCTCTGCTTCTTTCTTCTTTCTGTTGCTTATCTTCCTGCTTCTTTCTGGCTGAAAAAAACTCTGTGGGGCTGGCTGCATGAATATACAATTCCTTATCAATTTCAAGGCAACAGCCCTTCCACCATGGCCATGAACTGACTAATCACATCTCAGTAGGCGACAGACACTTCATCTTTACAGTAAGCTATACACTTCCATTTGCATAGTCAATTGACCAATCACAGGACAGGCTGCAGCCCAGGCCCAGACAGTAAGTATCAAACCAAGTTGTTTACAGTTCACCCAAAAAATGTCAATCAACCTGGACACAAGTAACAAATCCTGTGGGTTAAAAAACTAGGGCAAAGGTAACTCCTCGGGGCTTAGGGGAAAGATCTCTCAAGCTGTTTTTCCAAAGAACCAAGGCAAAAGGTCACAGAAAAGAACTCATCTCACTACAATGCCCTTTAAGAATAACATTTCAAAATATTCTCAGTATAAGTCAGTCATTCATATCTAACTTCTCACCAATCTCTAAAAGTAGTACATCTATTTAAACCACCACATACTCGCACATTGTCTTCTTACAGAGGATGTTCTTGCCTTACGCTCGTTCCCTCCCAATGAACTCTAACTTTGGTTTACGTTACTTTTGTGATTCTTTCCCTAATCTCTAGCCCTTCCTCTAGGCTCCTGTAACATTTATTTCAGATTACTACTACAGTAATCTGGATTACAATTAACTATTTACACGTCTCTGTCTGACAGGACTAGACCTTCCTGAGGACATGAACTCTACCTCATTCAACATTTACCTCCAGTAAATACAGGGACTTGTACACAGTAAGTATTGGATAAATGTTTGATGAACTTTGCAGCTGGGAGAGATTCAGATACAAATTCGAACATCTTCATTTTACAAATGAGGAAACTGAATCTTTGATCCATTCAGCACTCACCACATTGCTCTGTTTCACATACTATTCTAAGCCCTTAATATACATTAATTCATTCCCATCTCATAACAAACCTTTGTGATAAGTAATATTATTCTCTCTCTATTACATACAAGGAAACAGAAACATGGAGACATCGAGGACTCACCGAAGCTCATAGCTAGTAAGTGTACAAGCCCAAGTTTTAACCCAAACAGTCTGGTTCCACTAAACTTTACCAACAGGAAGATATTACTAATAGTCATTATTTCACAGGAACATAAAAATCTTATTTGATGTATTTGATAATGATGAAAAGTTTAGAGGATGTTGTGTATGTGTGTGTCTATACAAGCATGTATGTGTTTCTATATCTATCTACATATATATTAAGAACCATGAGTTCATAATGATACTGCCAATTCCAATTCAACGATACAGGGTTAATTCTATCACTTCCCTTTCAACATCTGTAACTTCTTTCACTGACAGTGATAAACCTATCATTATCCATGATATATTTGCTAACCTTCTTATTCCTACAATACACATAAAAAGTTTTAGAATTACAATTCCATCCTCTGTAGAAAAGAAGTGTACTAACAAGAGTTCAATATTTGTTTAGATACACCCACTAGAGTGGCTATAATAAATCAGACAGACAATAACAAATGTTGGTAAAGATGTGAAGAAACAGAAAAGTTCGTAGATCGTTAGTGGGAATGTAAAATGGTGGAGCCACTTTGAAAGACAGTGTGACAGTTTCTCAAAAAGTTAAACATAAAACTACCATATCACCCAGCAATTCTAATTTTAGGTAAATACTCAAGAAATGAAAACATATACCTACACAAATGTTTGGACAGAAATTGCTCACTGGGATAGCCAGAAACTGGAATCAACTAAAATGCCCATCAGCTGGTGAATGGATAGACAATATGTGGTATATTCACACAATGGAAGACTACACAGTTATAAAAAGGAATGAAGCACTGACACATGCTACATTTTAGATATATCTCAAAGTTTTAGATACAAGAAAATTTAGAAAGTTTTAGATACTGAGTCAAAGAAGTTAGACACAAGAGACCACCTACTGTATCATTCCCTTTATATGAAATGTTTAGAAAAGGCACATTTATAGAGACAGAAAGTAGACTAGCCATTTACCTGGGGTTGGGGGTGGGAACAGGGATTAACTGTAAATGGGCATACAGAATCTTACTGGTCAGATGGGAAAGTTCTAAAACTGATTTATGGTGATGGATGTATTACTTGATAAAGTCATTAAACACCATTGAAATGTATATTAGAAATAGATGAATTATGTAATATATAAGACATACCTTAACAGAGTTATTTATATATTTGTTTAGGAATTCATTATGTCTGTAGCCTGAGGGTATTACAGTTCAAATACCATCTTTAAGTTACATGGGTGTGATTTAGTGTGATTATGTTACTCTTTTCATATAATGTTCATATCATTTAATTCTGTTTTGTGTTCCATTTTAGAGTTTTTTTTCAGGAATCTGTATTTTTAAGAAGCACTCCAGGTGATTCTGAACTAGCTTTGAACCACTGTAATATGTGACCTGTGTTACCAGTATTACCAGTTGCTGTCGAGTTGATTCCAACTCATGATGACCCCATGTGTGTCAAAGTACAGCTATGCTCCATAAGGTTTCTAATAGCTGATTTTTCAGAAGTAGATCACCAGTGTAGCTGATTTCTATTAACCTGCAGGCACCAGCCAAATTCCCTCTCTTGTCAATCTCCAATGTCCAATAGGAAAAAAAAAGTTGTTATAAAAAAAAAATTAGAGAATTCTAGGAAGATGGCAGCATGAGCAGATCTAAGATCCTGACCCTTTTGACAAGAACACCAAAAAAGAACTACACCACTGTATTCAGCCTTTTAAGAGCTCTGAAATGGTAAGAAATAACCACAGCAAAGAACTGCAAACTGAATACTGAATAAAGACAAAGACGAATCATATGGTAAAGTGCTTCTTGCACCGTCCTCACCCCTCTCCCTCTCAGCATGGCAAATGGATGGCTCAGGTGACCTGGAAGCCGCTCCACACCACCAGCCAATGTACAGCTCTCTTACGCACTGGGATAGGTACAAATCTCTGGCTCTGAATCTAATAACACAGATCTCCCGGGTAGACTGTTTAGGGTTTCCCACCACTCCGCCTCCCAAAGTGGCAGATGAAAGGCTGTACTCACAACCCTAGTCAACGTACAGCTCTCCCATGGCACTGAAAAGGACCCCAACCTCTGGCTCCAAAATAAATAGGACAGATCTTATTAGTGCACTGTTAGGAGTATATTCTGATTAGTCTTGAGGCGACCTGAAAGACTGAAACTGTGCTCTGGCCAGACATGGAGTCCTCACAGAGCAGAAGGGGAAGCAGTGACCAACAACCAAGGATTATGCCTGGTCTGAGCTGTGTGTTCAGATCTGAGAACCACTGAGAAACTGAAACCTTAGTCAGGCGTGAGCTGAATATACCACAGGGAAAAAGAGGTAGTGGTAATCAAAGTCTAAAGACTAAGAGTTTTTGCAGAAATTTGCACTGTCAAAAGCACATATATTCAGGGGAACTGAAGAAGCTAATACCTTTCAAAATTCTAATGTCCCAACTTTGACCAAAAATCAAAAGGCATAGAAAAAACCTGGAAATGGTGCTCCATTCAAGTGAACAAGACAAAGACAGAGAAGTCATATTTATGGAAACACAAACAATGAATAGATTGGAAGAATGTAATACAATATGAAACAAGCTCAAAGAACTAACTGAAAACACAAAGAACTACAAAAATCAGAAAATCAATGCATGTACAAAACAAGAATATAAAGAAAAAGAGGTTATTTAAAAGTAAAACAAAAAAACAGAAATCACAAAAATACTGGAATTGAAAGAGACAATACCTGAAATAAAAAACTCATTGGAAAGAAATTAGCAACAGATTTGAGCTGGCAGAAGAATCAACAAACTAGAGGATCAAGTAATCAAAATGATGGAGGCTGAGGAGCAACAAGAGAGAAGGCTGAAGACTGTTGAGCATAGCCTAATAGGAAAACATGGGACAACATCAAAAGATCTAACATATGTATCATGGGATTCTCAGAAGGATACAAGATAAAAAAAGGGACAGAAAAAGGAATATAAGAAGAAATAATGGCAAAAAACTCTCCAAATCTGATAAAGAACATGAACCTACAAATCCAAGAAGTTCCACGAAATCAAGTAAACCCAAAGAGATCCACAATTAGACACATTATAATCAAGCTCTCCAAAACTAAAGATAGAGAATCCTAAAAGCAGCAAGACAGATGTGAACAGTCACATAAAAAGAATCACCAATAAGAATAAGTGCCAATCTCTCCTCAGAAAACATGGAGGCCAGAAAGCAATGGGACGACATGTATCTAAATTGCTGAAGAACAGAACTGTCAACCAAGAACACTATATCCAGCAAAACTGTCCTTCAAGAATGAAGGTGAAATTAAGACATAACCAGAAAAACAAAAGCCAGGAGAATTAATATCAACTACACTATCCCTACAAAAAAGTGCTAAAGGGAGTCCTTCACCTGTCAAATGGAAAGGAAGAACACTAGAAATTAACTTGAAGCCGCACAGGATAAAAGATCTCCATTAAAATTAATTGCATGGGCAACTATAAGGGCAAGTTTTCAAGTACTTTTGCTTTATAATTTTAATTCTTATGATTTGTAATGACAAATGCATTTAAAAATGTATAAATTTGTTACAGAACACATATATAAAGACGTAATAGGTGATAACAACATAAACGAGGAAGGTGAATAGGAATGGTAGAAGTATAGAGTTTTTGTATGTTTCTGAACTTAAGTTGATATCAATTTAAACCAGGTCGTTATAAATGTTTAAGATGTTAAATATAATCATAATCACCACAAAGAAAATATACTTAAAATATACCCAAAAGGAAAAAAGAAGGGATTCAAAATGGTTCCTACAAAAAAAAAAAAAAATCCACAAGAGTTGGTAGTATAAGAGGAAATGAGGGCCAAAGAAAGCATAAGATACGCACAAAAACAGTAACAAAATGAAGTCCTTCCTTATTAGTAATTACCATGAATGTAAATGCTCCAATCAAAAGACAGAGGGCAGTAGAACAGATAAAAACATAAGACCCAACTATATGCAATCTACAAGAGACACATCTTACACATCTTAGACCTGAGAACACAAATTGGCTGAAAGTGGAAAAAATATTCCGTGCAAACAGTAATCAAATGAAAGCTGGAGTGGCGATTTTAATATAAGACAAAACACACATATAAGAGATGAGGAAGGACATTATTTAATGATTAAAAGGTCAATTCATCAATAAGATACAACAATTATAAATATATATGTACCCAACATCATAGCCCCAAGATACATAAAGCAAACCCTGACAGAATTGCAGGAAGAATAAGACACCTGTAACAATAATAGAGATTTCAATATACCACTTTCAAGAAATGGACAGACCATCTAGAAAAAAAATCATCAAGAGAGGACAAAATACAGTATAAAACAACGGTACTCAAAACAGTCTGGTACTGGTATAATTTGACAGACATATAGACCAACAGAATAGAATTAAAAGGCCAGAAATAAACCTACAGAACTATGAAACAACTGGATATTCACATTAAAAAATAAAGCTGGACTCATATACCTCACACCATATATAACAACTAACTAATAATGGATCAAGGACCTAAATGTAAAATAAAACCATACATCTTTTGCAAAAAACATAGGAGTAATGTTTCAGAAACTAGTTTTTAACAATGGATTCTTGGATGTGATACCAAAAGCATGAACAACAAAAGAAAAAACTGTTAAGTTGTACTTCATCAAAATTTACAATCTTTGTTCATCAAAGGACTTTATCAACAAAGTTAATTAACCACCTACAGATTTGAAATAAAATTTGGAAACTAAATCTGATCAGAGTTTAATATCCAGAATATATCAAGAACTTCTAGAACTTAACAACAAAAAGACAAACAATCCAATTAAAATACAAGCAAAGAACTTAGATATTTCACCAAAAAGGAAATACAAATGGCCAAGAAACACATGAAAAGATGCTCCATGTCATTAGCTATTTGTTTTTGTTGTTGTTGTGTGCCATCAAGTTGACTGTGACTCATAGTGATCCTATAGAACAGAGAAGAACTGCTCCACAGGGTTTCCAAGGCTGTAATCTTTATGGAAGCAGACTGCCACATCCCCCTCCTGTGGAGAAGCTGGTGAGTTTGAACTGCTGACCTTATGGTTAGCAGCCGAGCACTTAACTACTGCGCTACCAGAGAATCCCAGGTATATACCCAAAAGAAGTGAAAATGGGAATGCAAACAGAAACCTGTACACCAATGTTCACTGAAGCACTTTTCACAATAGCCAAAAGGTGGAAAAAGCCTAAATGTCCATCAACAGACGAATGAATAAATAAAATGTAGGGTGTATGTATGTATATATATATATATATATACATATATATATATATATATATATAATACACACAAATATAATACACACAATGAAATATATAAAAAGAAATGAAATCTATATACATGCTATACCATGGACGAATATTGAAAACATTATGCTGAGTGAAATAAGTCAGTCACAAAAAGACAAATATGGTATGATCTCTCTATTATGAAATATCTAAAATAGGCAAATGCAGAGAGACCAAAGTTTATTACAGGACAGAAGGAAGAGGAAAAGAGGGAGTCATTGCCTTAGGGGGCACTGACATTCTGTTAATGGTGATGTTAAGATGCACCAGTGCTGCATCTATTAAAAGAGATAGAATAATTAATAGCTATCTCATTCAAATTCTGAGACAGGGACTCGTTAAAAAGCCATGAATTATAGGCACCTAACCACACTACATAGCCCTGATGGCATAGCAGTCAAGAGCTACAGCTGCTAACCAAAAGGTCAGCAGTTCGAATCTACTAGCTGCTCCTTGCAAACCCCATGAGGCAGTTTTAGTCTGTCCTATAGGGTCGCTATGAGTTGGAATGGACTCGACAGCAATGGATTCGGTTTGGTTTTTTTTAACCATACTGCTTATATAGGTAAAACCAGTACCAAGAATTTATTATTGGTTTCCTAGAGCTCTTGTAACAAAATACCACAAACTGAGTGGCTTATAAGAATAGAAATTTAACACCTTACGGTTCCAGAGGCTGACGTCTGAGATCAGGGTGTTAGCCACCATGTTGATTCTTTCTGAGGCTGTAAGGGAAAATTTTTTCCATGCCTCTCTTAGCTATGGTAGTCCCAGGGGTTCCTGGGCTTGCAACTGCAGCATCACATGGTATCCTTCCTCTGTCCCTGTCTTTGTGTCTCTTTTCTTTTACAAGAACACCAGTTATACAGAATTAGGACATACCCTACTCCAAGATGACCTCATGCTGACCTAACTGATAATAGGGTCACAATCACAAGTACAGAGTTAGGTCTTCAACATATCTTTTTCAAGGACACAATTCTCCCCTTGAAGCCAAGGTCCATTCTAGAGGATATCTAGGAAGAACATCAGCAAGACTGTGAGAACAGTTACCATGCATTTATAAACATTCCTGTGTGCCCACTGTATGCCAGGCATTGTGCTAGCCTCTGCAACATAAGGATGAGCCACAGAAGAGGTCTGGACTTAAGAAACCAATGGTACAATAAGGAGAAAAACAGGTGAAGGAATGACTAAAAAAGAAAAAAATTTAGTATGCCTCTCAAAGGGCAGGAGATTTCTGGCCTCAATTAACAAAGACTTTGAGAAAATACTTTGCAGTTATCCTTCAGAAAAAATAAACAGTCCCCCCTCCTCCAGTTTTATTTTGCTTGGTAAATACTTTTTTTTAGTTCTACCTTTAAAGAAAATCATTATCTACCAAGGGTCCACCCAACCTCTTTCAATCTCATGTTTTTTTCTTCTTGCTTTTCCCATGAACTTTCTGACAAGATTTTTTGTCAACATTCATTTGCTCCCTTCTCCCACCACTTCTTATCTTCTGTCTTCGCTTCCTTTTTCAGGCTTCTCTGGTTCTCAGTGCCTTCTTTTCTGCCCTTCTGAACACTCTGCAAAAATATGTTCACCCACTCTGTCTGCCAGCGCTCATAAAAATATCACTTCCATGCCCTAAAAGTGGTGTAGAATTTTTAACTTGGAATTGTTATATAATACAAAGCCTCAAACTGGTACTTTTAGAAGCTACTATTTTTTAAATCAAGCCTCAAACTGGTACTTTAGAAGCTACTATTTTTTAAATCAACCAGTTATATTCATTTAAAAATGAAAATGCCTGGAGTCTCTTTTCCTAAGAATCTCTATTTTTAAATTTTTATTAGATTATTAAAAAAATACTTTCTTGCTTTAACAAGCCATATGTTGCATGTAAAGTAACTGTACAGTGATACTAGCTCTTTCAGCCTTTCAGAATATATTGGTCATTCTACAGAGTAGGAACTATAGCAAAGTGGAAAGAATATGTACTGGCAACCAGAAATTATCATAAAGATCCTTTTGTAATTAAGTACAAAGTAGGAACTTATTTAACATGTTTTTCTCCCTCAAAGTCCGATTTGACTACACTTATTTAAAATCTCCAGAAAAAGATATAAGCCACATCTATTTAAAGACAATACTGCTTTGTTATTATGAAGGTTTAGATATAAGAGTTAAATTGAACTTTGAATATCATAGCACTTGGTACTAATAAAAAGAGAACTAAAATTCTACAGTTCCATCAGAAGACCATGGCTATTACAAAAAGACGGGTGCTAGTTTACACACAATGTTTTTATGAATTATTTTAAAATATTCTGGGAAATTTTATTTTTCACTTGCATGGAGTTCAAGAACCCCCTTAAGTGTTAATGAAATAATTATATACCTAAAAATGTTTAGTCTGTTAATCACAGAAAGTTTTTCCACTTTGTAGAACTTTGAGCAAGCTCTCACACAGTTATTTCTCCATTCAGACATAACAGTAATTGCCGCCATAAATTAAGTACCTGCTAAGTGTAAACTCTTGGACTAGGCATTTTATCTACATTTTTTAGCTCACTTAATGCAATAACCAAGGAGCTCTCGTGGTTCAATGGTTAGGCACTTGGCTGCTAAATGAAAGATCGGCAGTTCGAAGCCACCAGCCGCTTTCTGGGAGAAAAGACCTGGTGATCTGCTCCCGTAAAGGTTACAGCCTAGGAAACTCTATTGTGCAGTTCTACTCCATCATATAGAGTTACTATGAGTCAGAATCAACTAGATGGTCCACAACAACAATATAATAACCCAGTGAAACACACACTGCGCCCACTTTACAGATGCAGAAAGTGAAACTCAGGATGTTTAACTTGCTTTCCCAAGATCACACAGTCAGGACACAACAGGACCAAGACCCTGACCAAACCTCTGCAGCCCCCAGCCCCATTCTCCCGACATTGGCCCCAGTGTAACTGAGTGTGGGAGCAGAGACAGCTGCCCACCTGATATCCACCCTCTTCTACCTTACTAGCAAAATCTTAATTATTTTTAGGCAGCACATACACACCTAATTAAAACTTCTTCATTTCCCTGAAGCTTCTTTAGAGGAGGTGACCCTGTGTGACAGGTTCTGGCAAACAGAAGAACCCAGAGAGGGTATTCATTCCCAGAGGAAGGTTAAAACTCATTTGAGAAAATCTTTAGAGTCTTCACTCATCCCAAGAACTTGGCCTGGACATCCACCTTACAACCATGAGAACAAACCCCACAGTAAGGGTGGCAGTGCTGAATTCAGAAACTGAGCTGCAGGAGGTAAATTCAACCCCATTTGTTCAAACACTCTAACAGAATTTTCTACTATTTATAGCTGAAAGCCTTCCTAATTAATTCACCAAGAATTTCATAGCCTGAAGTGTTATTGTTAGGTGCATTGAATCAATTTCAACTCATAGCAATCCCATGTGACAGAGTAGAACTGTCCCATAGGATCTTCTAGGCTATAATCTTTACAGGAGCAGATCGCTAGGTCTTTCTCCCAGAGAGCCACTGAGTAGGTTCAAACTGCCAACCTTTCAATTAGCAGCTGAGCACTTAACTATTACACCACAAGAGCTCCTTTAGCCTGAAGTAGTACAATTCTTATATGATGGGCCATAAATGTATTTCCCAAGCCAGGGTTTTTTTCAAAACCCCAGAGCTATAAGCCTAAGCTAACCTAATGGGCTCTGCGATGAGTGAACCCAGGAAGGATGCACATGAAATTTAATAATTTCCTACAGAGGGCAGGAAGAATAGGTAGATGGTTAACAGAGATGAGATACAGGTATCTCAAAAAAGTTCTTTTTACATTGTTTTGATGTTTTCAACCATGCCTACCCAAAGTATGTAAATAACTTTTAAAAATCAAACAAAATATATCAAAGAAAGATATACTAGCCTTACACCTTCTCTGTCAAGAGATCAATAAAAATACATTACCTTCCTCGGGTCTGGGAGAAAATTCAAGGTGCTTTTCTGTAATAGTCTTCTTTTCAGCTGTTAATACCTTCAGGCAAAAGATAATAAGGTATTTCTTTAACTGACAAGGACTAAAAGCCAACAATATTTTATAAAACATTCAGAACATTAAATTACACCCTCCTTAACACATTTCTGTTTTCCTTTACTTTTATTTACCAATTTCAGTATTCTCAGAGCACCTATCCTTATATACTTATGTTTATTTTTATGTTTTTCCAGACTCTAAAATCGAGAGAGCTAAGTGATCAAAACTTCTTCACGTAAGTATTCAATATTAATAACTCTTAATAATGAGGACCCCGCCTATGGGGTCCACATTACTATTTGAACAAAAAAAATCTTTAGAATTTATAACATCACTTCTCTGTGTTACACATATTTCAAAGTTACTACATATACAAAATTTAACCAAAATATCTCAATAGCCAAAATGTTCAGAAGATGTAAACACTTCATAAATATACTTCTTATGAAAAGTAGTGTGCTCAACAGTTTGATCTTCTGAGTACATTCCCAAGGTGTATCTTCCATTTGCAAAGAAATAAGAAATATTCCACATGGCACAAAGAGGTGAATCCTAAGTTGCCATAATTATAAAAGGAATTCAAAGAATGAGAAATAAAAAAAGTAATGCACCAATTATAGTATTCTGAAAGAAAATGAGGAAGGGAATTCCAAACAAATATAATGACAGTGGCCTGAAGACTCAGGAATCTAGTAGGATTGGCATTCACGGAAAATAATTTTACAACTACTTTACCTGAGTTCCAGAAGTGTCCTGAAATCCTTCTCCACATCTGAGCCAGGCTTCAGAGAGGGAGGCAGCTGCCCCCACTGTCCTGAAACTTGCCTTTCTGAACTGCGGTGGTCTCTCTCTTGGCAAGAATGAGTATTCTATATCCCAATTCCTTTTTCTCTAGAGAAATGAGAGAAGAAAATCAACTTCATTAACTATACATTAAATTAACCATGGAAATCCAGGAAGACAGCAGGATGAAGGCAGAATTTCTTAATGTCTGTGAACTCTCACGTAAAAATAGAGCAAACCAAACTAAATAGGAACAAAACAATAAACCCTATGCACATGGATAATTCTTAAAACTAGTTAACAAATGCTAAAATACAAATGAGTGAAGACTAACAACCAACACTCCTAAGTTCTATAAACAGAAAAAAGCAATGAGACAAACGGCAGACCTGCAAAAAGGAGAACCGTACCATGGACCTGTAAACCCGCTGACGTCGAGTCAATTCTCATAGTGACCCTATAGAACAGGGTAGAGCTGTCCCATAGAGTTTCCAAGGGGAGCCTGGTGGATTCGAACTGTCGACCTTTTGGTTAGCAGTGGTAGCTCTTAACCATTACAACACCAGGGTTTCCAGACCATGGACAGCAGACAAGAAAACAGAGCAAGCCAACTTGAGGACAGAATGAAGACAAGGGGTCAACCTTAAGAAGACCCAAAGACATGAGAGCAATCTATGAAACTTTAAACTGACCAATAGCGACTCCTTTCCAAGACAGGTCCTCATGCTGACGAGAAGCTGCTAGGAGTGAAATCAGCTTAACAGTTGAGAGACAACAGAAACAGGAAAAAAAAAAAAGGTGGAGGGGAACGGAGCTAGGAAGTGACAGTAAATAAACAAGTGGCTATATTTTTACACACTACCAAAGAACAACAGAAGTTAAAAAAAGCTATCCTGAATTCTGCCTCCTCCTAAAAGTTTAGAAGAACTATTATGACATAAAAATGAGCAATAGAAAAGTATAAAAGTTCCACTCCTAAGTATTTATCCAAAAGAAATATACATATGTGCCCACAAAAAGACTCGTAGAGCAATGTTCATAGCAACTTTATTCACAGTAGCCCAACACTGAAGCAGCACAAATTCATTACCAGGAGAATGGTTAAGCAAATTGTGGCATATTCACACAGAGGAACACTACTCTTTAATAAAAAGAAACTACTAATAAATTTAACAACATGGATGAATCTCACAGACATGCTGAGTGAAAAAAGTCAACACAAAAGAGTATGTACCTCACTTACATGAAGTTCTGAAACAGAACTAATTCAAGTTGAAAAATTGTAACAGTGGTTTCCTCTAGCGGATGGAATGGAATGAGACGAGTCATGAATTTTCAAGAAGAAAAAAATGTTCAATATTTGATAGAGATATATGGGTTATACTGACATGTCTATTTTCAAAATTATACAAGTAAGACGTGTATACTTCAATTATATAAATGAGCCTGAATAGCCAAAACAATCTTGAAAAAGGAGAAAAACATACTATAATGCTACAGTAATCAAAACAGTCTGATACTGGTATAATGACAAACATATAAACAAATGTAATAGAATTGAAAGTCCAAATCAATAATAAACCCATCAGTTTATTTTCAACGAGGACACTAAGTCCACTCAAGGGGGGTAGAATAAAACTCCATACCAAACCCACTGCCATCAAGTCGATTCCAACTCAGCAACCCTACAGGACAGAGTGGAACTACCCTATCGAGTTTCCACGGCTCTAATCTTTACAGAAGCAGACTGTCACATCCTTCTCCCGCAGAGTGGCTGGTGGGTTTGAACTGCCAACCTTAACCACTGCACCATAAATGATGTTGGGAAAAGTGAAGTTCCACATACAAAAAAATGAACCTGGACCCATATCTTTAACCATATATGACAATTAGCTCAAAACTGATCATCAGTTTCATGTAAGAACTAAAACGATAAAAATCTAAGAAAAACACATACCAGTAATCCTTCGGGATCTGGTTTTTAACAACGGATTCCTAGATACGATGCCAAAAGAATGAGCAATGAAACATAAAATTGATAAACTGGGGTTCATCAAAATTAAAAAATTTTGTTGAACAAAGAACTTTATCAATAAAGTAAAAACACAACCTACAGACTGGGAGAATATTTTGGGGAACCATGTATCTGATATGGGTTTAATATCCAGAAAACATAAAGAACTCTGACAACTTAACAAAAAGACAAACAACCCAATTAAAAAATGGGCAAAGGACTTGATAGACATTTCCCCAAAGAAATACAAATGGCCAACAAATACATGAAAAGATACTCAATGTCATCAGTTATTAGGAAAATGCAGGAAAAAACACAGTGAGATAATACTTTACTCCCACTAAGATGGCGATGATCACAAAAACAGGAAACGACATGTGTTGGTGAGGACGTGGAGAACTCGAACCCTCATCCATTCCTAGGTGGGATTGTAAAATGGTACAGGTGCCGTGGAAAACCATTTCACAGTTCCTCAATGGTTAAACATAGAATTAACATATGATTCAGCAATTCCACTCCTAGGTACAGACCCAAAAGAATTGAAAGCAAGAGCACAAACATACACTTGTACACCAATGTTCATTGCAACACTACTTACAACAGCCTAAAGGTGGAAAAAAAACAAAATGTCCATCAACAAATGAATGGATAAACAAAATGTAGTGAATACATACAATGAAATATTATTCAGCCTTTAAAAAAAAAGAAAAAGAAATCTGGATACATGCTACACGGATGAATCATGAAACCATTATCCTGAGTGAAACAAGTCAGTCACAAATGTTTTATGATTCCACTTACGTGAAATATCTAGAACAGACAAAGGCATGGAGACCAAAGTTTATTAATGGTTACCAGGGGAGGGAGGGAGGTGGAGCAGGGGAGTCATTGCTTAGGGGGCAACGAGCTTTTGTTCAGGGTGATGAAAAAAAATTGGAAACATTGGCAGTGATTGCACAGCATGATGAATGTAATTCATGTCACTGATCAATATAATTAATGTTACAATGTTAAATGTAAAAAATGTTGAAATGGCAAGTGTTCTGTGAAGCATGCATAAATAATACAAAAAAAAGACTTTCCTGTTATTGAAAAAATGAATTTTTGAAACTACATATTGAAACAACACATCACAAACCTGAAAATATCAACCCAGAAACAACTAAAGCCTAGATATATTTTACTAACACTACTATAAGAAAAAAACCTTTTGACTTATAAAGGGAATAAATACTACATTATCACAAGACATTGACAGCACCACTAAGGAGTAAGAAAATTAGATTCTCAGGGGAAGAAAATGTTAATTTCTTAACTCCTTAAATTTGCATTTTACTTTAAGGAAACTTCTAGATTTAGGCTACGAATCACATTAAGGTCGAGTTTATTATAACTTGACCGTTTAATCAGAAATATCACCCATAACCAATGCCATTATAATAAAAAAAATAATCAGGATTAAAATATAACATTAAAACTTTCTTAATTCACATTTAAGGAAGCCAAATTCAGGGCACCAGCTCTAGCGAAAGTCTTTCAATCTGTCTGCTCTGGGGAAAGATACTTGTCTCTTTTCAGCTTTTGTTTCTCTGTTCCTTGGCAATCTCCATGTGACCTGGCATCTACCTTCCCTCACTGTGCTTCCTGCTTCTTCCTTCTGTGCCTAATCTGCTCCTTTTATATCTCAAAAGCAACTAGTTTAAGACACAACCTATACTGATATGGCTTCGTATCAGTTAAACCCTATTCCCAAATGGGATTGCATCCACAGGTATAGAGGTTAGGACTTACAACACGTATTCTGGGAAGACACAATTCAATCCATAAAACAGTAAAGGATTATAACCTATTGAATACAACAGGCATCTATAAAATCTACTCAGATCGATAGGGGAGGAGAGAGGGAGGGAGAAAGGGAAGGAGGAAGGATTTATTCAGAAAGTCATCAACGGATACTAAAACTAGTAGATGAAAGGTTGATGAGGAAGAAAATATTTACACAATGCCAATATTTTACATACTGCTGAATTCTAAAAGTACTAGCTTACATAACTTGCTGGCTTATTCATTATCTGTTAAATAACTTTAGTATACGCTAAATAAGCACATATACTTTCAAACTGAAGATTACTATATCCTAAGTCTACCACTCATTTGTCAGTTTGTCATACTGTGGGAGCTTGAGTGTTCATTATGATGCTGAAAACTATGCCACCAGTAATTCAAATACCAACAGGGTCATCCATGGTGGACAGGTTTCAGAGGAGCTTCGAAACTAAGGCAGACTAGAAAGAAAGACCTGGTGAACCACACCTCAAAATTAGCCAATGAAAACCCTACGGACCACAGCAGAATACTGTCCAATATAATGGTGGAAGATCACCTCCTAGATTGGAAGGCACTCAAAATACAAAGTGGCTGCAACAATGGACTCAAGCATATAATGATTGTGAAGATGGCACAGGGCTAGACAATGTTTTGTTTTGTTTTGTTTTGTTGTACATGGGGTCATCATGAGTCGGAGCTGACTCGACAGCAACTAACAATGACAGCACCTCCTAAAGAGTAAGTGCCTGATAATGAGAAAATAAAAACTGTAAGTATGCTTACACAGTAAAATAATCACCTGGGGTTGGTATCTTCAAGAATCTAAGCAATGTTTTAACAACCTAGTCTAATTTACTACGGTTATTCTGAAAGACTTTTATGCTAGAATTCTAACACCCGGCAATTTGGCCCTCTTCATTATTCTCAACAACCAGGAACTTGTTAATATAACAATGTTGGAAATATGGTAATGTGTTTTACTTTCAATACTTGAAAACAAAAGCAACAGAATCATTTTCCACTAGCCCTGTACTTCACAGTCTGGGTCCAGTTTTATTAATCACTCCCCACTAAAATGAACAATGAATTCACTTTGGTTCTTTCACTTTCCTGCTTCCACACTGTTAAGAACTTAAGGCACAGTAACCTATGAAACCAAGATGTGAAAGACTTAATCTCCACACAGAGAGAGGAAACTAGGGCATTATGAAGGTCCCTTCAAAGGCTACATATTCAAGTATTTCTTTCTCAATCCCTTAAAGGTTTATAATATGACGTCTACCCTACTGGTTCAATACTAACCCTCCTATCTTTCAGGGGAAAAGACTCAATAAAATGTTAGGACTCCGAAGCTTAACAGCAATAAGTTAAAAAGACGCCAAGAGTTGCCGGAGGGGGAGTGTCTTAGTCATCTAGTGCTGCTATAATAGAAATACCACAAGTGGATGGCTTTAACAACGATAAATTTATTGTCTCACAGTCTAGTAGGCTACAAGTCCAAATTCAGGGCATCAGATCCAGGGGAAGGCTCTCTCTCTCTGCCACCTCTGGAGGACAGGCCTCCTCATCATCAGTCTTTCCCAAGACTAGGAGTTTCTCCGCGCAGGAACGTTAGCTCCAAAGGACATGCTCTGCTCCTGGTGCTTCTTTCTTGGTGGTATCAGGTCCCCAACTCTCTCCTTGCTTCCCCTTCCTTTTATATCTTACAAGAAATAAAAGATGGTGCAGGGCACACATGAGGGAAACTCCTTTTAGGTTAGATCAAAGATATGATCTGGGTAAGGGTAGTGTTACAATCCCATCCTAATCCTCTTTAACATAAAGTTACAATCACAAAATGGAGGACAACCACACAACACTGGGAATCATGACCTAACCAAATTCATACACACTTTTTTTGGGAGACACAATTCAATCCATGACAGAGAGCAAAATGGCAGCAAAGGCAGTCACATGCTATCATTTGCTGCAACAAATTCAGAAGAAAACAAGTAAAAACTGATGAAAGGAATAATATCAGAACACTGGACATCAATTAACAAGTTGATAGACCAAATTGAACACTGAATCAAGAAAGAGGTATCAGAAAGACGGTGGGGTAGCGGAGGTTCACAAAGTGTCCTCACCTCCCTCCCCTCCCCAACTAAGCATGGCTATCACTAGACAGCTGCAACCAGGGCCCTTTGGTGGGAAGCCCAGGGCTGCCGTGAGTCCCAGGATAAAGCAGAACAATGGACACACCACAGGCTGCAATACACAGTCAGTCACGGGATGGAGAGGAGGCACAGACCACGACACGTGAGCAGTTGGGACCAAAGACAGAACAATTTGGCTACCATAACGAAGGCATGACTTTTCGTGACTCCTGGGAAAAAGTTGTATAGTGAGGGCAGTGCAGGCCATAGTACATGAGCGGTTGGGCCCAGGGCAGAGAATCACAGTAGGTGCAGCACAGACTGAACCAACAAAGCAGTCCACCTGGAACACAGCGGCTCCTCAAGCACAGAACGGGCTACAGCTCCTGAGAGGCCCAGGAAAGAGCAAAAAACTCAATATAAAGACATATTACAATCACTCTCAAAAATTAAGGACAAAAAGAAGATTCTGAGAGAAACATGAGAGAAACTAAGTATCACACACAAGGGGTACTCGATAAAATTAAGTGCCGATTTCTCCTAAGAAACCAGGCAGGCAAAAAAGCAGAGGGATGTCTTCTCAAAATCAAACACCTATGCTCTTCAAAAGACTTCTCCAAAAGAGTCAAAAGAGAACCTACAGACTGGAAAAAATTTTTGGACAGTACAAGTCAGACAAAGGTCTAATCTCCATAATCTACAAGAAAATCCAACACCTCTACAACAAAAAGACAAATAATCCTATT
>NW_004443974.1:2898856-2968805 GCF_000243295.1 Trichechus manatus latirostris
CTATGTATATTTTCACCAAAAAAAAAAAAAAAAAAAAAAAAAAAGCTCGAGAAGGGAGAGAGTCGACATGTTGTGGGGTTAACCAATGTCATAAAAAAAACGTGTACTACTGTTTCATGAGAAACTATTTCTTCTGTAAACCTACACCTGAAGTACAATGAAAAAAAAATTTACACACACAAAAAAAGCAAAAGAGGGACTTATTTAAACTGCTGAAAAGGCGAACTGTCTGACAAGAATACTATATCCAGTAAAACTTCAATCAAAATGAGGGCACAATTAAGACATACCCAGGTAAACAAAAACCGAGAATATTTATTAATACCAGCCCTGACCTACAAAAACTGTTAAAGAGAATTCTACAGAAGGAAAAGTAAGAACACTAACCAGTGACTTAAAGTTGTATATGTAGGAGAAAAATTTTTCTATTAAGGAAAATGTCGTACGCACAGGGAACATCCTCCAAAATAGACCACATATTAGGCCATAAAGCAAACCTTAACAAAATCCAAAACATCGAAATATTACAAAGCATCTTTTCTAAACATAAAGCCACAAAAGTGGCAATCAACAACACAAAAAGCAAAGAAAAAAAAAATCAAACACAGGGAAACTGTACAACAACTCACTCAAAAACTACTGGGTTATACAGGAAATTAAGAATAGAATACAGAAATTCACAAAATCAAAAGGGAATGAAAACACATCTTATCAGAACTTTTCGAACACAACAAAAGCAGTGGTCAGAGGTCAGTTTATAGCAATAAATGCACACATTCAAAAAGAAGAAAGGGCCATAATCAAAACATTAACGCTACAATTGGAACAAGTACACACGGAGCAGAAAAAGAATCCCTCAGGTGCCAGAAAAAAAGAAATAATAAGAATTAATGCAGAATTAAATGAAATACAAAATAGAATAACAACTGAAAGAGTTAACAACCCCAAAATCTGGTTCTTTGAAAAGATCAACAAAAGTGATAAACCACTGGCCAAACCGCCAAAAGAAAAAACAGGAGAGGAAGCAGACAACACAAATAAGAAATAAGATGGGTGACATCACAACAGACCCAAATGAAATTAAAACAATCTTAACAGATTACTATGAAAAATTGTACTGTAAAAAATTTGAAAACCTATAGGAAAAGGACAAATTTCTAAAAACTCACTACCTACCTAAATTAACACAATCAAAGGTAAAACAACTAAATGAACCCATAACAAAAGAAGAGACTGAAAAGGTTAACAGACTCCCAACGAAAAAAAACCTCTAGCCCGAATGGCTTTACTAAAGAATTCTACCAAAGTTTCTGAAAAAAGATAACACCATTTCCACTAAAGGTATTTGAGAGCATAGAAAAGGAAGGAATACTTCCAAACTCATTCTATGAAACCAGCATAACCCTGATACAAAAACCAAGTAAAGACACCACAAAAAAAGAAAATTACAGACCAATATCCCTCATGAACATTGATACAAAAATCCTCAACAAAATTCTAGCCAATAGAATTCAGCAACATATTAAAAAATACTTCGCCGTGACCAACTGGGATTTATACCAGGTATACAGAGATGGTTGAACATCAGAAAAACAATCAACGTAATCCATCACAAAAATAAAACAGAACTAGCACAACCTGTATGAGGAAAGATCATGGAAGCCCCACAGACGTATCCAAACTCCCTGAGGGACTAAATTGCTGTGCGGAGGGCTGTGGGGACCATGGTCTCCAGGAACATCTAGCTCAACTGGCATAACACAGTTTATAAAGACAATGTTCTACATTCTACCTTGGTGAGCAGTGTCTGGGGTCTTAAAAGCCTGTGAGCAGCCATCTAAGATACTCCACTGCTCTCATCCCTTCGGGGGCAAAGGAGAATGAAGACAATAGGATACAAGGAAAAGATGAGTCCAAAGGACTAACGGTCCACAGCTACCAAAGCCTCCACCGGACTCAGTCCACTACAGCTAGATGCTGTCCGGCTACCACCACTGACTGTCTGACCAGGATCACACCAGAGGATTCTGGACAGAGCTGAAGAAGGATGTAGAGCATAATTCTAACTCACAATAAAAAGACCAGATTTACTAGCCTAAAGGAGACTGGAGAAACCCCGAGTATGGCCTCCAGACACCCTTTTAGCTCAGTGGTGAAGTTATCTCCAAGGTTCACCGTTCAGCCTGGGAAGGGACAGCCCCATAAAACCAAACGGGACTAATGAGGTACAGAAGTCCAGTGACAAGGGCCAGAAGGCAGAAGGGGACAAGGAAGCTGGTGATATGGAACCCAAGATTGAATAAAGATATTGTTGCTATGTTGTCAGAGTGTTAACCATTGACATAGGGCAACGTGTAGTAACTGTTAAATGAGAAACTAGTTCTGTAAGCCTTCATCTTACGTGAGAACAGCAACACCACTGGAAGAGCGTAGTCAATGTCACTGAACTGTGCATGTAGAAATTTTTGAAATGGTGTATTGTCACCAAAAAAAAAAAAAATTAAGAAGTTAGAGGATTGACATGTTGTGCAGTTAACGAATGTCATAAAACAATATGTGCACTACTGTTTCATGAGAAACTATTCTGTAAGCCTTCACCTGAAGTACAATAAAAAAAAAAAAAAAAAAAGACAAAAACCACATGATCTTATCAATCAACACAGAAGAAGAATTTGTCAAAGTCCAACACCCATTCAGGATAAAAACTTTCGACAAAATAGGAATAGAAGAGAAATTCCTCAATATAATTAACGGAATTTACACAAAGCAAACATCATAGTAAATGGAGAGACTTTGAAAGCATTTTCCTTCAGAACGGGAACCAGACAAGGATGCCCTGTATCACCACTCTTAATCAACACTGTGCTGCAGGTCTTAGCCAGAACAATTAGGCTAGAAAAAGACATAAAAGGCATCCAAATTGGTAGGGAAAAAATTAAAGTATCTCTATTTGCAGATGATGTAGTCTTATACACAGAAAACCCCAAAGAATTCACAAGAAAACTACTAGAACTAATAGAAGATTTCAGCAAAGTTTCAGGATACAAGAGAAACATACAAAAATCAGTTGGATTCTTTACACCAACAAAGAGAACCTCGAAGAGGAAATTACCAAGTCAACACCATTTACAATAGCTCCCAAAAAGATAAAATACTTAAGAATAAATCTAACCAGAGACATAAAAGATCTATACAGAGTAAACTACAAGACACTACTGCAAAAAACTAAAAGAGACCTACATAAGCAGAAGAACATACCTTGTTCATGGATAGGCAGACTCAACATAGTGAAAATGTCAATTCTACACAAAGCAATGTACAGACACAATGCAATCCCGATCCAAATCCCACCGGCATTTTTTAATGAGATGGAAAAACAAATCACCAACTTCATATGGAAAGGGAAGAGGCCTCGAATAAATAAAGCATTACTCAAGAAGAACAAAAGGGGAGGACTTACACCACCTGATTTTAGAACGTATTATACTGCCACGGTAATCAAAACAGCCTGGTATTAGTACAACCACAGGTACACAGACGAATGGAACAAAGTTGAGAATCCAGATATAAGCTCATCCACCTATGAGCAGCTAATATTTAACAAATGCCCAAACTCCATTAAGTGGAGGAAAGACAATCTCTTTAACAAATGGTCCTGACATAACTGGATATCCATCTGCAAAAAACTGAAACAAGACCCATACTTCACACCATGCACAAAAACTAACTCAAAATGGATCAAAGACTTAAATGTAAAATCAAAAACAGTAAGTATCATGGAAAAAAAATAGGGACAACGCTAGGAGCCCTAATACATAGCATAAATGTAATATGAACCATAAGTAACAACGCACAAGCACCAAAAGAGAGACTAGATGAATGGGAGCTCCTAAAAATCAAACACTTACGCTCATCAAAAGACTTCACCAGAATAGTAAAAAAACAACCTACAGACTAGGAAAATTTTTTGGCTACGACAAATCCAATCAACATCTAATCTGTAAGATCTACAAGACACTACAAAACCGCAACAACAAAAAGACAAATAACCCAATTAGAACTGGGCAAAGGATATGAACAGGCACTTTACCAAAGAAAATATTCAAGCGGCTAACAGACACATGAAGATATGCTCACGATCATTAGTCATTAGAGAAATACAGATCAAAACTACAATGAGATATCATTTCACCCCAACAAGACTAGCCTTAATCCAAAAAACACAATAAATGCTGGAGAGGTTGTTGAGAGACTGGAACACTTATACACTGTAGGTGGGAATGTAAAATGGTACAACCACTTTGGAAATTGATGTTGCACTTCCTTAAAAAGCTAGAAATAGAAGTACCATACAATCCAGCTATCCCACTCCTTGGAATATGTCCTAGAGAAATTAGAGCCACCACAGGAATAGATACGTGCACACCCATGTTAACTGCAGCACTGTTCACAATAGCAAAAAGATGGAAACAACCTAGGCGCCCATCATCAGATGAATGGATAAACCAATTATGTTATATCCACACAATGGAATACTAGGCAACGTTAAAGAACAACAATGAAGCCATGAAACATCCTATAACGTACTGGAAGCTGGAACTTATGATGATGAGTGAATTTAGTCAGTGACAGAAGAACAAATATTGCATGAGACCACTATTATAAGACCTCAACAAAACGTTTAAACACAGAAGAAGACATTCTTTGATGGTTACAAAGTTGAAGAGGATGAGGATTATTCACTAAGTACATAGTAGATAAGAATCATCTTAGGCGAAGGGAAGGACAGCACACACTACAGGGACTCAGCACAACTGGACTAAACCAAAGCTTTGAAGCTTCCTGAATACAGTCAAATACTTTCAGAGACAGAGTAGCACGGGTAGGGACCATGCTTTCAGGGGACATCTAGGTCAACTGGCATAAAAAAACTTATGAAGAAAATGTTCTGCATCCTACTTTGGCGAGTGGCATCTGGGGTCTTAAAAGGTTGCAAGTGACCATCTAAGATGCATCAACTGGTCCCAACCACTTGGAGTAAAGGAGAATGAAGAACACCAAAGACACAAGGAAAGCAGTAGCCTAAGAGACAGAAAAGGCCACATAAACCAGAGACTTCATCAGCCTAAGACCAGAAGAACTAGATGTTGCCCGGCTACCACCAATGACTGCCCTGACAGGTAACACAACAGAGAGTCCCTGATGGCGCAGCAGGAAGACGGGGTGTAGAACTCAAATCCTAGTAAGAAGACCAGACTTAATGGTCTGACTGAGACTGGAGGAACCCTAGAAAGCAGAGCCTCCAGATTCTTCATCAGCCCAAAACTGAAACAACTTCTGAGGCCAACTCTTCAGACGGGGATTGGGCTGGACTGTGGAACATGAACTTATACTCATGAAGAGTGTGCCTCTTAGCTCAAGTAAATACAAGAGACCAAAGGGGCAGCTTCTGTCCAGAGATGAGATGGGAAGGCAGAGAGGGTTAGGAGCCGGTTGAATGGACATGGGGAATCAGGGGTGGAAAGGAGGAGTCTGCTGTCGCAAAATTGGGTGAGCAATTAGGATCACACAACAATGTATGTATAAAATTTTGTATGGGAGACTAAGTTTAAATGTAAACTTCATTTAAACTACAACAATAAAAAAATAAAATGTCTTGACAATTATAAAAGTAGATTATAAAAATGAAATTTAGCCTTTTTTAATGAGCAAAAACAACTAGCATACCCTTCATGCTTCCTAACGACAAAAGCATGAAAAAATATATATAACAGTAAAATAAACTTAAATTACAGAGTATCCTAGGCATAAAGACATAATCAGTGATAACAACAACATAAATGATAGAAGTAGGCAGGATTGGCATAGAGTTTTTTTATATTATTGAATTAAGTTGGTATCAATATAAATCAGGATGTTATAAATGTAAGATGCTAAACGTACTCCCTGTGGTAACCACAGAAAAAGTAAGAAATCATACACAAAAATGAAGAAGAAGGAAAGCAAAATGGTTCAGCACATACCCAAAAGAAGTCAGCAGTGAGGAAGAGGGTCAAAAAAAGGTATAAGTCACACACAAAAATTAAAAGACAGTAGAGGTAAATCGTCTTTATCAGTAATTACCATAAACATATGGATTAAATGCTCAATCAAGAAGCAGAGAGGGACAGATTGGATTTAAAAATATGATCCATGTATACGGTGTTTAGAAAAGACACACCTCAGACACAAAGACACAAATGGACTGAAAATGAAAGGGTAAGAACACATTCCATGAAAACAGTAATCAAAAGAGAACAGGCATGGCAATTTTAATATGAGAAAAAATACACTAAGTCAAAACCCATTATAAGAGACACAAAAAGACACTAAATAATGAAAAAAGGGTCAATTCATCAAGAAGACATAACAATTATAGATATTTATGTACCTAACCTCAGAGTCCCAAAATTTATAAAGCAAATACAGACGGAATTGGAAGAAGAAATACGTCTACTATAATTGTTGGAGACTGTAATATACAACTTCCAATAATGAACAGAACAACCAGAAAGAAGATCAGTAAAGAAACAGAAGACTTGAACTCTATACCAGTTAGACCTAACAGGCATACAGAACACTCCACCCAACAACAGCACAATATACATTCTTCTCCAGTGTACATGGATCATTCTCCAGGATAGACCATATCTCAGGACACAAGCAAGTCTCAAAAAAATTAAAAAGACTGAAATCATACAAAGCATCTTTTTTAATCACAGTGGAATGAACCTAGAAATTAATACCAGAAACGAAACTAGAAAATACTCAAATATTTAGAAACGAAATAATACACTACCAAGCATCCACTAAGTAAAGAAGAAATCAAGACAGAAATCAAAAAATAATTAAAAGTTGAAGGAGAATAAAAACAACATACCAACACCTATGAGATAAAGAAAACACTACTCAAGAAGAAAGTTGATAGCAGTAAAACTCTACAGTATAAAAAAAAAAGATCCCAAATGAATATACTAACTTGAGGAACTAGAAATGGAAGAGGAAACCACACCTTAAACTACCAGAAGAACTAAAATAATAAAGATCACAGCAGAAATAAATGAAACGGAGAATAGAAAAACAACAGAGAAAATCCAACAAAACCAGAAGTCGTTTTTTTAAAAAGATCAATTAAAATAGACAAACCTGGGGCAAGACTAACAAAGAAAAAGATGACAATACAAATATTTTAAATTAAAAACGATGGTGTGGAAATTACGATCAACTGTAAAGAAATCAAAAGGATTCTAATGGAATACTATGAAGAGTTGTACACCAAAAAAATTAAATAACTCAGAATAAATAAAAATTCTTTGAAATGTATAAACTCCATAAATTGAGTTAAGAAATAGTGAACATCAACTACCCCATAACAAGTGAGGACACTGAATCAGTAATCAAAAGCCTTCCAACAAAATAAACTCCTGGATGAGATAGTTTCAAAAAGGAATTCTACAAAATCTTTACAGGACTGACTTCAATCCTACTTAAACTTTTCTAAAAAACATAAGTGGAGGGAACATTCCCTAACACATTCTATGAGATGAGGGCCATACTGATACCAAAATAATATAAAAACACCACAAGAAAACTACAGAGCAATATCTCTTAGGACTATAAATGCAAAAACCTGAACAAACTACTAGGAAACCAAATCCAAAATCATATCAAAAGGACTATATCAAGTGGGATTTACTCAGGAATTGAAGGGTGGCTCAACATTAGAAAATTATTTAATGTAATATATCACATTAATAGAATAAAGGAAAAGAACTTTATGAACATCTGAATCAATATAGAAAAGATATTTCACAAAATTCAACACCCTTTCATGATAAAGACTAGCATGGCCCCTGCACAAGGACAACATGCAAATTCGTGAAGCGTTTCATATTTTTGGAAACGCTGGTGGTGTAGTGGTTAAGAGCTACACCTGCTAACCGAAAGGTCAGCAGTTTGAATCCACCAGGCGCTCCTTGGAAACTCTATGGGGCAGTTCTACTCTAACCTATAGGGTCACTATGAGTTGGAATCGGCTCTATGGCAATGGGTTTTTTTTTCCCCATGATAAAAACACTCAAAAAGATAGGAATAGAAAGGATATTTAAAGGGTATTTACGAAAAGCCCAGTTAACATCATACTCAGTGGAGAAAGACTGAGAGCTTTCTCACTAAGATCAGCAACAAGACAGGAAAGCTAACTCCAAACACTGCTGTTTAATATCGTTCTGAAACTTCTAGCCAGAGCAATTAGTCTAAACAAAAAATTAAAAATTATTCAAATCAAGAAAGAAAAAATAAAACAATCCTTTTTCACATATGACACTATCCTATATATAAAAAAACCCAAGGATGTGACGAGAAAGCAGTTAGAACTAATGAAGGAATTCAACAAAGTGGCAAGGTACATGATCAACACACAAAAATCAGTCAGGTTTCTATGCATCAGCAAGGAGCAAGGTGAAAAGAAATTAAGGAAACATTACCAATTAAAACAGAATCTGAAAAAATAAAGTATCTAGAGAGATATTTAACCACGATGGTAAAAGACTTATTTTTTTAAAAAATCTATAAATCGTTACTAAAAGAAGTTAAAGAAAATCTAAATGGAAAGATGTTCCATGTTCATGGATTGACAAGCTTAAATAGCTAACATCAATACTACAAAAAGTAATCTACAAATTCAGCGCAATGCTACTCTGCAAAAACAGAAAACCCAATACTGAAATTTATACAGAAGGTCAAGGAATCCAAAATAGCTAAAGAAATATGAAGAAAAATAAAGTAGAAAGGCTCACATTTCCTAATTTCAAAACATACTATACAGTCACAGTAATTATAACAGCCAAGTACTGGTATAACAAAAGACATACAGACCAATAGAATATAAGTGATAGTCCAGAAAAATCCATACATCTATGGTCAACTAATTTTTGAGAAGGGTGCTAAATGCATTCCATGCGGAAGGAAGAGTCTCTTCAATAAATGGTGCTGGGAAAATTAATTTCCACATGTAAAGAATAAATCCATATCCATGCCTCACAATATATACACAGAAACCAACTCTAAATGGATCAAAAACCTAAATGTGGAAACTAAAACCATAAAATTCTTACAAGAAAATACAGGAGGATTGGCTAAGAGACCTAGAATTTAATGATGGATTATCAAATATTACAACAGAAACACAAGTAGCAAAACACTAAATAGAACATCATAAAAATTATACTTTTGTTCATCAAAGAATTTTTTCATCAAAACGAGAAGAAAATCTATAGATTATGAGAAAAATCTGGGGAACTATATATATGGTAAAAGTCTAATATATAAAATACTTCTGTAACTTAACCGCAAAAGACAATCCAATCAAACAACAGGCAAAGGACTTGAACAGGCATTTCGTCAAAGAGAATATTCAAATGTCCAAGTACTGTGAAAATATATTCAATGTCATCAGCAATTAGAGAAACGCAATGAGATACCACCTTACCCTCATTAGAACAGCAATAATCAAAAAAACAGAAAACAGGTGTTGGTGAATTTGGGGAGAAACAGAACCGTCATCCATTGCTGGTAGAAATGTAAAATGGTATAACCACTGTGGAAAATAGTTTGGCAGTTCCTCAAACAGCTGAACATATCTACATTCTACTTTGGTGAGAAGCGTCTGGGATCTTAAAAGATTGTGAGCACAAAAAAAGACCAGACTTACTGGCCCGACAGAGACTGGAGACACCCCAAGAGTATGACCCCCAGACACCCTTTTAGCTCAGTAATGGAGTCACTCCTGGGGTTCACCCTTCAGCCAAAGATTACACAGCCCCATAAAACAAAACGAGACTAATGGGGCAAAACAGCGCAGGGACAAGCAGTAGAAGTCAAGAGAGGACAGGAAAGCTAATAATAGAGAACCCAAAGTCAAGAAGGGAGAGTGTTGACATATCGTGGGGTTGTTAACCAATGTCATGAAACAATATGTGTACTGTTTAATGAGAAACTGTTCTGTAAACCCGCATCAAAAGAACAAAAAAAACCCATAAGATGCAGGGCCAAGATGGCAGAATACTCAGACATTTCTAGTGGACCCTCTTACAACAAAGACCTGAAAAAACAAGTGATTTGATTATACATGGCAATCTGGGAGCCCTGAACATCAAAGGCTGAGTTGAGGAACTGGGCTGAGTGGCACGGGGAGGGAGAGTTGGTTCGGAAGCAGCGAGGAGTTGCGAGACCTGACCCAGCGAGCCTGAGCCCGTAAGGCCAGCTCAGAGATGAGCGGTGAGACAAGAAAGCTGCGGTCAATGGGAGGCACGACTGCGCACCAGGAGAGACCCAGCACTGGACACTCTACACAGTCACCCAAGACCAGTGAGAAACAGCCCTCATCGGGGAAGGTAAGTACTTGCATATGGCCTACCACGGGGATCAAAAACACCACCCTCAGGGAAAAAACTCTCCCATTTACCTCCACGCTCCCTGCTGTGCACTGGATCCCAGATCGGCTTCAGCAACTGCTGAGCCCCTGGGCCGGAAATAGGGTCTGAAACACGCCTGGAGCCATTATCCCTGCCTTGGAGAGTGAACAGATTAACACATTGTGGGGGAAAATAAACTGCCGGCTCCTCTAAGCCAGGAACACGGGGTAGGCACAGCTCCTTTGCTAGGCACAGGCATAAAGGATCAATGGAATCTGAGCGCCTTTCTCCCTGCATAGACTTGCGTGGGCCCATCTCAAAAGCATAGGCCCTCATTACCACAGTACAACAGAGTATATACCTGAAGTCTAACTTCAACTGTTCCAGCTGTGAAGTGGCAAGTTCATGATATTTGACACTGCTCTGCCCATTTAGCAGGATGTTCATCTACACACATCAGGGGCCTGACACCTGGTGGCTACACCCACGCCACCTACCCACCGGTGACAGCGGCCCATGAATTAGAGGTGCCAACAGCCCCTACAGTCAATAGCATTAGGTACTCATAGTCCGACAGCAAAACCCACCCACCTACGCGCCCTAGAGCAAAGGGACACGCCTTCCTCCTGGACACTAGGGGGCGGCCATAAGCCACCTACCTTGCTCAGAGTGTCTCCCTGCTGCACGCAGATGCCTATGCCTACACCAATCACCCATGCCTACTTAGGACTGTAAGTGAGAGCCTAAACCACACACTTGGTGGCCATCTACCTGGGCACCTAAGCTGAATCCATACAAGAAGAGTGGGCGGACTCCTGAGCTCATATACCTAGTAACAGATCTAACCACCAGGTGAAAGGACATTAGAGCTTCAAAGTTGCCAAAAATCAAACTAGCTCATAACAGCAGCCTATTTGGGCGTATAGAACAAGAAGCCAGGACACAGTAGGCAAACATAAAATAAATATAATAACTTATTGATAGCTTAGAGAAAACCTTCAATATCAAATCACGTAAACAGGCAATCCATGATGGCTTCAGCAAGATCCCAAAATAAAGAATCTAGAAACTTTCCAGAAGAGGAAAATACCTTTGAATTACCGAAAGCAGAATACAAAAGAATATACAGATTTCTTTAACGAATCAGGAAAGAAATTAAGCAAAACGCAGAACATGCAATATGGGAAATTAAAAAGACTAGAAAAGAGCATAATGACAAATTTAACAGCATAATGACATATTTAATATATATTGTTATGTGACTCTAATTGCTCTTCCGATACTGTCACGGCACACTCCTGCTTTCCACCCGATTCCCCACGTCTGCTCAACCGGCTCCGAACCCTCTCTGCCATCCCAATTCCCCTCCGGACAGAAGCCCATTTAGTCTCTTGTATCTGCTTGAGCTAAGAGGCACACTCCTCACGAGTATCACTTTACCTCCCTCAGTCCAGTCCAAAACCTGTCTGAAGAGTTGGCCTTGGAAATTGTTTTAGTTCTAGGCTGATAGAGAATCCGGGGGCCATACTTTCTGGGGTTCCTCCAGTCTCAGACCATTAAGTCTGGTCTTCTTACTAAAATTTGAGTTCTGCACCCCACCTTTCTCCTGCTCCATCAGGGACTCTCTATTGTGTTCCCTGTCAGGGCAGGCATTGGTGGTAACTGGGCACCATCTAGTTTTTCTGGTCTCAGGCTGATGAAGTTTCTGGTTTATGTGGTCCTTTCTGTCTACTGGGCTAATACTTGTGTCTTTGGTGTTCTTCATTCTCCTTTACTACAGGTAGTTAGGATCAATTGATGCATCTCAGATGACCAACTGCAAGCTTTTAAGACCCCAGCCGCTGCTCACCAAAGTAGGATACATTTTCTTAATAACCTTTGTTATCCCAAATGAACTAGATGTCACCTGAAGGCATCAACCTCAGACCCCTACCTCTCCTACTCTGTCCCTAGAAGTGTTTCACTGTATTAAGGAAACTTCATAGCTTTGGTTTAGTCCAGTTGTGCTGACTTCTCCTACAGTGTGTGCTGTCCTTCCCTTCACCTAATTCTTATCTACTATCTAGTAAGTAAATAACCCTCAACCTTCCTTCCCCACCCTCATAACCATCAAAGAATGTTTTCTTCTGCGTTTACACCTTTTCTTGAGTTCTTATATAAAATTTGTCCTTCTGTGACTAAATAGACTTAGCAAAATGACCTCCACCTTCCTCCATGTTATGTTTCACGGCTTCATCATTGTTTTTTACCACTGCCTACTATTCCACTGTGTGGACATACCACAATTTCTTTATCCATTTATCGTTGATGGGCACCTAGGTTGTTTCCATTTTTTTGCTACTGTGAACAGTGCTGCAATTAACATGGCTGTGCATGTATCTATTCGTGTGACGCCTCTTATTTCTCTAGAACATATTCCGAGGAGCAGGATAGCTGGATCGTATGGTACTTATATTTCTAGCTTTTTATCGAAGCACCAAATCGATTTCCAAAGTGGTTGTACCATTTTACATTCCCACCAACAGTGTGTAAGAGTTCCAGTCTCTCCACAACCTCTCCAGCATTTATTATTTTGTGTTTTTTGAACTAATCCTGGCCTTGGGGTGAGATGATATCTCATTATAGTTTTGATCTGCATTTCTGTAATGGCTAATGATCATGAGCATTTCTTCATGTCTCTGTTAACCGCCTAAACCTCTTCTTTGGTGAAGTCTCTGTTCATAGCCTTTGCCCATTTTTTTATTGGGTTTTCTTTTTGTTCTTGAGGTTTTGCAGAATCTTGTAGATTTTAGAGATTAGATGCTGACTGGATTTGTCATAGCCAAAAATCTTTTCCCAGTCTGTAGGTTGCCTTTTTACTGTTTTGGTGAAGTCTTTTGATGAGCATGAGTGTTTGACTTTTAGGAGCTCCCATTTATCTAGTCTCTATTCTGGTGCTTGTGCATTGTTACTTATGGTTCGTACTGTGTTTATGCCATGTATTAGGGCTCCTAGTGTTTCTAGTTTTTCTTCCAAGATTTTTATCGTTTTTGATTCGGTATTTAAGTCTTTGATGAATTTTGAGTTAGTTTTTGTGCACTGTATAAAGTATGGGTCTTTTTTCAGTTTTTTACAAACGGATATCCAATTATGCCAGCACCATTTGTTAAAGAGCCTGTCTTTTCCCCAATTAACGGACTTTGGGCCTTTCTCAAATATCAGCTGCTCATAGGTGGATGAACTTATGTCTGGATTCTCAATTGTGTTCCACTGGTCTATGTATCTGTTGTCCTACCAGTACCAGGCTGTTTTGACTACCGTGGAGGTATAATAGGTTCCAAAATCAGGTATTGTGAAGCCTCCCACTTTGTTCTTTTTCTTGAGTAATGTTTTCCTTATTCAGGGCCTCTTCCCTTTCCATATGAAGTTGGTGATCTGTTTCTCCATCTCCTTAAAAAATGCCAGTGGAATCTGGATCGCGATTGCTTCGTGTCTGTAGATCGCTTTGGGTAGAATTGACATTTTCACTATGTTGAAACTACCTATCCATGAGCAAGATATATTTTTCCACTTATGCAGGTCTCTTGGTTTCCTACAGTAGCGTCCTGTAGTTTTCACAGTATACGTCTTTTACATCTCAGGTCAGACTTATTCCTAAGTATTTTATCTAGCAGGCTATTGTAAATGCTATTGTTTTGGTGATTTCCTCTTCGAGGTTCTCTGTCAGTGTAAAGGGATCCAACTGATTTTTTTACGTTTATCCTGTATCCTGAAACTTTGCTGAAATCTTCTATTAGTTCCAGTAGTTTTCTTGTGGATTCTTTGGGGTTTTCTGTGTATAAGATCACATCAACTACTAATAGAGACACTTTGACTTCTTCCCTACCAATTTGGATACTCTTTACTTCTTTTTCTAGCCTAACTGTTCTGGCTCGAACCTCCAGCACAATGCTGAATAAGAGTGGTGATAAACGGCATCCTTGTCTGGTTCCCGTTCTCAAGGGGAATGCTTTCAAACTCTCTCCATTTAGGATGATGTTGGCTGTTGGCTTTGTATAAATGCCCTTAATTATATTGAGGAATTTCCCTTTTATTCCTATTTTGTTGAGAGTTTTTACCATGAATGGGTATTGGACTTTGTCAAATGCCTTTTCTGCATGGATTGCTAAGATCATGTGGTTCTTGTCTTTTGTCTTATTTATGTCATGAATTCCACCAATTGTTTCTGTAATGTTGAACCATCCCTGCATACCTGAAAATCCCACTAGGTCATGAAGAATGTTTTTTTGTTTGTTTTTGGGTTTTTTGATATGTTGCTGAATTCTATTCGCCAGAATTTTGTTGAAGATTTTTGCATCAATGTTCATGAGAGATACTGGTCTGTAGTTTATTTTTGTGGTGTCCTTAGCTGGTTTTGGTATCAGAGTTACGCTGGCTTCACAGAATGAGTTTGGGAGTATTCCATCCTTTTCTATGCTCTGAAATACTTTTAGTAGTAGTGGTGTTATCCCTTCTCTGAAAGTTTGGTAGAATTCTCCAGTGAAGCCATCAGGGCCAGGAATTTTTTTGGGGGGTGAGTTTTTTAATTACCATCTCAATCTCTTCTTTTGTTGTGGGTTTATTTAGATGTTCTACCTCTATGTGTGTTAGTTTAGGTAGATAGCGAGCTCCTAGAAATTTCTCCATTTCCTCTAGATTTTCAAATTTGTTAGAGCACAATTTTTCATAGTATTTTGTTGTGATTCTTTTAATTTCAGTTGAGTCTGTTGCGATATCACCCGTCTCATTTCTTATATGGGTTATCTGCTTCCTCTCCTGTTTTTCTTTTGGCAGTTTGCCAGCGGTTTATCAATTTTGTTGAAAGAACCAGCTTTAGGTCTTGTTAACTCTTTCAATTGTTTTTCTCTTCTCTATTTGATTTCATTCTGCTCTAATTCTTATTATTTCCTTTATTCTGCCGCCTGAGGGATTCTTTTGCTGCTCTCTACTTTTTCCAGTTGTAGGGTTAATGTTTTGATTAGGGCCCTTTCTGCTTTTTGGATATGTGCATCTGTTGCTATCAACTGACCTCTGAGCACACTGCTTTTGCTGTGTCCCAAAGGTTCTGCTAGAAGGTGTTTTCATTCTCATTTGATTCTATGAATTTCTCTATTCCATCCTTAATTTCTTGTATAACCTAGCAGTTTTTGAGCAAGGTGTTCAGTTTCTGTGTGTGCTATTTTTTTCACTGCTTTTTCTGTTATTGATTTCTACTTTTATGCTTTAATGATCAGAAAAGATGTTTTGTAGTATTTTGCTCTTGGATTCTGTTAACGCTTGCTTTATGGCCTAATATGTGGTCTATTCTGGAAAAAGTTCCGTGTGCGTTCGAAAAGAAAGTATACTTGGCTGCTGTAAGGTGGAGTGTTCAGTATATGTCTATGAGATGAAGTTGGTTAACTGTGGCATTTAGGTCTTCCGTGTCTTTACTGAGCTTCTTTCTGGATGTTCTGTCTCCGAAACTGGTGCGTTGAAGTCCCCCACTATTACTGATGAGCTCTCTTTTTAGTGCTGTTAGAGTTTATGTATTTTGGAGCCCTGTTGTTGGGTGCATATTATAGTTATGTCCTCCTGGTGTATTGACTTCTTAATCATATAGTGTCCTTCCTTACCCTTTGTGGTGAATTTTAAAGTCTATTTTGTCAGAGATTAATATTTCCACTCCCGCTCTTTTTTGAGTATTGTTTGCTTGATATATTTTTTCCATCCTTCGAGTTTTAGTTTGTGTCTTTAAGTCTAATGTGTGTCTCTTATAGGCAGCATAGAGACGGATCATGTTTTTTTAATCCAAACTGCTACTCTCTCTTTACTGGTGCATTTAGTCCTTTTACATTCAGCAAAATTATTCATAGGTATGAGTTTAGTGCTGTCACTGTGATGTCTTTTTTTATGCTGTTCACAATTTCTTTGTTCCACCTAATTTTCTGTGCTGAGTCGTTTTTCTGTATGTATTTTCATCTTTTTCACCGTTGTTTTCTATTTGCTGAGCCTTTACGTTCTTCTAGTTTTTTATTTTGACTTGCAGGATTGTTAGTTTCCTTTGTGGTTACCTTACTATTTACCCCTATTTTTCTAAGATTATACCAGTGTTTTATTTCTGTATATTGCCTTGATTTCCTCTCCATATGAAAAATCTATGTCTACATTTTTATGTCCTTTTTTGTTTTAATGTCATCTTTTACATATTGATATGTTTCCCTATTTTCAGTGTTTAGCTTTGATTTACTTTTGCATCTTCCCTATCTGGGTTGATATCTGGTTGCTCTGTCCTGTGTTCTAGTCTCGGGTTGTTATCTGATGTTACTGATTTTCTGACTGGAAGACTCCCTTTAGTATTTCTTGTAATTTTGGTTTGGTTTTTGCAAATTTCCTAAACTTCTGTTCATCTAGAAATGCCCTAATTTTGCCATATTTGAGAGACAGTTTTGCTGGATATATAATCCTGGCTGGCAGTTTTTTTCTTTACGATTTTATATATTTCATCCCATTGCCTTCTTGCCTGCATGGTTTCTGCTGAGTAGTCTGAACTTATTAACTCTCCTTTGTAGATGAATTTTCATTTATCCCTAGCTGCTCTTAAAATTCTATCTTTGGTTTTTGCAAGTTTGATCATAACATGTCTTGGTGACTTTCTTTTGGGATCTACCTTATGTGGGGTTCAATGGGCATCTTGGATAGATATCTTGTCATCTTTCACAATATCAGGGAAGTTTTCTGACAACAAATCTTCAACAATTCTCTCTGTATTTTCTGTTACCCCCCAGTTCTGGTACTCCAATCACTCGTAGGTTATTTCTCTTGATAAAGTCCTACATAATTCTTAAAGTTTCTTTTTTTTAATTCTTTTATCTGATTCTTCCTCAAATAAGTTGGTGTCAAGAACTTTATCTTCAATCTCATTAATTCTGACTTCCCTTACCTCAATTCTGCTATGACTTTCTATTGAGTTGTCCAATTCTGACATTTTATTGTTAATCTGGATTTCTGATTGTCGTCTCTCTATGGATTCTTGCAGCCTGTTAAATCTGTCATTATGCTCTAATCTTTTTAATTTCCTCTGTTGCATGTTCTGCGTTTTGCTTAATTTACTTCCTAATTTCTTGATGAATTCTGTTTATTAATCTTTTGTATTCTGCCTCCAGTAATTCCAAGAAATTTTTCTTCTCTGGAAAATTTCTAGATTATTTTGGGAACGTGATGAAGCCATCGATTGCCTCTTTATGTGATTTGGTATTGACTGTTGTCTTCAAGCCATCAATGAGTTATATTTTATGTTGGCTTACTGTGTCCTAGGTTCTTGTTTAGTTTTGATATGCCCAAATAGGCTGCTTGTATGAGCTAGTTTGATTTTTGGCACCTTTGAAGCTCTAATGTCCTGTCACCAGGTGGTTAGATGTTACTAGATATGTAAGCTCAGTAGTCTGCCCACTCCTCCTGTATGGATTCAGCTTAGATGCCCAGGTAGATAGCCACCAAGTGTGTGATTTAGGCTCTCACATTCCTAGACAGGCATGGGTGCTTTATGTAGGCACAGACATCTGGCCGAAGCTGGGGGACACACTCTGAGCAAGACGGGGCTGACGGCCGCCTCCGAGTGTCCAGAAGGAAGGCGTGTCCCTGTTCCCTAGAGCGCATAGGTAGGTGGGTTTTGCAGCCGCACTATGAGCGGCCAGTGCTGTCGTAAGGACTGGGCGGCACCTCTTATTCTTGGGCCCCATCGCAGGTGGCTAGGTGGCGTGGGTGGAGCCACCAGTCCTCAGGCCTAATGTGGGCAGGTGAAGACCCTGCTTAATGGGCAGAGCAGTATCAAATGTCAGGAACCTGCCACTTCATAGCTGAAACAGTTGAAGTTAAACTTCAGGTATATACCGTGTTGTACTGCGGTGATGAGAGCCTATGCTGTTGAAATGGGCCCACACAAATCTCTGCAGGGGGAAACGCTCTCAAAGTCCATGGATCCCTTATGTCTGTGCCTAGGTAAAGGTGCTGTGCCTACTCTGAATTCCTGGCTTAAAGGAGCCGGCAGTTTTTTTCCCATTTAATTTGTTCACTCTCCAAGGCTAGGAGAATGGCTCAGGGCATGTGACGGATCCTATTTCCAGCCCAGGGGACTCAGCAGTTGCTGAAGCCAGTCCAGGACCCGGTGCAGAGCACGGAGCAAGGACGTAAACAGGAGACAGTTTTTTCCCTAAGGGGGGTGTTTTTGATCCATGTGGTAGGCCGGATGCAAGTACTTATCTTTCGCTGGATCGACGGCTGCTTCTCACTGGTTCTGGGTAGATTCTCTGCTAGCTTTCTCCCGGTGCAGGATACGCCTCCCAAGCACCGCTACTTGCCTACCCACCATTCACCCATGAGCTGATCAGGCCTGAAGGGCTCAGGCTCTCGCCAGGTCAAGTCTCGCACCTCCTCGCTACTTCCAAACCATCTCTCTCCCCCGCCACTCAGTCTGGTTCCTCAACTATGCCTTAGATGTTCAAGGCTCCTATATTATCATATATAATTGATACACTTGTTTATTTGGGTCTTTGTTGTAAAAGGGTCCACCAGAAGCATCTGACTACTCCGCCATCTTGGGCCCACCCTCCAAGATCAGTAGTCTTTTAAGACATTTCCAGTACCTTTATCCCTACTCTCTTATTTGTTTCTACTGTTTTTCTCTCCCTTGATAAGTCTTCCCACCAGTATACTCTCAACCCCAATGTTTTATTGGCTACAGGAATTTCCACTCAGATAGAGAAACATTACCTCTAAATAAACAGAATAAAAACTATACTGTCTATCCACCACTTCGCCAATTAGAAAGTACTATGAACAAGCATTTTTTGTATTCCCACTTCAACACATGAACTTATAAATTCTCTTATTCTTACCATTTTTATTTGATCAAAGCGGAATAGAAAGGAACTTGGCTAGCCTGGCAAGATGCATTACCTCCGGGTGTTTTAATACACCACTGCAAAATCCTGGGCACTTTCCCTCCTCTCTTTTTCTTATCCTTCAGCTCTCCAGGAAGGTTTCCCTAGTTTTTCATACTAAAGTAGCTCTTGTCTTATGCTTCCCAATGTGACACATGTCTTTGTTTATTGTAAATACTTATTAAACTATCTGTAAGTGCTAAGCCTTGGTCAACCCATACAGTATCTACTAACTACATGTGACTACTGAGCACCTGAAATACAGCTAATGCAAATGAGAAATTTTATTTAATTGTAATTAATTAAAATCTTAAAACTGGAACAGTTTAAATATTTTTCTATTAAACACAAGTTTATTGGTTTTGTGAGACTACGTTTCATCTTAACTATTAAGTTGCATAAAATGTTACCATTATATTACAATAAGCATATACTTTTTACTTGTCTTTAGTGTGTGGCAACTTGTAGCACCCCACCGGACCAGGGGCAGGTGTGGATCTGTGGGACACAGGTTGGATTCCAAAAGAAGAGGAATAAAAGTCATGTTGATCAAATAAGGCTTTATTAGGGAGCTTACATTCAGAGGTCAGTGTCAAGATTCTTGGCACAGACAACGAAGCATCAAGTGTCACCCAGGTAGAGGTCCGAACACAACAATGAATGGTGCGTGTTTATACACCTTTCGCTTACGTGCGAAGATACATGTAGAGGAGCCAGAAAAAACATGTCTAGTCTAAGATGGATGAGGTTGTTTTTGTAATAGTTAATGGATTCCAATTGACATTACCACAAAGTCAGGTATTTGGTGTGTTTTTTGCTGGCCCAAGTCACTGCTCACTAAGTACTCTGGTTCTCTCCTAGAGACCTTTACAGGCAGGATCCATCTTGCATTGTTCAAGCTCTGTCACTACTGTAAAAGTTTAAAATTATGTAAATAGCATTCCATTTCTATTAGGCAGTGCTACACTAGACTAAGCTCTGCGATGCAAAAGACCATGTCTAGCATGCTCACTATTATACGACCAGCATCTAGAATATGGCAGGCATTTAATAAGCATTTACTGAATAAATAAGTACTTATTCTGGTTTTACAGATAAGCAACCTGAGATCCATTCAGGGTAAGCAGCTTCAAGCAACCTGAGATCCATTCAGGGTAAGCAACTTCAAGAGTACACAACTTATAGTGGTGGAACTTTGAAGAGAACCTAAGCCTGACTCCCAGGTACATACAACTCTGCCCCTAAAATTAGTTTTTGGCTGTTTAACTTTATAAGCAAGTCAGGTGAGGCAAACTTAGGCAATGGTAAACCTTGAGTCAAATTAATTCTCGTTATATTTTTAATACTTTCCCCTCTTAAAAGGCTGAAAAAATACAGTACTAATAAACAAGTAAAAAATGTATAAAGTTACAGTCCACTAATGTTAAGTATACGAATAGATTGCTTACACTTCAGAAATTAACTCCTAGTTAAAATCCTGGTTTGGAAAACAAACGAGAGGAATAAATTATAACATCTACCATTTGCTGAACATTTATTTGATCATAGGAGAAAAAATAACAAACCAGTTAAGTTCATTTTGACTCATGGTGACCCCATAAAATATACCATTTAATCCTCCCAAAATCCTATGACATAAGTATTCTAGTTTTATAGATGAGAATTTGGTGGCTTAGGGACGTAAAGAAATTTGCCCATATTCACATAACTAGTAAGCAGCACAGCCAGGATTAAAACAGGTGGCTGGGCTGTTTAACCAGTAAACCAGCAGGATGCATTACAGACACCAAGACCCCAAAACCTAAAACTTAGAATCTTGAAAAAGGGGAGGCCCACAAATCTGCATTTTAAAAGCCATTTTAGATGATTTTTATACTATTAAAATTTACAAAACCATACACTAACTACACTGAATTAGAATTCAAACTGTATAAGTAAACTAAAAACACAAAGAATTTCCAGAATCAAATTCAAAACCACAAGTTTCTCTGTGCATGCTTGAAATTTTTTTACTGGAGTAAAATGTACACTGTTCAGTGAGAAAGTAAACATGTTTAAGAAATTTCTCCTAATCCCTCACATTCCAGTGGTTTGAGGCTAGAAGGAAATACTGAATAAGAGACAGCGTGCTGGTCATGAGACACTGTATTCTGGATTCCACTCCCTCCTACCTGAATCTGTTCCATCACTCAGCCCATCATTCAACCATGCTCTACTATGAAAAAAAAGAAAAAAAAGGAAAAAATCTCCCTCACCATAACTCCCTCTAGATACCCGCTTACTCCTTCACCTCCCCAACAAACTTATTCAAAAATTTGCCTACACAAATATCTAATGTATTCTTTCAAACACTGCAAACTTATTTCTTTCCCAATTTCTCTATCAAAACTGTTCTCACAAGGCAGAGCCAGCATGGCACCTAGACAGATGCACCACACTGTCCCTCTACAGCAAAGACAGGAAAAACTAAGTAAAACAAATACAAATCTCAATTCTGGAAACCTAACCATTAAATGAAGGCATAAAGAACTATATCAAATACCAAACGGAAAAAGCAACTGATGGAAAACAACAGAGACGGAGAACAGGTATGGAGTGGAGGAGTCCTGCCAACTAATAAGGTACTGCATGGCCATCTTAAAACACAGCCAGCAATGACCCCATACAGGGAGTGTGGGAAGGGAAACTTCAGGGAGCTCCCAACAGGAGACAGAGAATTCAGTATCCAGAGAAACACGCTTTCCCAACCCTCATCTTTCTGGTAAGTAGAAGCAAGAACCCTCTCCAACCCAGCAGCCCCCACTACCAGGGTCCACAATATGAGCCACTCAATCCCTGGGGCCTGCCCTGAAACCTCCCACCATACAACTTTTTTTTTCCTCCTTTTCTTTTTCCCTCCCACTTAGCCCTGTGCATCACTTCTCCTCTCTTCCCACCAGCACCCATTTTGACGGGACAGCTAGAGAGCCACTGGCCCACTGCCACGGGTCTGATCCACACCCACCCACCGGCACCCGCCGTACTGGCATTTTTTTTTCCTTTTTTTTCTCCTTCCTACAGTCTTATAACTACCTCCCGTCCTGTCGCACCAGTCCCCAGATCTGCACTGCCCCAACTCATCAGCCTTCACTGCATCATTTTATCTTTTCTTCTTTTTCCTTTTTTCCTTTTCTTTTTTCTAGCCCCATACACCACCTCCCTCACTTGCCCACCAGCCCCCGCTGCACCAACAGAAGACCACCAGAGCACCAGTCCACCACTGCCCTAGGTCCACCCCGACCCCACCTGCCAGCCCCCAAACTGCACCATTTTCTTTCTCTTCTCCACCTAGCGCCATATGCCACCTACCCCCTTCCTGCCAGCCCCCAGTTCCACCTTGCCCTCACCTGCTAGCTCCTGACTGCTCTTTTTTTTGCTTTCTCTTTTATTTTTAAAAGATTTAGGAAACAGAGACATCAATGTATCAGTGAGAATACCACCAAAACAATAAAAGGAGAAACAAGCACTGTAAGTATAGAACTTTCAAATGGAGAGGAACTCAAGGTGATACCAAGTAACAAAACGTCACCACCACCAAAAAAAAAAAAAAACTACAATATGACAGCAATAAACTCATACCTATCGATAATCACACTGAATGTAAATGGCTTAAATGTACCCATAAAGAAAGAGTGGCAAAATGGATTAAAAAAAACACAACCCATCAACATGCTGTCCACAAGAAAAACACCTTAGACGCAAAGACATAGACATACTAAAAATCAAAGACTTGAAAAAAACATATCAAGCAAACAGTAACCAGAAAACTGCACGAGTGACAATACAAATCTTAGATAAAATAGACTTTAAGGCAAAATTAAGTATAAAAGAAACCAAAAAATATTATATAATTTTTTTCATTGTTCTAAATGAAAGTTTACAGCTCAATCTCTCAGACAAAAATTTATACACATATTGCTATGTGGTTTATCTGCAATCCTCACAATCTGACAGCACACTCCCCCTTTCCATCCTGGGTTTCTTGTGTCAATTCAACCAGTTCCTGTCCCTTCCTGCATTCTCATCCTGCCTCCGGTCTCGTGTATCTGATGGAAATAAGAAGCACACTCTTCACAACTATTGTTTTATGTTTTACAGTCCAGGCTAATCTTTGAAGAGTGGGCTTCGGGAATGGTTTTAGCTCTCGGTTAAAAGAGCATCTGGAAGTTGTAGCTTCAGGGGTTCCTCCAGTCTCAGACCATAAAATCTGAGTTCTCCACACTTTTCTCCCACTCTGTCCAGGAATCTGTTGTGTTCCTTGTCGGGGCGGTCATTGATGGTACCGGGCACCATCTAGTTCTGGTCTCAGGCTGATAAAATCTCTGGTCTGTGTAGCCTTTTTGTCTCTTGGGCTAATATTTTCCTCGTGTCTTTGGTGTTTTTCATTCTCCTTTGCTCCAAGTGGTTTGAGACCGATCAATGCATCCTAGATGGCCGCTCACAAGCTTTTAAGACCCCACACGCCACTCATCAAAGTGGGATGCAAAACATTTTCTTAATAAAGTATCGTGCCAATTATATAATTATTAAACGAACAATCCACCAAGAAGACATAACCCTAATAAACATCTATGCATCCAATGGTGAGGCACCAAAATATATTTTAAAAAAACTCTAACAGCACTGAAAAGAGAAACAGTTCCACAATAATAGTGGGAGACTTAAACCACTCTCAGTAATAGAGCATCTGGAAAGAAACTCGACAAAGATACATAAGATGTAAAGACCACAATAAACCAACTTGATCTCATGAACATATTTAGTACACTCCACCTAACAGGAACAAAGTACACAATCTTTTCCCACACCATGGGCCACATTCTAGGCCACAAAAGCAACCCTCAATGAAACCCAAAACATCAAAATAATACAAAGCTTTCTCTCTGATCACAATGCCAGAAAAATAGAAATCAATAACAGAAAGAGCAAGGAAAAAAAATCAAATACTTGGAAACAGTAACATCTTGCTTAAAAACAACTGGGTAACAAAAGGAATCAAAAATTTCCTAGAATCAGGGGACCTCATACCACCAAGAAAGCAGTGCCAGGAGCAAAGCATGTCCTTTGGACCTGGGGTCCCTACGCGGAGAAGCTCCTAGTCCAAGGGAACACTGATGAGAAGAAGGCTGACAGGGAAAGCCTTCCCCTGGAGCTGATGCCCTGAATTTGGACTTTAACCTAGTTTACTGCAAAGAAATAAATTTCTCTTTGTTGAAGCCACCCACTTGTGGTATTTCTGCTGGAGCAGCACTAGATGACTAAGACAGAATTTGGTACGCAGTGAGTGAGGTGCTGTTCTAACAATTACCTAAAATGTGGAAGTGGTTTTGAAACTCAATGGATAGACGAGCTACAGCAACAGAGAACCAACAGTGGCAGAACCAGGAGACCAGTGCGAAACAGCGCTGTAACCAACCCACAGAGAGAGCTGAGTGCCTGTAGGCATGAGGATTTCTGGTGGAGTGGGGTGCCTCCAGGCACTTACGGTGCAGCTACCGAGCTTTGGAACACTTGCCCCAGCAGAGCAGATGTGAGCATTGAGGCCCGAGAGCCAACAGGCCACAGGAAACAGAAGCAGAAGCTGAAGAGACAAGGAACACAAGAAGCCAAGCTGCCTCAGTCTCAAAAGCTTTTGGCAAAAAAAAAAAAAGAAAAAACGACACACACCTAAAAAGAAACATCTGACAACAACAAAAAATGAAAGCCACCTCCAAAACACAAAATTAATTACTAAACAATGATACCATATAATCAATTTTTAGCAGTATGTTTCAAAATTACAACCTGTAAAATTCAATGAATGAAGCTAAGAATATAATACTAAAGTATTACAAACACAGCTTTAAATTTCCAGAATATTTTGTTTAAACACCAGGCTAAATAATTTTGATGATTTCAGATGCCTATAAAACACATGTAAGTTTGAAAATGTAGCATTCGTTTATTAATTCATTCATTCCTTAAAACTTTTATTTATCACACATGTACTGAATGCTGACTAGCTGGTAACTATTCAACCCTGAAGAAGACTTGCTTCCCATTCTCAAGAAGTTGACTTTGTTTTTTTTAATTGTACTTTGAAGGTTTACACAGCAGACTAGTTTCTCATTAAACAATTAGTACATACACTGTTTTGTTACACTGGTTGCCAACCCCATGACATGTCTGCACTCTCCCTTCTCAACCCTGGGTTCCCAACCACCGACTTTCCTGTCCCCCACTCACCCTGCTTTCTGGTCCTTGCCCCTGGGCTGCTGTGCCCCTTTGGTCTCATTTTGTTTTGTGGGCCCATCCAATCCTTGGTTGTGAACCTCAGGAGTGACTTCATTGCTGAGCTAGGAGGGTGTCCGGAGGCCATACTCTTGGGGTTTCTCCAGTCTCTGTAAGGCCAGTAAGTCTGGTCTTTTTTTGTTAGTTGCAATTTTGTTCTACGTTTTTCTCCAGTTCTGTCTGGGACCCTACACTGTGATCCCTGCCAAAGAAGTTCATATTTTAATAAAAAGGGGAGAAAAAAATTTCCTAGAATCAAACGGGAATGAAACCACATGATACCAAAATATTTTGGACACAACAAAGGTAATATTCAGAGATCAGCTAATAGAAATAAACACAAACATGAAAAAAGAATAGGCCAGAATCAAAACATCAGCCCTACAACTCAAATAAATAAAACAGCAAAACAAACACACAGACACAGAAAAAGGAAATAATAAAGATTATAGCAGAAATGACATAACGAACAGAAAAAAAACGGAAACAACAAGACCAGAAGTTGGTTCCTTGAAAAGATCAACAAAATCAACAAACCACTGACCAAACTGACAAAAGAAAAACAGGAAAGGAATCAAATAACCCAAATAAGAAATGAGATAAGAGACATTACAACAAATCCAACTGAAATCAAAAGGACCATAACAGAATATTTCAAAAAAATAAGCTCCAAAAAATGTGAGAACTTAGAGAAAACGGACAAATTTCTAGAAACACACTATCTACCTAAACTAACACAAACTAAAACAGAAAATCTAAACAGACCCAAAACAAGAAAAGAGACTGAATACGTGTTAAAAAAAAAAAAAAAAGCCAAAACAAAAAAAAAAATTTTCCCAGCTTCACTGGAGATATCTACTAAACATTCATAAAAGAGCTCACAACTGTACTACTCAAACTATTTGGGAACATAGAAAAAGAAAGAATGCATAATCATCATACCAAAGCATAACATACCACAAAAAAAATTATACACCAATGCCTCTCAGAAATACAGATGCAAAAATTTTAGCCAGTAAAATTCAGCATCTTATCAAAAAAATAACATACCACAACCAAGTGGAATTCATACTAGGTATTCAAGAATGGTTCAACGTTAGAAATCAATTAAAGTAATCCACCACATAAATAAAATGAAACAATCATATGATCATCTCAATCACACAGAAAAAGCATCCAATACAGTCCAATACCCATTCCTGATAAAAATTCTCAATAAAAAAGAAACAGAAAGAAAATTCCTCAATATAATAAACAACATCTATAAAAACCAATAGCTAACATCACTCTCAACACAAACAGGCTGAATGCATTCCCTCTGAGAATGGAAATAAGAAAAGGGTGCTCTTTTAACACTACTCCTATTTAACATTGTGCTGCAAGTCCTAGCTATAGCAATAAGGAAAGAAAAATAAAGGGTATCCAAATTGGAAAGGAAGAAGAAAAACTGTCCTTATTTGCAGATAATATGATACTATATATAGAGAACCCAAGTAACTTCACAAGAAAATCACTGAAAATAATAGATTCAACAGAGAAGTAGGATACAAGACAAACATACAAAAATCAGTGGAATTCTTGTACACCAACAAAGAAAAACTACGAAAAGGAAATCAGGAAAACCACAGCATTTATAATACCCCTAAAGAGATAAAGTACTCAGTAATAGATCTAACCAAGGATGTAAAAGACCTACACAAAGAAAACTACAAAACACTACTGCAAGAAAACAAAACACAGCTACATAAATTGAAAAACATACCATGCTTATGGATTGCTGTTGTTCTCACACTTAATATTGTGAAAATGTCAATTCTACCCAAAGCAATCTACACATATAATGCAATACTCCTGACCCAAATACCAACAGTAATCTTTAATGAAATGAAAAAACTAATCACCAAATTTATATGGAAAGCAAAAAGTCCCCAGACAGACAAAGCATTATTGAAGAAAAAAATAAAGCAGAAAGTCTCACACTATCTGATCTCAGAACCTACTATACTACCCACGGTAGTCAAAATATCGTTACTGGTACAGTTACACACACATAGACGAATGTAACAATCAAGAACCCAGAAATAAATCCATCCACATATGGTCAGCTGATCTTTGACAAAGGACAAAAATCCATTAAATGGGGAAAAGACAGTTTTATAAAAAATAGTGCTGGTAAAACTGAATGTCCAGCTGTAAAAAAAAAGGAAACAAAACCCATATCTCAAATCATACACAAAAATTCACTCAAAATGGATCAAAAACCTAAATATAAAACTTAAAATGATAAAGATCATGGAAGAAAAACTGGCACAACGCTACACAGACCTAATATGTGACATAAATAAAACACAAACCATAAATAACAACACACAAGCATCAGAAAATAAACTAAATAACTGGGAGCTCCTAAAAATTAAACATGCTTATCAAAAAACTTAACCATAAGAGCAAAAAAAGAACCTGCAGACTGGGGAAAAAAATTCTGGCTACGCTATATCCAACAAAGTCTAATCTCTGAATTCTACAAAATATTTCAACAACTCAACAACAACAAAAAAATTCAACTAGAAAATGGGCAAAGGATATGAACACACACCTCACCAAAGGAGACATTCAGTCAGCTAACACATACACGAAGAAATCCTCACAATCGTTAGCATTAGAGAAATGCAAATCAAAGCTATCACATACTACCTCACCCTGACAATAATGGCACTGATCATAAACAAGTAAAAAATGCTGGAAACATTGCAGGGAAATTAGAACACTTATGCATTGTTCGTAGGAATGTAAAATGGTACAACCACTACATAATATGCTACCTCCTTAAAAACCTAGAAATACACAAGCGGGGATAAAATGGCACAGTAATCAGAAGTTTCCACTGGTCTCGCTTAGAAAGAAGACCCAAAAAAACGTGTACCGATTATATACAACAATCTAAGAACCTTGAACATTAAAAGTAAAGTTGAGGAATCAGACTGAGTGGCATGGAGAGGAACAGTTCAGGAGCAGCGAGGAGTAGCCAGAACTGACCTGGCAAGAGCCTGAGGCCTTTAGACCGGATCAGCCAGTGGTGCACGGTAAGGCAGGCAAGGAGCGGCACTCGGGCCGTTTTCCACATCAGGAGACACCCAGTAGCAGGCAATCTACTCGGCCATCCAGAACTAGTGAGAAACAGCCCTCAATCGGCAAAAGATAAGCACTTGCATCTGGCCTACCACGAGGATCAAAAACACTCCCCTTAGGGAAAAACCTCTCTCCCATATACCTCCTTGCTCTCTGATCTGCACTGACTCCCAGACCAGCTTTACCAAATGCTGACTCCCCTGGGCCGGAAGCAGGACCTGTCACATGCCCTAAGCCATTCTCCCGGCCTTGGAAACTGGACAAATTAATGGTGAAAAAAACCTGCCGCTACCCTAAGCCTGGAATTCAGGGTAGGCACAGCACACTTGCCGAGGCACAGGTATAAGGGATCCACACACTTTGAGTGCGCTTCCCCTGCAAAGACTTGTGTGGGCCAATTTCAACGGCGTGGGCCAATACCACAGTACAACAGGGTATATTTCTGAAGTCTAACTTCAACTGTTTCAGCTATGAAATACAGGTTCGTGACATTTAACACTGCTCTGCGCATTAAGCAGGGTCCTCACCTACCCACATCAGAAGCCTGAGGACTGGTGGATCCACCATGCCACCTAGCCACCTGCAACAGGGACGCAAGAATGAGACGTGCCCCACAGTCCTTACAACCATCAGCACTGGGTGCTCATATCGCTGCAAAACCCACCCACCTACGCACTCTAGAGAACTGGGACGTGCTTTCTTCCTGGACACTTGGGGGTGGCAGTCGGTCCCCTGCCTTGCTCAGTGTGTGTCCCCCTGCTGAAGCCGGATGCCTGTGCCTACACCACCCATGCTTGTCTAGGACTGTAGGTGAGAGCCTACACCACACACTTGGTAGGTAACTAGCTAGACACTTGAGCTGAACCAATACAGGAACAGTGGGCAGACTCCTGGATTCACATACTTCGTAGCAGTTCTGGCCACCGGATGGCAAAGACGCCAGAGCTTCAGGGGCACCAGTGATCAGGCTAGCTCACACGAGCAGCCTATTTGGGCATATCAAAACAAAACAAGAATCTGGAACACCTGAAGCAAACACAAAATAAACAAATATAATAACTTCTTGCTAGCTAAGAGACAAAAATCAATATCAAGTCTCATAAATAGGCAATCCATGATGGCTTCAACAAGTCCCAAAATAAAGTACCTAGGAATTTTCCAGAAGGAAATAATTTCTTGGAATTAATGGAGGCAAGATACAAAAGATTAATATACAGAACTCTTCAAAAAATAAGAAATTAAAACGCAGAACACAGAACAGAGAAAATTTAAAAAATTAGAGAAAAACATAATGACAAATTTAACAGCCTGCAAGAATCCATACAGACAGCAATCAGAAATCCAGAAGATTAAAAATAAAATTTCAGAATTAGACAACTCAAAAAAAAGTCATAGGAGCAAAATTGAGGCAGGGGAAGTCACAATTAGTGAGGCTGAATATAAGGCACTTGCCACCAACTTATCTGAGTAAAACTCAGATAAAAAGAATTAAAAGAAAAAAAATGAAGAAACCCTAAGAATTATGTGCGATTCTATCAAAACGAATAACCTATGAGTGACTGGAGTACCAGAACAGGGGAGGATAACAGAAAATACAGAGAATTTTTGAAGATTTGTTGGCAGAAAACTTCCCTGATATCCTGAAAGATGACAAGATATCTATTCAAGATGCTCATCAAACCCCACATACGGTAGATCCTGAAACACACCAAGACATATTATAGTCAAACTTGCCAAAACCAAAAATAAGCAAAGAATTTTAAGAGAAGCTAAGGATAAACAAAAAGTCATCTACAAAGGAGAGTCAATAAAAATAAGCTCAGACTACTACTCAGTAAAAACCATGCACGCAACAAAGCAATGGGATGACATATATAAAGCCTTGAAGAAAAAAAATATCAAACAATTATACATCCAGCAAAACTGTCTCTCAAATATGATGGTAAAATTAGAGCATTTCCAGATAAACAAAAGTTCAGGAAATTTGCAAAAACCAAAACAAAACTACAAGAAATACTAAAAGGAGTCCTCCGGTTAGAAAATCAGTAACATCAGATAACAACCTGAGACTAGAACACAGAACAGAGCAACCAGATATCAACCCAGATAGGGAAGACACAAAAGCAAATCGAAACTAAAACACTGAAAATAGAGAAACAAATGTCAATATATAAAAGATAGCGTTAAAACAAAAAAAGGACATAAAAACATAGATACAGATTTTTCATATGGAGAGGAAGCCAAAGCAATATAAAAAAATGAAATAATGGTATAATTTTACAAAAATGTGGGTAAATATTAAGGTAACCACAAAGGAAACTAAAAATCCAATAAATCAAAATAAAAAACCAAAAAAAACAACGACTCAACGAACACAAAATCAACAATGAAAACGATGAAAATACATTAAAAAAAACGACTCAACACAGAAAATTAAGTGAAACAAAAAACATGTGAACAACACACAAAGAAAGACATCAAAACGACACCGCTAACCTCATACCTATCAATAATTACGCTGAATGTAAAAACACTAAATACACCAATAAAGAGACAGAAAATACCAGTTTGGATTAAAAAAACATGATCCGTCTATATACTCCCTACCAGAGACACACATTAAATCTAAAGACACAAACTAAAACACGAAGGATGGAAAAAATATTATCAAGCAAACAACATTCAAAAAAGAGAAGTGGCAATATTAATCTCTGATAGAACAGATTTTAAAATAAAATTCACCACACAGGATAAGGAAACTATATAATGACTAAATACACCTGGAACACATAACCATAAATATGCACCAATGACAAAGCTCCAAAATACATAAAACGAACTCTAACATCATTAAAAAGAGAGATAGACGGCTCCACAATAATAGTAGGAGACTTCCACACACCACTTTCGGTGAAGGACAGAACATCCAGAAAGAAGCTCAACAAAGACACAGAAGAGCTAAATACTACAATCAACCAACTTGATCTCATAAACAAATACCGAACACTCCACAAAACAGCTTTCTTTTCTAATACATATGAAATATTCTCCAGAATAGACCACATACTAGGCCATAAAGCAAGCCCTAACCAAATCCAAAACATCGAAATATTACAAAGCATCTTTTCTGACCATAAAATCATAAAAGTAAAAATCAATAAAAAGCGAGGAAAAAAATTACATACGTGGTAACTGAACAACATCTTCCCCAAAACCTACTAGGTTAGAGAAGAAATTGAGCAGGCAATAAAGAAATTCATAGAATCAAATGAGAATGAAAATACATCCTACCAGAACCTTTGGGACACAGTGAAAGCAGTGCTCAGACGTCAGTTTATGACCATAAACGTACACAGCCAAAAAGAAAAAAGGGTCAAAATCAAAACATTAACCTTACACCTCGAACAAGTAGACAGCGAGCAGCAACAGAAGCCCTCGAGCACCAGAAAAAATAATAAGAATTAGAGCAGAATTAAATGAAATAGAAAACAAATAAATCATTGAAAGTGTTAACAAGACCAAAAGCTGGTTCTTTGAAAGGATTTAAAAAAATCAATAAACCACTGGCCAAACTGACAAAAGAAAAACAAGAGAGGAAGCGAATAACCAATATAAGAAATGAGATGGGTTATATAACAGACCCAAACAAAATTAAAACAATCATAACAAAATACTATGAAAAACTGTACACTAACAAATTTGAAAACCTAGACAAACTGGACAAATTTCTAGAAACTCGTTGGCAGAACAACTAAATGAACCAATAAAAAAGAGATTGAAAAAATAATTTAAAAACGCCCAACCAAAAAAAAAAGCCCTGGCCCAGATGTCTTCACTGGAGAATTCTACCAAAGTTTTAGAAAAGAGTTAACACCACTACTACTAAAGATATTTCATAAAAAAGGATGGAATACTCCCAAATTCATTCTATAAAGTAAGCATAAGCCTGACACAAAAACCAGGTAAAGATACCACAGAAAAAGGAAATTACACACCAATATCCCTCATGAACACTGATGCAAAAATCCTGAACAAAATTCTAGCCAATAAAATTCAGCAACATATCAAAAAAATAATTCACCATGATTCAGTGGGATTTATACCAAGTATGCAGCGATGGCTGAACATTAGAAAAATAAATGTCACCTATCACGTAAATAAAGCAAAACACAAGAAACACAAGATCTTATCTAACGAAGCAGAAAAGGCATTTGACAAAGTCCAACACCCATTCATGATAAAAACTCTCAACAAAATAGAAGGGAAATTCCTCAACATAATTAAGGCCATTTATACAAAGCCAATAGTCAATAAGAACGCTACTGGAAATAATAGAAGATTTCAGCAAAAATCAGTTGGATTCTTTTACACCAACAAAGAGAACTTCCAGGAGGAAACCACCAAATCAATACCATCATAATAGCCCCCAAGAAAATAAAACACGTAGAAATAAACTTAACCAAAAATGTAAAAACCCTATACAATGAAAACTACAAGATACTATGGCAAGAACCCAAAAGAGACCTACGTAAGTGGAAAAACATACCTTGCTCATAGATAGGAAAACTCAACATTGTGAAAATGTCAATTCTACCCAAAGCAATCAACAGATACAATGAAGTTCCGATCCAAATTCCAACGGCATATTTTAATGAAATGGGGAAACAAATCACCAACTTTGTATGGAAAAGGAAAAGGCCTCAAATAACTAAAGCATTACTCAAGAAGAAGAACCCAGTGGGAGGCCTCACACTACCTGACTTTAGAACCTATTATACAGCCACGGTAGTCAAAACAGCCTGGTACTGGTACGACAAATACACAGACCAATGGAACACAACTGAAAAACCAGACATAAAATCATCCATGTATGAGCAGCTGATCTTTGACAAAGGACCAAAGTCTGTTAATCGGGGAAAAGTCAACCTCTTTAACAAATGATGCTGGCATAACTGGATATCCATCTGCAAAATATGAAACAAGACTCATACCTCCCACTATGAACAAAAACTAATTCAAAATGGATCAAAGACCTAAATATCAAATCGAAAACGATAAAGATCATGGAAGAAAAAACAGAGACAACGCTAGGAGCCCTAATACATGGCATAAACACAAACAAAGCCATAAGTAATAACGCACAAGCACCAGAAGAAACACTAGATAACTGGGAGCTCCTAAAAATCAAACACTTCTGATCATCAAAAAACTTCACTAAAAGAGTACAAAGACAATCTACAGACTGGGAAAAAGTTTTTAGCTACAACAAATCTGATTAGCGTCTAATTTCTAAAATCTATAAAATACTGCAAACCCTCAACAAGGAAAAGACAAATAACCCAATTAAAAAATGGGCAAAGGCGGGACCCAGGCAGACATGGCTGTGGCAGCCTGCTTGTCTGTTTTCCCACTCTTGCCTATTCTGTAATATTCTTCAGACTCGGGCAGACATAGCTGTGGTAGTATGCTTGTCCATTTTCCCACTTTTGTCTGTTCTATGATATTTCCTTGGACTCGGGCACACATGGTTCTGGCAGCACGGTTGTCCTTTTCCCACTTCTGCCCTTTTGAATATATGCCAAATAAGACTCTTTTTGCTTTACTTAAAAAAAAAAAAAGGGCAAAAGATGAACAGCCACTTTGCCAAAGGACATTCAGGCAGCTAACAGACACATAAAGAAATGCCCATGATCATTAACCATTAGAGAAATGCAGATCAAAACTACAATGAGATACCATCTCACCCCAAAAAATCTAGCACTAATCCAAAAAATACAAAATAATAAACGCCGGAGAGGTTGTGGAGAGACTGGAACACTTACACACTGTTGGTAAAATGGTACAACCACTTTGGAAATCGATTTGGTGCTTCCTTAAAAAACTAGAAAGGAAAGTATCACACAATCCAGCAAACCCACTCCTTGGAATATATCATAGAGAAATAAGAGCCATCACACGAATATATATATACACACCTGTATTCATTGTAGCACTGTTCACAATAGCAAAAAGATGAAAACAACATACGTGCCAATCAATGGATGAATGGATAAACAAATTATGGTATACCCACACAACAGAATACTATGCAACAATAAAGAACAACGATCACACCATTAAACATAACATCGAGGAATATAGAGTGCAGTCTGCTGAATGAATTTAGCCAGTCATAAAAGGACAAGTATTATATAAAACCACTATTATAAAACCTCAAGAAAAGGTTTAAACACAGAAAAAAACATTCTTTGATGGGTACAAGGGTGGGGATGGACGGTGACGGTTATTCACTAACTAGATAGTAGACAAGAATTATCTTAAGTGAAGGGAAGAACAGCACACACTACAGAGGAAGTCAGCACAACTGGCCTAAACAAAAGTTAAGAAGTTTTATGAATACAAACGCTTCAAGGGACAGAGTAGCAGGGTCTGGGGTCCGGGAACCATGCTTTCAGAGGACATCTAGATCAACTGGCATAACAAAGTTTATTAAGAAAACGTTCTGCATCCTACTTTGGTGAGTGGTGTCTGGGGTCTTAAAAACTAGCAAGCAGCCATTTAAGATGCATTTATTGGTTCCAAGCACCTGGAGTAAGGAGAATGAAAAAGACCAAACACACAACGAAAGTATTAGCCCCAGAGACAGAAAGGGCCACATAAACCAGAGACTGCATCAGCCTGAGACCAGAAGAACTAGATGGTACTCGGCTACCACCAATAATTGCCCTGACAGGGAACACAATGGAGAGTCCCTGATGGAGCAGGAGAAAAGTCGGGTGCACAATTCAAATTCTAGTAAAAAGATCAGACTTAATGGTCTGAGACTGGAGGAACCCCAGAAAGCATGGCCTCCAGACTCTTGGTCAACCCAGAAATAAAACAATTCCCGAGGCCAACTTTTCAGACGAAGATTACAGTGGCTTGTTGGACATAAAACGATACTCGTCAAAAGTGTGTTTCTTTGCTCAAGTAGATACTTGCGACTAAATGGGCAGCTTCTGTCCAGAGGTGAGATGAGAAGGCAGAGAGGATTAGGAGCTGAGGGAATGGAAACGGGAAATCAGGGGTGGAAAGGAGGAGTGTGCTGTCACAGTATAGGGAGAGCAATTAGGGTCACGCAGAAACGACTGCATAAATTTTTGTATGAGACACAGGGAACCCAGGGTGGAAAGGGGGACAGTGCTGACACATTGCGGGAATTGCAAACAATGTCACAAAAAAACCTGTATAAGTTTTTGAATGGGAAACTAACATGTGCGTAAACTTTCTCCTAAAGCAAAATAACATTAAAAATATATAAAAATAAAAAAATAAAAGTTGCTCTTTCAATTATTATATTTCTCCACACTTCAAGATGTACAGGCACATACAACACCTACATTCTATTAATTCTATATGTGACGTAGACCTGATCATCAAGTTCAGCAAAATAGTCCAAAATAAAAGGTGACATCAAGAGGTAATGTTCAATGTATATCTTTGCGTGTGTGTTTGTGTGTGTGTGTGTATAGCAGCTAGATAGGACAGTATTCCACAGTACTTTTAAAAGTTACAAAATATAATTCACAACTACACAAACAGGATACGTTTTCTCAGAAATAACAAGAAATTTTTCTGATATTCAAATCTTCACAGAATTATTTCCTGTTTATTTTTTGTCTTAACAGTATAACAAACAAAAGGAAAAACAGTCACCCATGATGCCACTATTCATTCATTCCAAAAACATCTATTGAGTACAAAATTATTTATCACACTCTGGGATACTAACCTAACAACCAATTTAATATTTTCCTGCGACATTCCAATCTTCTGAACAAACAGATTTTTTATACAGGTAATCTTAAAATTAACAATGTTGTAGTCTGCTGTTTTTGTTTATATAAGACAACAGAAAGCTTCTGATACTCTACAGAAGTTCTACTATTTATTAGAATGGAAATAAAGCCCACAAATTTAAGAGACTCCAAAGGACATTTTACTTGTACATAACAATGCATGTACTGCTTCAGATTTTCCAAGAAAAATGGAAAACATTATTCAGGTTGTCTTTCAATTTACACATCCATCAAACAACACTGACCCTGAATTTCAAAATAAATAAAATGATAATGAACATAAAAATTTTCTAAAAGATATGATAAGCATTTATAGAAAAAGCATTGACAAGAAATGCATAAAAATGCTTATATCATCTAATTATACAATTATAGGTAATATATTCTATTTAATTCTGTACTTCCTAGCAGATCAATGATGGATGTTGTTTTTACAGTCAAAAAAGAAAACACTTTAAAGAACTATTCTAAATTAACACATTTAGACTGTAAAAACGGAACTATTTCTCAATCTTCAGTTCCTGTTTCAAAAGGAATAAGAACAAGTGCTCCCCCTGCTGCTTACATAAAAACATTAAACACCATTACATTTCCACAAAAACAAAACTATAACCAGTGGAAAAATAAGTGGTTTCATGGGGATCAGGTGTGAGAAAAGGTATAAGTAGACAGAGCGCAGGGCACTTTGGGGGCAGTGAAACTATTCTGAATGATACTATAATACCAGAAACATGATATTAAGCATTTGCAAAAACACATAAACTGTACATAAAAATTAATCTTCTAAAATAAAAAAAAAATTTTTTTTTCAAAGCAAACATACTACTTATTCAGGAACATAAATTACAATTACACAGGCATTCTCATCGGAAACCATGGGGGGCAGAGGAACTGGCTCGATATCAAGTGCTGAAAAAAAGAACTGTCAACCAACTATATACAGCAAAACTATCCTCCAGGAATGAAAGAGAAATAAAGAACTTTTAACATCAAGACATACAAAAAGTTTTTGCAACTAACAAACTTCTGTGATTGATTAAAAAATGTTCTTCACAGACTTCCTGTAAAATGGTTCTCAGGCAGAAGCATCACGCTGTCCCTCCACAGTAAAGATCCGAAAAACTAAGCCAAACAGAGAAAACAGCAATCCTGAAACCTTAAAACATCAAATGAAGAGATGAAGAACTCAGCCAAGCACCAAATGACAGAGAACGGAATTTCTTCTTAGTTGCTCTGTCCTTTAGTGACAGTGGTGTGTTGAAATCTCCTACTATTATTGCGGAACTGCCAATTTCTCCTTTCAGTGTTGTTAGTTTGTTTTATATATTTTGGAGCCCTGTCATTGGGTGTGTAGATGTTTATTATGGTTATGTCTTCATGATGGATCGTCCCCTTAATCATTATGTAGTGTCCTTCTTTGTCTTTTATGGTAGATTTTGTCTTAAAGTCTATTTTATCTGAGAGTAAAATTGCAACTCCTGCTCTTTTTTCGTAGTTGTTAGTTTAATATATTTTTTTCCAACCTTTGACTTTTAATAAATTCACATCTTTGTTTCTCAGGTGTGTCTCTTGTAGAAAGCATATTGATAGAGCCTGTTTTCTTATCCACTCTGTCACTGTCCGTCTCTTTACGGGTGCACTGAGTCCATTTACAGTCACTATAATTACTGATGTGAATTTGTTGCTGTCATTTTATAGTGCTTTTTTTTTTTGTGGCACTGAAGTTTTCTTTGTTCTACTTACTTTCTTCTGCTGAGTTACTTTTGTTTGTGGATTTTTTTTCATTTTTTTTGTTTTTGTAGGTTTCGTTTCTGCTGAGACTGTTTTCCCTTTTTTTTTAATGAATACATTTGTTAATTTTCTTTGTGGTTACCATGAATTTTACCTTTATCTTTCTAAGTTTGAAGCAGTCTACCATTACTTGATATCGCCTTGCTTTCCTCTCCATTAGAAGGTTCTATACCTATGCCGTTTATTCCCTTTTATTATTTTGATATTGTTGTCATTAACTGCTCTGATTCCCTGTTGTATTTCTTCTGGTTTTGGATAGTCCTTGGAAGTTCATTTCCTAGATTGTTATCTAGCTGGTATGATCCTGCATCCTAGATTATGCCTATGAGCCGAAGTTGTTTGTTCTCAAAGAACTCCCTTTAATAATTCTTGTAAGTTTGGTTTGACTTTTACATACTCCCTTAATTTCTGTTTACCTGGAAAGGACCTAATTTCACCATCAAATCTGAACGAGAGTTTTGCAGGATGTTATTCTTGGCTGGCAATTTTTTTCTTTCAAGATTTTATATATGTCATCCCATTTCCTTCTTGCCTCCATGATTTCTGCCGAATAATCTGAGCTGTCTTATTGTTTCTCCTGTTTGTGACTTCTTGTTTTTCACGAGCTGTTCTCAGGATTCTTTGTCTTTGGTTTTGGCGAGTATAATTATGATATGCCTTGGTGATTTTCTTTTGGGGTCTCTCCTATATGGGGTTCGCTGACCTTCATGGATGGCCAGCTTTTCATCTTTCATAATACTGGAGAAGTTTTCTGTCAGCAGTTCTTCAGTGATCCTCTCTGTGTTTTCTGTTTTCTCCCCCTGTTCTGGAACTCCGAACATTCGCTATTTTTGCTTTTAATTGTATCCCACATAACTCTCAGGGTCACTTTATTTTCCTTTGTTCTTTTTTCCGACTTTTCCTAAAACAGAGTGTAACCAAGTGTTTGTCTTCAACTCCACTGATCATGTCTTCCACCATTTCAGATCTGCTTCTCAGCCCTTCTATGACACCATCCACTTCTGAAATCGTTGTTTGTTATCTTGTGGATTTCAAATTGTTGTCTTTGTAGAATTTCTACTTGTGAATTTATTTTGGCATTTTGTTCCTGCATTATTTTACGAATTCTTCCAATTTTTTGTCTGTATTTTCCAAGAATTTGTCTATTTTTTCCTCATGTTTGTCAGCTTTTTGTCTCATCTCTTGGAGAATTTTGAGTATTAGAGATTTGAATTCCCTATCATGTAGTTCTAGTGCATTTTCTTCCATTAGAAAGTTATCTAGTGTTTTATTTTGGAAGCCTACTGGAACCATCCTGTCCTGTTTTTGTAAATGTTTTGATATTCTCTGCTGTTTTCAGAGCATTTGATAGTTATTTTCCTCATTTATTGATTGTAAATTTGTTACGTCCTATTTTTTTTAATTTGATTATGAGCAGGCAGACTGTGTGTTCTTTATTGTTTGCTTATCTGTGGGCACAATACTTTTTGCCTCCTTCTCCAATTGGCAGGGTCAGGCACTCTGATATGGTACCGCAGGGCAGGTCTAACTGAAGAGGAGTTACTGAGACGGGTTGTTTGTGGCACTTACTACAGCCACCTGGGCGGGTCGGTAGTCAGTGCAGGGTAGGTTCTAGTAGGCCGTGCCTGTGCTGTTTGGTGGTGTGATGTTAAGTGCACGGTGCAGGTAGGCAGGATGTAGCGGGGAGACCGTTATGTTTGGAAATAAGATGGATATGGGAGAGAGGAAAGAACAGGAGCCAAAAACATACAAACAAAAAAGGATCCTAGGAGAGCTTGCCGTTGGAGTGGAGAAATAACAGACTATGAAATGAAGAAAAACAGAAACGGGAAAGGGAAGAAAACAAAAGAATGAATGAATAAAAATCAGAAAGGTTAAAGAACCACAGAGTTCCCAGGGATCCCACCGGTGCAGCTATGAGGTCTGGGGAAGTCACTCTCAGGTGTTGCAGTACAGCCTGGCTAAAAGTTGTACAGATGTACAATGCCAGGTGTTCAGAGAACAGAAAGAGAAAATATAAAGAGACAAGAAATGGAGTAATGAAGAAAACCAAAAAGGAAAAAAGAAACAAAATTAAATAAAAAAGACAACAACAAAAGCCCCCAAAAAACAGGAAAAAAACAAAACAACGAAGAAAGAAATGCCCTCAGGGATCCCTCTGGCCAGAAAAGGGCTCCCAACACAAGAAAAAAAAGGAAAAGACAACAAACAATTCAAAACAAACAAACGAACAAAAGCCCCAGGATCCCACCAGCACGGCAGTCCAGACCGGGAAGCAGCTCCACACTCTAATGGAGCTCCACAGCCCCTCAGGAAGAAGCAAAGATGGCGCACAGAGCCAGGTATTTGAGTGAAAGCAGGGGGAGGCAGTGAGAGGTAAGGAAGAAATCAAAAGCAGCAGAAAACAAAGCAACACCAGCAGCCAACAAATGGCACTCAGGGAGCTACTGCAGGCTGGTGGAATCCAAGCAGCCGGTGTTTCTCGGACAAGAGACTGTGTCCGCAGGAAGCAAAGGGGAACAGATGTGGGTGAAGAAGGGTGGGGAGTGGGAAACCATATATCACAAATTACCAGAGCTCTGCAGCCCCTCAGGAAGACACCACCACACAGAATAATATAGGTATTACTGAAGGCCTAAGAAAAGAGAAAGGAACAGAATTTTTGAATAATGGCTGAAAACTTCCCAAATATGATGACAGTCAAGAACCTGCACATCCAAGATACTGAATGAAGTCCAAGTAAGATAAATCCAAATACAGCCAAATGAAGGCATATCAAAATCAAACTCTCAAAAAGCCAAGGACAAAGAGAAAATTTTAAAAGCAGCATGAGAGAAGCGAAGTACCACATACAAGAGATCTTCAATAAGATTAAGTAACGATTTCTATGCAGAAACTATGCAGGCAAGTGGGCAGTGGGATGACATTCAGAGTGCTGAAAGAAAAGAACTGTCAACTAAGAATACTATATCTGGAAAATTATCATTCAAAAATGAGAGCAAGAAGGTTGGGGGAGCAGAGAGTTTAAGTTAATGGGTGTGAAACAACTAAAACAGAATTAACAAGAATGTTAACACAACATGAAAAATGTAATCACTGCTAGTGATCATTACGGCTAAAAATTGCTGAAGGAGAGCATGTTATATATATTTTTCTCCAAAAGTAAAACAAAATATTAATTTAAAAAATTAGGACAAAATCAAGGTTTCCAGATAAAAGATGAAAAAAATTTGTTACCAACAGACCAATCCTGAAAGAAATACTAAAGGGAATCCTCCAGAGAAAAAGCAAAAACACTTCATAGTAATTTGAAGGTGTACATGCAGGGGGAAGTATTTTTTCATTAAAGGAAACATCTTCATAAGTATAAAAACCAAAGTTAAGATATTGTTGGTTGGTAAATACAACTGATGTGTCCTTCATGCTGTATAACAAAAGAATTAAAAAGTAAAAAATAAACATACACAATAACAGTAACAAGATAAAAGTCAAATTTAAGTTACAGAATATCTAAGATATAAAGATTTAATCAGTGATAGCAACAATATAAACGGAAGGAGAGGAGTGATGCAAGTACAGGGTGTCTGTACGTTACTGAAGTCATCAATATAAGCCACGTAGGCAATAAATTTAAGATGTTAAAGATAATCCTCATGGTAACCACATACAAACTAAAAAACTATTCATGGGAAAAGAAACAAAATCGTTCGGCACACAAGGCCACAAAATTCTATACACAAAAGAACTCAATACTAGAGAAAAAGGGATAAAGATTTAACACACATACAACAAATAAATGGCAGCAAAAACTCCTTTGTCAATAATTACTGTGAATGTAAATGGATAAAAGGCCCCAATCAAGAGGCAGAGACTGACAGATTACACACAAAAACATGGCCCACTCTCTACAAGAAACAAGTCTCAGCCACAAAGACACAAAGAGACTGAATGTGAAAAGACAGAGAAAACCATTCCATGAAAACAGTAATCAAAAGAGAGTAGGCATGGCAATTTTAATATTAAAAAAACTAGATTTTAAATCTGAAACTATTATAAAACGCACACTATATGACAAAAGAATCAATTCATCAAGAAGACATAACAATCATGAATATCTATGCACCTAACCTCAGAGGCCCAAAATTATTAGAAAAAGCGGCAAAATGGCACTCTAGGCAGAAGCACCACGCCGTCCCTCCACAGCAAAGATCCAAAAAACTAAGCTGAACAACAATCCTGAAACCCTAAAACATCAAATGAAGAGATAAAGAACTCAGCCAAGCACCAAAACGGAGTGAGAAAACTGATAGAATGGACAGCAAGGAGAGATCCATGCAGAGGTTCCTTACCAGCTAACGCAGCGCAGATCTGCCATCTTGGACTCCTATCAGAGACCAGCAAACCGGGTACAAGAAAGCAGCTTCACGGACCTTCCAGCAGGAGACAAAACAACCGGTAGACAAATAACCGGTAATTTGCAATATACACTTTCCCACCCCACCCTTCTTCACCCCCACTTGGCCTCCTCAGCTTCCAGCAGCCATAGTCTCTTGTCCAGGAAACACCGGCTGCTTGGATTCCATACAACTGAACAGGCGGCTCTCTGAGTTCTATCTGTTGGCTGCTGGTGTTGCCTTCTTCCACTTCTTTTGATTTTTTCCTTACTTCTCACCACCTCCCCGTCCTTTCACTCAAATACCTGGTTCCATGTGCCATCTCCACTTCCTTCTAAGGAGCTCCAGAGCTCCGTTTGAGTGTGGAACTCTTCCTGCTCTGGGCTGGAATGCTGGTGGGATTCCGGGGCTTTTGTTTGTTTTGAATTGTTTGTTTTCCTTTTCTCAAATTGGGACCCTGTTCTGTCCAGGCAGTGCTACACAGTTTGGGACCTACCCCCTCAGCTTGCCCAGATACACAGAGTGATTCCTGAGGGCATTTCGTTTTTTGCAGTTTTTTTTTGGTCTTGTTTCTCAGGGGGCTTCTCTTGTACTTTTTTAATTTTTTTTCATCTCTTTTTCCCTTTTTGTCTTTATTCATTGCTCAGTTTCTCACCTCACTGTACCCTCTTACTCTTCCTGTTCTCTGAATACCCGGCACTGAACACCTCTACGTCTTCTAGCCAGGCTGTACTACAACACCTAGGAACAACTTCCCCACATCTCATAGCAGCACTGATTGGATCCCTGGGAGCTTTGCTGTTCTTTTTTCTTTCTAATTTTTCTTTACTCACTTTTTCTTTGTTCTTCTTCTCCATTTTGTTATTTTCCATTTCATAATCTCTCGTCTCTCCACTCCAACAGCAAGACCCTCCAGCGCTCGTATTTGTATGTTTCTGACTCCTATTTCTCTCTCCTGTCTCCTGTATCCATCTTAGCTCCACACATAACAATCTCACTCCTCCATCTTGCCTACCTGCACCATGCACTTAACATCACACCACCAAGCAGCACCAGCATGGCCTACTGGAACCTACCCTGCACTGATTACCGGCCTGCCATGGTGGATGCAGTAAGTGCCACAAACCCATCTCAGTAACTCCTCTTCAGCTAGACCTGCCCTGCGGTACCTTATCTGAGCGACTGACCCTGCCAGTTGGAAAAGGCAGCAAAACGTATCCTGCCCACAGACTAGCAAACAACAAAGAACACACAGCCTGCCTGATAAGACATAACCAAATTTAAAAAAAGGATGAAACAAACAAATCTGCAATCAAAAAAAGGGAAAAATAACTACTGAATGCCTGAAAGACAGCAGACAATATCAAAACATTTACAAAAACAGGACAGGATGGTTCCACTAGGCATCCAAAATAAAACACCAACTAACTTTCCAGTGGAAAAAAAGTCACTAGAACTACCTGATAGGGAATTCAAATCCCTAATACTCATAATTATCCAAGAGTTGAATCAAAAGGCAGACAAAAATGAGGAAAAACCAGACAAATTCATCGAAAAGGCAGACAAATTCATGGAAACTACAGACAAAAAAATGCAATAATCCAGGAAAATAATAGAGAAACAAAATGCCAACATAAATTCACAAATAGAAATTATACAAAAACAACAATTAGAAATCCAAAAGATAAAAAGATTTCAAAAACAGACACTGTCGTAAAAGGGCTGAGGAGCAGATTTGAAATGGTGGAAGAGAGGATCAGTAGAATTGAAGACAGACACTTGAATACAACTCTGTTCCAGGAAAACTCAGAAAAAAGGGCAAAGAAAAACAGAGACTCTGAGAGTTATGTGGGATGCAATCAAAAGCAAAAATCTGAGAGTGATCAGAGTTGCAGAAGAGGAAGAGAAAACAGAAAACAGAGGATCATTGAAAAACTGCTGGCAGAAAACTTCCCAATATCATAAAAGATGAAAAACTGGCCATCCAAGAAGCTCAAAAAACCCCATATAAGATAGAACTCCAAAAAAAAAAAAAACCACCAAGGCATATCATAATCACACTCGCCAAAACGAAATACAAAGAATCCTGAGAGCAGCTTGTGTAAAACAAGTCACATACAGAGGACAAACAATAAGACTAAGCTCAAATTATTCGACAGAAACCATACAGGCAAGGCAATGAAGATAACATATATAAAACCTTAAAAGACAAAAATTGCAGTTCAAGAATAATATATCCTGCAAAACTCTGATTCAAATATGATGGTGAAATTAGGTCATTTCCAGATAAATAGAGATTAAGGGACTACGTAAAAACGAAACCAAACTTACAAGACTTATTAAAGGAAGTCCTTCGATCTGAGAACAAACACCTTCAGCTCACAGGCTAAATCTAGGACGAAGGATGGTACCAGCCAGATAACAATCTAGGAAATGAACTCTCAAGGACTATCCAAAACCAAAGAAAATACAACAGGGAAACAGAGCAGTTAATCAGTACATGACAACGATATCAAAACAATAAAAGACGGAATAAACGGTGTAGGTTTAAACCTTCTACTGGAAAAGAAAACAAGGCAATACCAACTAATAACAGACAACTTCAAACTTAGAAAGATAAGGGTACATTTCACAGTAACCATAAAGAAAGTTAACAATCTCAAAAATAGAAAGACAAAGTCTCAACAAAAACAAATGAAAAAAAAATCCACAAACAAAAGTAATTCACCACAGGAGAGTAAAAAAAACAAAGAAAATGTCAGCACCACAAAAAAACCACTACAAAATGACAGCAACAAAATTACATCTATCAATAATTACACTGAATGTAAATGGACTCAATCCACCCATAAAGAGATGAAGAGTGACAGAATGGATAAAAAAACAGGATCCATCAATATGCTGTCCACAAGAGACACACCTTTGAAACATAGACGTGAATTTATTAAAAGCCAAAGGTTAGAAAAAAATATATCAAGCTAAAACCTACCAAAAAAGAGGAGGAGTGGCAATACTAATCTCAGATAAAAACGACTTTAAAACAAATCCACAATAAAAGACAAAAAAGAACACTATATAATGATTAAGACATGATCCATCATAAAGACATAACCATAATAAACATCTACGCAGCCAGTGACAGGGCTCCAAAAAACATAAACTCTAACATCACTGAAGAGAGAAATTGACATTTCCACAGTAATAGAAGCCTTCAACACACCACTCTCAGTAAAGGACAGAACAACTAAAAACAAATTCAGCAAAGATACAGAAGACCTAAAGATCACTTGACCTCATAGATATATATATAAAACACTCCAACAGGTGCAAAGTACACATTCTTTTCCAATGCACATGGAACGTTCTCCAGAATAGACCACATCTTAGGCCACAGAGCAATCCTCAGCAAGATCCAAAACGCTGAGATAATTCAAAGTATCTTCTCAGACCACAATGCCATCAAGGTAGAAATTAACAACAGAAAGAGCAAAGAAAAAAATCAATTACGTGTAAACTGAATAATACCCTGCTTACAAACCATTGGGTAATAGAAGAAATCAGAGATGGAATCAAAAAATTCCTAGAATCAAACAAGAATGAAAAAACATCATATCGAAACCTTTGGGACACAGCAAAAGCAGTCAAATCAAAACATTTAACTACACAACTCAAAGACAACAGCAAAAAAAGCCCACAGCCACCAGAAAAAAGGAAATAATAAAGATCAGAACATAAATAAATGAAAAAGAGGACAGGAAAACAACAGAAAGAATCAACAAAACCAAAAGTTGGTTCTTTGAAAGAATCAGCAAGATCGACAAACCACTGGCCAGACTGACAAAACAAAAACAGGAGAGGATGCAAGTAACCCAAATAAGAAATGAAATGGGCGACATTACAACAGGCCCAACTGAAATAAAAAGGATCACAGCAGAATATTATGAAAGACTATACTCCAACAAATTTGAAAACCTAGAGAAAATGGATAAATTTCTAGAAATACACTACCAACCTAAATCACAACAAAGTGATGTTGAAAATCTGAACAGACCCATAACAAGAAATTGACAAGGTAACAAAAGAAACTCCCAACAAAAAAAAGCCCTGGCAGAGATGGCTTCACTGGAGACTTCTACAAAACATTCATAGAAGAGCTTGTACCAGTACTACTCAAGCTATTTCAAAGCATAGAAAACAAAGCAACACTTCCAAATTCATTCCATGAAGCCAGCGTAATGCTGATAGCAAAACCAGGCAAAGACACCACAAAAAAAGAAAATTACAGACCAATATGTCTCATGAATATAGATGCAAAAATTCTCAACAAACTTCTAGCCAATAGAATTCAGCATCACATCAAAAAAATAATACACCACAACCAAGTAGGATTCATACCAGGTATGCAAGGATGGTTCAACACTAGAAAATCAATCAACGTAATCCACCACATAAATAAAAAGAAGAACCACACGATCATCTCAGTTGACGCAGAAAAGGCATTCGACGAAATCCAACACCCATTCCTGATAAAAACTCTCAATAAAATAGGTATAGAAGGGAAATTTCTCAACACAATAAAGGGAATCTATGCAAAAGCAACGGCCAACATGGTTCTTAACGGAGAGAGGCTGAAAACATTCTCCTCGAGAACAGGAACAAGACAAGGATGCCCTTTATCACCACTCCTATTTAAGTCTGCTGGAAGCTCTAGCTAGAGCAATAAGGCAAGAAAAAGAAATATATGGCATCCAAATTGGTAATGGAGAAGTTAAAGTGTCCCTGTTTGCGGATGATATGATACTATACATAGAAAACCCTAAAGACTCCACGAGAAATCTACTGGAACTAATAGAAAGATTCAGCAGACTAGCACGATACAACATAAACATACAAAAATCAGTTGGATTCCTATACACCAATAAGGACAACGATGGAAAGGAAATCAGAAAAACAATACCACTTATACTTGCTCCTAAAATAATAAAATACTTAAGAATAAACCTAACCAAGGCTGTAAAAGACCTATAAAAAGAAAACTACAAAACACTACTGCAAGAAACCCAAAGGGATCTACATAAATGGAAAAACTTACCATACTCATGGATAGGTAGACTCAACATTGTGAAAATGACAATTCTACCCAAAGCAATCTACAAATGCAATGCAATCCCAATCCAAATACCAACAACATTCTTCAAAGAGACACGAAAACTAATCACTATTATATGGAAAGGGAAAAAGCCCTGAATAAGTACTACTGTAGAAAAAAAAGTTGGACTCACAATACCTGACCTCAGAACCTACTATACAGCTACGGTACTCAAAACAGCCTAGTACTGGTACAACGACAGATACACTGACCAATGGAACAGAATTGAGAACCCAGATGTAAATCCATCCAGCTACAGTCACCTTATCTTCGACAAGGGCCCAAAGTCCATCAAATGGGGAAAAGACAGTCTTCTTAACAAATACTGCTGGCAAAACTAGATATCCATCTGCAAAAAAAATGAAATAGGACCCATACCTCACGCCGTATACAAAAACTACTTCAAAATGGATCAAAGACCTAAATATAAAACCAAAAACTACATAGTTAAAAAAAATAGGACCAATGCTACAGGCCGTAATACACAGCATTAACAGGATACAAACCATAACCATCAACATACAAACCCCAGAAGATAAGCTAGATGACTGGGATCTTCCAAAAATCAAACACCTATGCTCTTCAAAAGACTGCACCGAAAGAGTAAAAAGAGAACGTACAGACTGGGAAAAAAATTTTGGACAGTACAAGTCAGACAAAGTTCTAATCTCCATAATCTACAAGAAAATCCAACACCTCCACAACAAAAAGACAAATAATTCTATTAAAAAATGGACAAAGAAAATGAACAGACACATCACCAAAGACGACATTCAAGCAGCCAACAAACACATGAGGAAATGCTCGCAATCACTAGTCATTAAAGAAATGCAAATTAAAACCACAATGAGATACCATCTCACCCCGGCATTACTGGCACGAATCAAAAACACTGGAAATAACAAATGTTGGAGAGGCTGCGGGGAGATCGGAACTCTTATGCACTGCTGGTGGGAATGCAAAATGATACAACCATTTTGGAAAATGATATAGTGCTTCCTTAGAAAGCTAAAAATAGAAATACCATACGATCCAGCAATCCCTTTCCTAGAAATATAACCTAGAAAAATAAGAGTCGTCACTTGAATAGACACATGCACACCTATGTTCATGGCAGCATTGTTCACAATAGCAAAAAAATGAAAACAACCTAGATGCCCATCAACAGAGAAATGGATAAACAAACTGGTACACACAATGGAGTACTATGCAACGAAAAAGAACAATGTTGAATCTTTGAAGTGTCTCATAACATGGATGAAACTAGAGAACATTATGCTGAGTGAAATAAGTCAATCACAAAAGGACAAATATTGTGTGAGACCTCTATTGTAAAAACCCATGAAAAAGTTCACACACAAAATGTAACAATCTTTGTTGGTTACCAGGGATGGGAGGGGTGGGGGAGAAATACTAAATAGGCAATAGATAAGTGGTATCTTGGGTGAAGGGTGAGACAGTACACAATACTGAGGAAACCCGCACAGTTTGTACAAGGAAAGGTTATGGAAGCTCCATAGACACATCCAAACTCCCTGAGGGACTGAACTGCTGGGCAGAGGGCTGTGGCGACCATGGTCTCGGGAAACATCTAGCTCAACTGGCATAGCACCGTTTATAAACACAATGTTCTACATTCTACCTTGGTGAGTAGTGTCTGGGGTCTTAAAAGCCGGTGAGCAGCCATCTAAGATACTCCATTGCTCTCATCCCTTCGGGAGCAAGGGAGAACGAAGGGAACAAGATACAAGGAAAAGATTAGTCCGAAGGACTAATCGACCACACCTACCAAGCTTTCCACCGGACTGAGTCCAGTACAGCTAGATGGTGCCTGGCTACCACCACTGACTGCTGTGACCAGGATCACAACAGAGGGTTCTGGACAGAGCTGGAGAAGGATGTAGAACGTAATTCTAACTCACAAAAAAAAGACCAGATTTACTGCCCTAAAGGAGACTGGAGAAACCCCGAGTATGGCCCCCAGACACCCTTTTAGCTCAGTGGTGAAGTCACTTCTGAGGTTCACCGTTCAGCTGGGGACTGGACAGCCCCATATAACAAAACATGACTAATGAGGCACAGCAGTCCAGGGACAAGGACTAGAAGGTAGAAGGGGACAGGAAAGCTGGTGATAGGAAACCCAAGGTTAAGGAGAGTGTTGACCTGTAGTGGCGTTGTTAACTATTTTCATAGAGCAACATGTGTACTGTTTACTGAGAAACTATTTTGTTGTGTAAACCTTCATCTAAAGTGAGAATAGCAGCACAATTGGGGGAGCACAGTCGATGTCACTGAATTCTGCATGTAGAAATTTTTGAAATGGTGTACCTTTGGCAATATATTTTCACCAAAAAAAAAAAGGTCAAGGAAGGAGAGAGTTAACATGTCGTGGGGTTGTTAACCAATGTCATAAAACAATATGTGTACTGAATGTTTAATGAGAAACTATTTGTTCTGTAAACCTTTACCTGAAATACAATAAAAAAAATCCTTCACACAAAAAAACGATAATCTGTGACATTAGCTTAGGGAAATGGAACACTGAAAAGAGCATAAAAATGTGTACAACAAAAGGCTATTCTTTCCCTTATGAGATTTATAAATCCTATTTGATGATTCAAGGAAAAACATAACATCATATGACACTCAAGATAATGATATTTGTTTGTGGGGTTGGGTTTTTGTTGTTTTTGTTGTTGAAAATATACACAGCAAAACATAACATACACGAACTCAATTTCCACGTGTACAAGTACCCTGATTACATTCTTTAAATTATGCAACCATTCTCATCCTCACTCTCTGACTTGTTCCTCCCCCACTAATATAAACTCATACCCCTAAGATTACTATATAATCTATCAAGTTGCTGTCGTCAATGTAATCCCATAAAATAGAACTTGAAAGAGCATAATGCTCAAGGCAGACATTCTTTACAAGTTAAGCTAAACTATTGTTTGGTTTTAAGAACACTTAAACGGTGATATTCATGGTTTAAGGTTTAAAAATTAGGGACAATCGTTTCAGGAGTTCATCCAGCCTCCATGACTCCAGAAAGTCTACACTCCATGAAAACCTGAAATTCTCAGCTGCATTTTCCTCTTTTGATTACGGTTCTTCCATAGAATCTGTAATCAAAAAGTTCAGTAATGGTAGCAGGGCACCATTCACTTCTTCCAGTCCCATGGCAAAGGAGACAGCTGTGCATGGAGGCAGTTAGCCACACATTCCCTATCCTCCTCTTATTCCCGACTCTCCTCGTCGTCTGTTGCTCCAGGTGATAGAGACCAATTATTGTGCCTTGAATGGCTGCTTACAAGCTTTTAAGATCCCAGGAACTCACTAGGCAGCAAACTAGAAGGCAGAACAGAAGCACTGAACATGTTATTAAGTCAATTAACTGAGATATCCCATGAAACCATGAAGTTAAACCTCCAAACCAAGGAGCCAAATCTCATCAGTGTTTGGTTGTACACGAGGAGCCTAAGCAGCTACTCTCTTTTTGGTTTTGTTTTGTTTTTGTAATCATTGTTGTAAACATATCACATAACTTTTGCCAATTCAACTTTTCACAAGTGTACAACTTATTGACAACACTTAAAATTATCTGTGCAACTCTTTTAATCAATATGATTTTTCCACCACATTTAACCCACCCATCCCCACCCCTCCCACTCCTGGTAATCACTAATAAACTCTGGTCTCTATACATTTGCCTTTTCTTGGCCTTTTACATAAATGAGGTCATACAATATTTGAACTTTAGTGATTGACTTATTTTACTCTGCATAATGCTTTCAAGCTCCGTTCATGTGGCATGCATCAAGACTTCATTTCTTCTACTGGCTGAGCAGTGCTCCACTGCACGTATGTAATATATTTTGTTTCTCCATCTATTGATAGGCATTTAGGTCGTTTCCACCTTCTGATTATTGTGAATAGTGCTGCAATAAATTTTCGGTACAAATACCTGTTTGATCTTTCCTTTAAGTCTTTTGAATATATACTTACAAGTATAATTGATGGGTCATATAGTAGTTCTTTACTTAGTTTAACAGATATACAATTTGGCATTCTCACTGGCAATGGATAATGGTTCCAATTTCCCTACAGCCTCACAAAAATTTGTTTCTTTGTTTTAACTTAGCCATCCTAAAAACCAAATAAAACCTACTGCCATCAAGTCAATTCTGCCTCACAACGACCCTACAGAACACAGTAGAATTGCCCCATGGTTTCCAAGGAACAGCTGGTGGATTCAAACTGCCAACCTTTCGGTTAGCAGCTAAACGCTTAACCACTGCACCAACAAGGCTCCTTAGCCAACCTAGTTGGAGTGAAATGGTTATCTCATTATGGTTTTGATTTGCATCTGTCCGATGAGCTGGAGTCGACTCGATGGCAATGGTTTCGGATGACTGACACCGAGCATCTTTTCATGTCTTTGGTGACCATTTGAATGTTTTCTTTGGTATAATACCTATGCAAGTCCTTTGCCTCTTTCATGAGTGGATTGTCTTTTTGTTGTTAAGTTGTTGAAGTTTTACATATATTCTGGTTATTACGTTCTCATAGAACGTAAAGTTTCCAGAAACATTCTCCCAACTCGTAACTTGTCTTTTCACTTTTTTTGGTATTGGGATGAAAACTTTTTAGTTTTTATGAGATCTCATTTATTTTGTCTTTTGCTATTTGTACTTTTGTTATCATATTAAATAATCCATTGTTGAAAGCTAGGCCAACAGCCTCATCCCTGCAATTTATTCTTTTTATGGTTTTAGTATCCACGTTTACGTCTTCAATACATTTTGAATTTCTTTTTTGTATATGGTGTGAGGTATGGATCTTGTTTCATTTGTCTGCATGGGAAAATCCAATTTTCTCAACACCAATTATTGAAGACACTATTCTTTTCCCATCTAACGGACTTAGGACTCTGTCAAAAATCAGTTCACCATAGATGTCAGGGTTATTTCTGGATTCTTAATTCTATTCCACTGGTCTATGTACCTATTATTACGCCACCACCAAGCTGTTTTGATTACTGTAACTATTGTTTTAATATCAGGAAGTATGAATCCTCCTACTTTGTTTTTCTCTTTCAACATTGCTTTAGCTATTCGAGGCCTCTTGCCATCCCATATAAAGTTGAGGATTGATTTTTTCCATTTTTGTAAAAAGATGTCCGTTGGAATACTGACGCAGATTACATTCAATCTACAGACTGCTTTGGATATTACAGCAAAATTAACTCTTCTAATCCATGAACATGGAACATCTTTCCATTCATTTATTTAATCTCTCTGAGCGATTGCTTTTTAATTTTTCTTGTATAACTTCTAAACATCCCTTGTTAGATTTATTCTTAGATATTTTACTCTTATAAAAAGAAAAAAAAATTCACTGTCATCGAGTTAATCTGGACTCATAGCGACAACACAGGACAGAGCAGAACTGCCCCATAGGGTTTCCAAGGAGCTGCTGGGGGATTTAAACTGCCAAACTTTTGGTTAGCAGCCAAGCTCTTAACCACTGCGCAACCAGGGCTCCTTATTCTCTTATGTGCTATTGTAAACAGAATTGTTTCCCTAATTTCCGTTTCAGATTTCATTACTGGTGTATACAAACCCAAATGATATTGGTTTACCTTATTTCCTGCAACTTTGCTAAATTTCTCCATTATCTCTGGAAGTTTTCTGGCAGCCTCTTTAGGATTTTCATATATAGCGTTATCATACATAAACAGCGATCATTTTACTTCTTTTCCAATCTGGAAATCAATTATTTCTTTCTCCTGAATTCCTGCTCTGGGTAGGACTTCTAATACATCTTTTCCTTCACTTAACGACTATCTCATTACCTGATGTTTTGCATTTATAACAACAGTAAAAAATCTACTACCCAACTATTTTGTACATTAACAACGTATACCTGGCAGTAACAAACATCAAGGTGTGAGGTGAGAGTAACTCTGGCTTCGATGGTTAAAGTTATGTATCAACTTGTCTAGACCATGATTCTCAGTGGTTTGGCAGTAATATACTTCGGTAATTACATAACGATGTAGTCACCCTCCATTTTGTGATCCGATGTGGTCACCTTCCATTTTCGCATAACACAAATTTCACATGACAATTTGGTCCTTGGACCCTAACCATGTCCTTAAGTGACATCTTTGCTTCTGACACTTTAAAGAGGTCTTTTGCAGCAGATTTGCCCAATGCAATATGTCATTTGACTTCTTGACTGCTGTTTCCATGGGTGTTGATTGTGGATTCAAGTAAAATGAAATCCCTGACAACTTCAATCTTTCCTCCATTTATCATAATGTTGCTTACTGGTCCAGTTGTGAGGATTTTTGTTTTATGTTGAGATATAATCCATACTGAAGACTACAGTCTTTGATCTTCATCAGTAAGTGAAAATCTTCATTTTCAGGAAGAAAAGTTGTGTCATCGGCATATCATAGGTTGTTAATGTGTCTTCCTCCAATCCTGATACCCCGTTCTTCTTCATATAGTCCAGCTTCAAAGATTATTTGCTCAGCATACAGGCTAAGTATGGTGAAACGACACAACCCTGAAGCACACCTTTCCTGACTTTAAACCACACAGTATCCCCTGTTCTGTTCAAACGACTGCCTCTTGGTATAAATACAGGTTCTTTATGAGCACAATTAAGTGTTCTCGAATTCCCATTATTTGCAATGTTATCCATAATTTGTTATGATCCACACAGTTCAATGCCTTTGCATAGTCAACAAAACATAGTAAAATATCTTTCTAGTATTCTCTGCTTTCGGCCAGGATCCATCTGACATTAGCAATGATATCCCTTGTTCCACGTCCTCTCCTGAATCTGACCTGAATTTCTGGCAGTTCCCTGTCAATGCACTCCTGTAAGCGCTTCTGAATAATCTTCAACAAAATTTTACTTAATCATGATATCATCTCCTTTCTTTGGAATGGGTACAAGTATGGATCCTTTCCAGTTGGTCGAGCAGGTAGCTGTCTTCCAAATTTCTTGGTATAGACGAATGAGTGCTTCCAGTGCTGCATCCATACTCGGAAACATCTCAATTGGTATTCCATCAACTCCTGGAGCCTTTGTTTTCGCCAATGCCTTCAGTGTAGCTTGGACTTCTTCCTTCAGTATCGTTGGTTCTTGGCCCTGAAATGGCTGAACGTCGACTAATTTTTGGTACAGTGACTGTGTTTTCTTCCATCTTCTTCAGATACTTCCTGCTTTGTTTAATATTTTCTCTGTAGACTCCTTCAATATTACAACACAAGGCTTGAATTTTTTCTTCAGTTCTTTCAGCTTAAGAAATGCCAAGTGTGTTCCTCCCTTTTGATTATCTATCTTCAGGTCTATGCCCATTTCATTTTAATACTTTACTTTGACTTCTTGAGCCACCCTTTGAAGTCTTCTGTTTACCTCTTTTACTTCATCATCTCTTCCTTTCACTTTAGTTACTCTATGTTCAAGAGCAAGTTTTAGACTCTCTTCTGACATCCATTTTTGTCTTTTCTTTCTTTCCTATCTTTTTAATGATCTCTTGCTTTCTTCATGTATGATGTCCTTGATGTCATTCCACAACTCATCTGGTCTTCAGTCATTAGTGTTCAATGCATCAGATCTGTTCTTGAAATGGTCTTTAAATTCAGGAGGGATATACTCAAGGCCGTACTTTTGGCTCTCGTGGACTTGCTCCAATTTTCTTCAACTTGAACTTGCATATGAGCAATTGGTCTGCTCCACAGTCAATCCCTGGCCTTGTTCTGTTGATATTGAGCTTTTCCGTCGTGTCCTTCCACACATGTAGTGAATTTGATGCCTATGTATTCCATCTGTTGAGATCCATGTGTATAGTCGCCATTTACGTTGTTGAGAAAAGGTATTAGCAACGAAGAAGTCGTTGGTCTTGCAAAATCTTACCATGGGATCTCTAGCGTTGTTTCCATCACTAAGGTCGTATTTTCCAACTACCAATCCTTCGTTTCCAACTTTTGCATTCCAATCACCAGTAACTATCAATGCATCTTGACTGCATAATGCATCTTGACTGCATGTTTCATCAATTTCAGACTGGAGAAGTTGGTAAAAATTTTCCATTTCTTCATCTTTGGCCTTAGTGGTTGGTGCATAAATTTGAATAACAGTCACATTAACTGGTCTTCCTTGTAGGCATATAAATATTATCCTATTACTAACACTGTACTTCAAAATAGATCTTGAAGTCTTTTTTTTGATGATGAACATGATGCCATTCTTCTTCAATTTGTCATTCCTGGCATAGTAGACCACATGATTGTCCAATTCAAAATGGTCAATACCAGTCCATTTTAGCTCAATAATGCCTAGGAAATCAACCACTACACATTCCATCTCATTTCTGACAACTTCCAATTTTCCTAGATTCATACGTTGTACATTCCATGTTCCGATTATTAATGGACGTTTGCAGCTGTTTCTTCTCATTTTGAGTTATGCCACATCAGCAAATGAAGGTCCCAAAAGCTTGACTCCATCCATGTGATTAAGGTCAACTCTACTTTGAGGAGGCAGCTCTTCCCCAGTCATATTCTCAGTACTTTCCAACCTGAGAAGCTCAACTTCCAGCACCATATCAGACAATGTTTCACTGCTGTTCATAAGGTTTTCACTAGCCAATTTTTTCAAAAGTAGACTTCCAGGTTCTTCTTCCTAGTCTTAGTCTGGAAGCTCAGCTGCAAACTGTCCACCAAGAAAGACCCCATTGGCATTTGAAATACCAATGGCAAAGCTTCCAGTATCACAGCAACACGCAAGCCACCAAAGTACAACAAACTGACACGTGGTAAAAATATATTATCACTTGCTCTTATATTTGTCTCCGCATTTCCTTTCATTGGGCTTTTTTTTCACGTACAGGTTTAAACTATCTTCTAGTGTCTCTGCCCTTGTACCTACAGAACTCCCATTAGCGTTTTTTAGGGGCAACTCTGGAGAATATGAACTCTTTCAGCTTATGTTTGGGAATGTTTCAATTTCACCATCATTAGTGAATAACAGTTTCACTGAATATAGTATTTCCTGGGTTGACAGTTTGTGTGTTTGCTTGTTTGTATGTTTTGAGATCCATGTACTTCATCTGAGTAATTCGCTCTTATTATTTTTTCATACTCTCTGTCCCTTTCTCATCTACTTCTGGAATTCCCATGATGGGTATATTGGGTCTCTTGTTGTCCTATAATTCCATTAAACTGTACACTGCCTTCTTGAGTCTCCCTTCTTGCTGTTCTTCAGTGTCTGTAATTTTAACTATCTTAATCTCTAATTCACTAATTCTTTCTTCTGCCTGTTTAAATCCATTGGTAAGTCTTTCTATTGTGTTTTTCATTTCAATTATCTCTTTCTGTTGTAACACTTCTTTTTTTTAGATCCTCATTTTGTTTTTATACTGTTTTTCTTCTGGCTCTTAATGTGTTTTCCCTTAGGTCTTTAATTATGTTTCACACTGTTGTATTACAATCTCCCTTTTTTCATTATGTGGTCCTCCCTCAATGAGCTTTCTCTCCATCATGTTCATTAGGATGCACCATCATTTCTCTGTTCTTTGTATGTCTTCTGATTTATTGTTGGGGCACCAAGATTTCTGAGGTATTAACTTCCTCAGTTCTCCCCAGTATACGGTGTTTTTGGCAGCACTACTTTCTGCAAAAAGTAGGCAGGCAGAGTCTTTGATCTTTCCTTACCATTTCCTCTTCCTTTCTTTGATAGCTTCTTCTCCACTGTTTAATTAGGACTGCAAAGTTCCATATCTTGGTTTTCAACATTCAACATCTCATCAGAGAACATGCTGTGGTCAATCTGTACACCACTGAGCACTGCCACTCAGGCGAGATAGCATGCTCTAATCAATCTGTCCATCGGGGCACTGTCCTCTCTCTGGTTATTACTTTCTTTCCTTCTGTTTCTGCAACCACATTTTCAACTGGAAAACCAACATCCAGCAAGCCCCCTTCGGGGCTGGGTGTTTCCCTACAGTTTTGCCAGAGGTTTCCTTCCCTCCTCTGTGGGGCCGCTTATATCTGAGCTGGCATTCAGGGGACGCTGAGGTAGACTGTCCACTGTTTCAGGAGAAAGAGGGGCTGGCACTCCCCAGAAGGGCCTCCGAAATATCTGTTTTGTTGGTTTCAGAGCCCCAGTGGCCATGTGGTGGTTGGGGGAGCAATCTCCACTTAAGTGACCCTCCTACTGGCTGCACTGTAGGGAACCTTCTGTAGGAGTTCCTATCAGTCTAGCAGAAGACATTTACTGGGTGGGGGAAATGTCACGCTCCAAGCTCTGAACATACCTCCAGGGGGTCTCCCTTGCCGCTACCAAAGCCCACCCTGTGATATGTTGGCTGTGGGTGTAGCCTTCACTTAAAATGCCTGCTCCCTAGCACACAGTAGCTACAGTCAGCAGTCCTTAGAGCCAACCAGAAGGGTGAGCAGACAAGCCCAAAGTGACTCCTTGGGAGGTCGGTCCTGTTGGTTTCAGAGGCCTGAGCTATGGAGTGCATAGGGAGGCAGGCAGAGTGAGGACTACAAGTGCAGATTTCACTGCAGGGGCCTTTTGTAGCAATTCACAGTAGACAGTTACAAGAGAAGATGATAGAAAGGGAAAAAATATATGTAAAAACAATGAGAGCAAGAAACTCAATTCAAATTCAATGACATAGGTAGGGTGACTGTAAATGCATGAAAAAGAAGTACCAGAAAAACAAAACAATAAAGCAGAAGTGACTACATTGAAATAGACTTCAGAACAAACAAAATTATTAGAGACAAAAGAATCAATACAACAGAGCCTCAAAATAAAAAAGGACTGATAGAGGTGAGAGAAGAAATAGGTAAATCCACAATTGTGTTTGGGACTTCAACACTCCCCTCAACAACTGATAAAACAACCAATCAGTTAAGTGATACAATATCTGAACAAAACAGATCAACCCAGCGGATCTAACTAACACACATAAAACATCCCACTAAACAACAAAATACATACTTCTTAAGCACAAACCACACACCCAAATAAAGCATAACCTGAGTCATAAAATAAACCTACACAAACGGAAAGAAATGAAATCATACATGTCATCAAATAAGGGAATTAAACTACAATAAGAGAAAAATAACATGTAAACGCCAAATACATGGATTTTAAACAAGATTTTGACTAGTTCATGGGTCAAAGAAAAACAGAAAACAATACAGAAAAATCATTGAAACCCAAAAGCTAGTTCTTGGAAAAATAAAAACAACTGGTAAGCTTCCAGAAAGACGGACAAAAACAAAAACAAAGAAAACACAGATCACTAGTATCAGGTTAAAATAGGTCCTGCAGACATTAAAAAGATATGGGAACACTACACTAAAGGAGCCCTGGCGGTGCAATGGTTAAGCACGCAGCTGCTAACCAAAGGACTGGCATTTTGAACCCACTAGCAGCTCCCAGGAGGAAAGACCTAGCAATCCACTCCAATAAAGATTACAGCCTAGGAAACCCTTTGGGGCAGTTCTACTCTGTCATATACTGTCACTATGAGTCGGAACAGACTGGACGGCACACAACAGATTGTATTATAAACTGGACAACTTAAATATACCAATTCCCCAAAAACCACAAACTACCCAAAACTCAACCAAAATGAAATAAGTGATCTAAACAGATCTATAACAATTAAAGACAATGAATTTGAAGTTTAAAAGACCTAAAAATGAAATCTGTTGCTCCAGATGATTTCACTACAGAATCCTACCCAATTTTAAAAAATACCAATTTTACATAATCTCTTCCAGAAAACAGGAGGAAACACTTCCCAACTCATTTTATGATTACTATTACGCTGATACTAAAATCTGACAAACCCAGTACAAAAAAACAAAACTACGGACCAACATCTCTCATAAATGCAAAAATTATCATAAAAACATTAACAAAAAAAATCCCACAATGTCCAAATAGAATTATACACCAAGACCAACTGGGGTGTACTTCAGGTGTGTAAGGCTGTTCCAGCATCCACTAATCAATCAATGTAATCTACCATACGAACAGGATAAAAATAAAAATCATATGGTCATATGAATTAGCACAAAAAAAGCATTAACAAAATTCAACACACATTTAGAAACTGTGGTTAAAAACATGACTTACATCGGGAGCTAAGGAAAATGAAGAAAACCAAAGACACAAGGGAAAGATTAGTTCAAAGGACTAATGGACCATAACTACCACAGCCTCCACCAGACTGACTCCAGCACAACTAGATGGTGCCCAGCTACCACCACTGACTGCTCTGACAGGTATCACAATAGAGGGTCCCAGACAGAACTGGAGAAAAACGTAGAACAAAATTCTAACTCACAAAAAAAGACTAGACTTCCTGGTCTGACAGAGACTGCAGAAACCTCGAGAGTATGGCCCCTGGACACCCTTAAAGCTCAGTAATGAAGTCACTCCTGAGGTTCACCCTTCAGCCAAAGATTAGACAGGCCCAAAAAACAAAACGAGACTAAATGGGCACACCAGCCCAAGGGCAAGGGCGAGAAGGCAGGAGGGAACAGGAAAGCCGGTAATGGGGAACCCAAGGTCCAGAGGGGGAGAGTGCTGACATTTCATGGGGTTGGCAACCAATTTCACAAAACAGTATGTGTGTTGATTGTTTAACAAGAAACTCGCTTGCTGTATAAAACTTCATCTAAAATACAATAAAAAAATTTTAAAAAAGAAAAAAATGCCTCAACGTAATAAAAGGCATCTATACAAAACCGACAACCAACATCCTTCTTAATAGAGGCTAAAAACATCCCCCCTGAGAACAGGAACAACACAAGGATGCCCTTTATCACCACTCCTATTTAGTATGATGCTGGAAATTCTAGCTAGAATAATAAGGCAAGAAAAAGAAATAAAGGCCATCCAAATGGGTAAGGAAGAAATAAAACTATTCCTATTTGTAGATGATATGATACTATACACAGAGAAACCAAAGACTCTGCAAGAAAACTACTGCAACTAATAAATTCAGCAGACTAGCAGGATAAAACGTGACCATTCAAAAATCAGTTAGATTTTTATACACCAATAAAGAGAACTGCAAAAAGTAAATCAGGAAAGCAATGCCATTTACAATAGCCCCCAAAAATAAAGTACTTAGAAATAGATCTAACCAGGGATATAAAAGACCTATACAAAGAAAATTACAAAACACTACTGCAAGAAACCAAACGAGACCTCCGTAAATGGAAAAAAATACGCTTATGGATAGGTAGACTCAACATTCTGAAATTGTAAATCCTATCCAAAACAATCTACAAATACAATGCAATCCCAACGGCATTCTTTAAAGAGATAGAAAAACTAATCATTAGCTTTATATACAAACGAAAAAGGCCCCGGATAAGCAAAGCACTGTCAGAAAAAATAAAGTACGAGGACTTGCACTACGTGACCGCAGAATCTCCTACACATCTAAAGTAGTCAAAACAGCTGGTAGTGGTACAACAGACACACTGACCAATGGAACAGAATCGAGAATCCAGATGTAAATCCATCCACCGATGGTCACCTGATCTTCAACAAGGACCCAAAGTCCATCAAATGGGGAAAAGACAGTCTTTTTAACAAATGGCGCTGGCAAAACTGATGTCCGTCTGTAAAAAAAAATACGGGAAATGGGACCCACATCTCACACATACACAAAAACTAGTTCAAAATAGATCAAAGACTTAAATATAAAACCAAAAACTATAAAGATAGTAGGAAAAAAAAAAAAAAAAACAGGGTTAATGCTAGAGGCCCTAATAGTCAGCATAAATAGCACACAACCCATAACTAACAATACACAAACACCACAAGATAAGCTACATAACTGGAATCTTCTAAAAACTAAACACGCTCATCAAAAAACTTTACTAAAGGAGTAAAACAAGAGCCTACAGACTAGGAAAAACTTTTTGACTATGACAAATTCAACAAAGGTCTAATCTCTAAAATTTATAGAAAAATCCAACATCTCTACAACAAAAAAACAAACAATCCAATTTAAAAATGGGCAAAGGACATGAACAGACACTTCACCAAAGAAGACACTCAGGCAGCTAATAGACACGTGCGGAAACGCTCAAGATCATTAGCCGTTAAACCAAAAAAAACCAAACCCATCGTCCAGTCAATTCCGACTCACAGCGACCCTACAGGACAGAGTAGTAGAACTGCCCCATAGGGTTTCCAAGGAGCAGCTGGTGGATTCAAACTGCTGAACTTTTGGTTAGCAGACAACTGTTTAACCACTGCGCCACCAGGGCTCCCACTACCCATTAGAGAAATGCAAATCAAAACTACAATGAGATATCATCTCACCCTGACATTACGAACACGAATCAAGAAAACAGAATATAACAAATGTAGGAGAGACTGTGGGGAGACTGGAACTCTTATGCACTTGCTTGTGGGAATGTAAAACGGTACAACCATTTTGGAAAATGATATGGCGTTTCCTTAAAAAGCCAGAAACAGAAATACCATATGATCCAGCTATCCCACTTCTATATATCTACATACCCTAGACAAATAAAGGCCATCATACGAACAGACATATGCATACCCATATTCGATGCAGCATTATTCACAATAGCAAAAAGATGGAAACAACCTAAGTGCGTATCAACAGAACAATGGACAAACTATGGTATAAACACACTATGAAATACTACACAACAATAAAGAACAATGATAAATGTGCAAAATATCTCATAACATGGATGAATCTCGGGGGCATTATGCTGAGTGAAGTAAGTCTGCCACAAAAGGAGAAATACTATATGAGACCACTATTATAAAAACTCAAGAAAAGGTTTAAACACAGAAAAAAATGATTTTTGGTGGTTACTAGGAAGTGGAAGGGTGAGGAGAAAAATAACTAACTAGACAACAGATAAGAGGTAACTCTGGTGAAGGGTAAGACAGTACACTATAGTGGGGAAGCCAGGCCAACCTGCCGAAGGCAAGGTCATGGAAGCTCCATAGACACATCCAAACTCCCTGAGGGACCAAATTACTAAGCTGAGGGCTGGGGGGACCATGGTTTCGGGGGACATCTAGCTCAACTGGCATAACACAGTTTGTAAAGAAAATGGTCCACATCCTACTTTGATGCCTAGCATCGAGGGTCTTAAAAGCTTATGAGCAGCCATCTAAGATACTCCACTGGTCTCACCCCACCTGAAGCAAGGGAGAATGAAGAAAACCAAAGACACAAGGGAAGGATTAGTCCAAAGGACTAATAGACCACAACTACCACAGCCTCCACCAGACTAAGTCCAGCACAACTAGATAGTACCTGACAGGAATCACAACAGAGGGTCCTGGACAGAGCTGGAGAAAAATGCAGAACAATGTTCTAACTCACAAAAAAAGACCAGACTTACTGGTCTGACAAAGACTGGAGAAAACCTGAGAGTATAGCCCCCAGACACCCTTTTAACTCAGTACCAAAGTCACTCCTGAGGTTCACTCTACAGCCAAAGATCAGACGGGCCCATAAAACGAGACTAAATGGGCAAACCAGCCCAGGGGCAAGGATGAGAAGGCAGGAGGCAGGAAAGCTGGTAACAGGGAACCCAAGGTCGAGAAGTAGAGCGTGTTGACATGTCCTGGGGTTGGCAAACGATGTCACAAAACAGTATGTGTATTGTTTACTGAGAAACTAATCTGCTGTATAAATCTTCATCTAAAGTACAATGAAAAAAAAAAAGACATTGTTCTTCTGGCAGTCCATGGTATATTGCATATTCTTCACCAACAGCACAATTTAAAAGTGTCAATTCTTCTTCAGTCTTCCTTATTAGATTTCTAACATGAGTTATCTAATATGAAGACTTTTATGAACTGCTACAGTCTGGAACTAATCAAATGTGCAATCAAGATGCACTGATAATTGGAATTCAAATTTTGGAAACAAAGAGGAAGGAACAGAAGTTGAAAAATGTGGCCTTGATGATAGGAACAATACCAGAAATCGCATGACAGAACTCTGAAAAATCAATGACTTAATTCACTGAAAATACTTTTTTCAACAGTCAATGACCATACACAAAGACCTCGCCAGACGGATTACACAGGAATCAAATCAACTACATCTGTGAAAAGGGACGATAGAGAAGTTCAGTATCAACAATCAGGACAAAATCAGAGGCTACCTGCAGAAGAGACCATCAATCGTTCATATGTAAGCTCAAGCTGAAACTGAAGAAAATCAAAGCAAGTCCACAAGAATCAAAGTATGACCTTAAATATATTCCACCTCAATTCAAAGACCATCTCAAGAATAGTTTTGACATATAGAACACTTATGAGCAAAGACCAGAAGAATCTGGGATGACACTAAGGACATGAGACACGAAAAGATACAAAGGTAATTAAAAAGACAGAAAAAAAGAAAAGACCAAACAGTATGTCACAAGAGACTTTAAAACTTACGTGCAGAGTAGCTAACGTGCACCAGAAAAATGATGAAATAAAACATAAATGAACAGAAGATTTCAAAGAGCAGCTTGAGAAGACAAGATAAAGTATTACAATGAAATGTTCAAAAGCCTGGAGTTAGAAAACCAAAAGGAAAGATCAGGCTTGGAATTTCTCAAGCTGAAAGAACTGAAGAGAAAATTCAAACCCCAAGTTGCAATACTGAAAGATCTTACGGGCAAAAAACTGAATGATGCAGAAAACATCAAAAGAAAATGAAAGAAATACAGTCACTGTACCCAAAGAACTGGCTGACGTTAAACCATTTCAAAAGCCGCTGATATTGAAGGAAGAAGTTCAGGCTGAACTGAAGACACTGGCGAAAACGAGGCCCCAGGGAGGTGGAGCATGATGGTGGCATAAGCAGTTGCACGCCCTGGATCCCCACAATTACAGAAAAAGACAAACAAATATTGATAAAATTAATAATCTCAGAACTCTGAACACCAATTAAAGATTTGTAGGACCAAAAAAAACACTGAATCAAATAAAAGTTAATACACAGACCACAGTGGAGTGGAGGTTCCCATAACGTCCTCACCTCATCCATCACACCAGTTCAGCTCAGCCATCTTGAAGCAGCAGCAACCAGAGCAGTGCAGCCTGCATTTTGTGAAGAGCCAGGCCCCAGTGAAGCCACCGCGGGCAAGGATGCCTGAGCATGAAGATGTAAGTGAAAAGCGCTGTGGTGCACCTCAGCTTAGGAATGTGTGGGTCCCACGAGGGAGCAGCATGCGGCGTGCAGTGCAGTCCTGACTTTGTGAACAGCCAGGCCCCAGTGAAGGTACAATAGGCAAAGACAACTGAACAGGCAAACCTAAAAAAGGGCACTATAGTGCACCACAGGCCCAAGACCTCGTGGCCCCAGGAGGAAGCAGCAAGCAGAGCACAGTGCAGCCTGCACTTTGTGAATAGCCAGGCCCTAATGAAAGCACCATAGGCAATAACGCCTGAACAACAGGCCTAAGAGAGAGTACTGTGGCACACTGCAGGCCTAAAACCACACAGGTCCCAAAAGGGAGAGGCGTGCACAACGTACTACAGCCTAGACGTTGTGAACTGCTGGATCCAAGTAAATGCAACACACAGGCAAGTATGACTAAGCGCACACACCTAAACAACAGACCTAAGAAGAGGTGCCATGGCACACCACAAGCCCGAATCCTATTGGCTCTTGGGAGGAAGAGGTGTGCAGAACACAATGTGGCCCAGACACTGTGAACCAGATAAAGCACCACAGGCAGAAACACTGGAGCACACAAACAAAAAAGAGTGCCATGACACACCTCAGGCCTGAATATTCGTGAGTCCTCTAAGGGAGTTGCATGGAGTGCACCATTTGGCCTGGACTATATAAGCAGCCAAGCCTGGGACAGAGAGACACTGAACACAACGTGGGCCAAAACCCGTGAGCAAGCAGATCTGGGATAGGGTAATACAATCAGCGCAGGCAGGGACTAGAGTCCCCATGAGTCCTGGGAAAGAAATACACTAAGCATGGTGCAGACCTGAGTATATGAACAGTGAGGATAAGTGGTGAACTGGCAACAGCTGCTACTTTTGGGGTGGGACTCTGAGGCTGGTGCTGCATAGCTAACGCCCCCGGGAGGGGAGAACTGTGTTCAGTCTGCAACGACTGCAGCTTCTACAGGGATAGGGGGGAAATATGGGACCAGAGTTGCATGACTGGTGCTCACAGTGCAGGAGTTCTGCAGTGAGAATTCAGTGACAGCTGGAAAGACCAAACGGGAGGGCAGGCACGTGGGGTGCGGCATATACAGCATCTCTGGGGGAGAGACCACTACTAAAGTAATATGATCAATGTGCCTGATATTTGGTGGTAAGGCAACCACACAGGTGTTATGAGCTATAAAGGTTGGTGCTACAAGGGCACAGCCAGCACCTCCAAACAGGGAATCTAGACATGAAACATACCAAAGTATTACATACAGTGGTCCCACTATCTGGTGGCAAGGCAACCACATCAGGGGCTACAAGCTAGAGACTGATGCCGAAGTAACCTCCTGCTCAGGGAAGCTAGAGGTAAAATGGTGACAGCCAGCATCCCTGTTTAGGGAAACCAACAGCAATGGGAAAACAGAAGGTGTACCTTCAATAATTAAAAATAATAAAGACAAAAAGAAAACGCTAAAAAAGACGAAAAATTTAATCTCAACTTATGAGTGAAACACCTTAACGACCCGATTACAACCAACAACCAGAAAGCATAAGAGGCAGGGAAGAATGGTCTACGCAAAAGACCAAAAATAAAGGACAAAAACTGTCCCCAAGGCATAACAGATAAAATCACTAAACAAAGACTTTAAAGCCACAAGTAGTGAGCATGCTCAAAGAGTTAAAGAAAAACATGGGAAAAGAACTAAAGGACACCAGAAAAACAATCAAAATACAAAATAAGATTTTTAATAAAAAAAATAATAGTTCTGTTTTTTTTTTTTTAAATTAGAAGTACTGGACCTCAAAAGAACAATAACAGAAAGCAACAATTCTCTGAAAGGGTTCAGAAGCAGATGTGAATTGGCAGCAGAAAGAATTAGTGAACTCAAAGATTGAGCAATTGAAATTATTCAATCTGAGCAGCAAAAAAGATGAAAAATGAACAAAGCCTAAAGGACCTATGAGACACCATCAAGCAAAATAATACAGGTATTATCAAAGGCCCAGGAGAAGAGAAAGGGACAGAAAGAATTTTTGAATAATGGCTGAAAACTTCCCAAATATAATGAAAGTCAAGAACCTGCACATCCAAGATGCTCAATGAAGTCCAAGTAAGAAAAATCCAAACAGAGTCACATGAAGGCACACTAAAATCAAACTCTCAAAAAACCAAGGACAAAGAGAAAATTTTGAGAGCAGAATGAGAGAAGCGAAGTACCACATACAAGAGATCTTCAATAAAATTAATGATTTTGAGGGCAGTGAGATGACATATTCAGAGTGCTGAAAGAAAAGAACTGTCAACCAAGAATACTATATCTGGAAAACTATCATTCAAAAATGAGGGCAAGAAGGTGGGGGGGGGCAGAGAGTTTAAGTTAATGGGCGTGAAACAACTAGAACAGAATTAACAAGAATGTTAAGACATTGTGAAAAATGTAACCAATGCTACAGATCATTACGTCTAGAAATTGTTGAAGAAAAGCAAGTTTTGTTGTATATATTTTTCTACAAAACTAAAACAAAATACTAATTTAAAAAATTAGAACAAAATTAAGAAATTTCCAGATAAACAAAAACTGAAAACATTTGTTACCAACAGACCAACTCTGAAAGAAATACTAAAGGGAATCCTCCAGAGAAAAAGTAAAATCACTTCATAGTAATCTGAAGGTGTACATGCAGGGGGAAATATTTTTTCATTAAAGGAAACGTCTTCATAAGTATAAAAACCAGAGTTAAGATACTGTTGGTTGGAAATACAACTGATGTGTCCTTTATGCTGTATAAGAACAAAAGAATTAAAAAGTAAAAAATAAACATACACAATAACAGTAATAAAATAAAATAAATTCAAATTTAAGTTACAGGATACCTGAGATATAAAGATTTAATCAGTGATAGCAATATAAACGGAAGGAGAGGAGTGACGCAAGTACAGGGTGTCTGTACGTTACTGAAGTCATCAACATAAGCCACGTAGGCAATAAATATGTTAAATGTAATCCTCATGGTAACCATATACAAACTAAAAAACTATTCACGGAAAAAAGAAATAAAATCGTTCAGCACACAAGGCCACAAAATTCTATACACAAAAGAACTCAGTACTAGAAAAAAGGATAAAGATTTAACACACAAACAACAAATAAATGGTAGCAAGAACTCCTTCGTCAATAATTACTGTGAATGTAAATGGATAAAAGGCCCCAATCAAGAGGCAGAGACTGACAGATTACACACAAAAACATGGCCCACTCTCTACAAGAAACAAGTCTCAGACACAAAGACACAAAGAGACTGAATGTGAAAAGACGGAAAAAACCGTTCCATAAAAACAGTAATCAAAAGAGAGCAGGCATGGCAATTTTAATATTAGAAAAAGTAGATTTTAAGTCCAAAACTATTATAAGAAACAAACACACTATATGATAAAAGAATCAATTCATCAAGAAGACATAACAATCATGAATATTTATGCACCTAACCTCAGAGGCCCAAAATTTATTAAATAAGGAAAAACAGCAAAATGGCACTCTAGGCAGAAGCACCATGCCATCCCTCCACAGCAAAGATCTGAAAAACTAAGCCAAACGAGAAAACAACAATCCTGAAACCCTAAAACATCAAATGAAGAAATAACTCTGCCAAGCACCAAATGGAGTGAGAAAACTGACAGAGAACAAAGAGCGAGGAGAGATTCATGCAGAGGTCCCCTACCAGCTAACGCAGCGCAGATCTGCCATCTTGGACTCCTATCGGAGACCAGCAAACGGGGTACGAGAAAGCAGCTTCACGGAGCTTCCAGCGGGAGACAAAACAACCAATAATTTGCAATATACGCTTTCCCACCCCCCACCCTTCTTCACCCCCACTCGGCCTCCTCTGCTTCCTGCAGCCATAATCTCTTGACCAGGAAACACCGGTTGCTTGGATTCCACACACCCGAACGGGCCGGCTCTCTGAGTGACACTTGTTGGCTGCTGGTGTTGCTTTTTTCCGCTTCTTTTGATTTCTTCCTTACCTCTCACCACCTCCCCCTCCTTTCACGCAAATACCTGGCTCCGTGCACCATCTTTGCTCGTTCCTAAGGGGCTGCACAGTCCAGTAATTTGTGATACATGCTTTCCCACTCCCTACCCTTCTTCACCCACACTCGGCCCCCTCTGCTTCCCGCAGACACAGTCTCTTGTCCGAGAAACACCGGCTGCTTGGATTCCACCAACCCGTACTAGCTGGCTGAGTGCCACCGGTTGGCTGCTGGTGTTGCTTTGTTTTCTGCTGCTTTTGATTTCTTCCTTACTTCTCACCACCTCCCCCTCTGGTGCTTCCTCAAGAAGCTAGAAATATACATACAATTCGATCCAGCAATCCCACTTCTAGGAATATATCCTAGAAAAATAAAAGTCGTCACTCGAATAGACATATGCACACCTATGTTCACGGCAGCATTGTTCACAATAGCAAAACGACGGAAACAACCTAGATGCCCATCAACAGATAAATGAATAAACAAACTACTACATACACACAATGGAGTACTATGCAACAAGAAAGAATGAAGCTGTAAAGCATCTCATATCGTGGATGAAACTGGAAGACATTATGCTGAGTGAAATAAATCAATCACAAAAGGACAAACATTGTATGAGACCTCTATTGTAAAAACCCATGAAAAAGTTCACACACAAAATGTAACAATCTTTGTTGGTTA
>NW_004443974.1:2969361-3001783 GCF_000243295.1 Trichechus manatus latirostris
CACAATTGAAAAAGCGTAGTCAATGTCACTGAACTGTGCATGTAGAAATTTTTGAAATGGTGTATCTTTGGCTATGTGTATTTTCACCAAAAAAAAAGGTTGAGAAATTAGAGGGTTGACATGTTGTGGGGTTGTTAACCAATGTCATAAAACAATGTGTGTACTACTGTTTCATGAGAAAAAAAAAATTTATAAAATAAATACTGGCAGAGTTGAAAAGAGATATACATAAGTCTATTATAATAGTTGGGAACTTTAATACACCACTTCTGGTAATGGACAGAAAAACCAGAAAGATCAATAAAGACAAGATTTGAACACTATTAACCACCTAGACCTAACAGACATATGTAGATTACTCCATCCAACAACAGCACAATATACATTCTTCTATACTACATGTGGAACATTCCCCAGGATAAACCATATCTTAGGACACAAAACAAATCTCAATAAATGTGAAAAGACAGAAATCATGGAGAGTATTTTTTCCAATCACAATGAAGTGAGGGCTTCGAACCAGTTCAAACCAGTTCTGTCATTGTTGATGAAACGGAATTGAAATAGATATGGGTTTTTAAAATTTGGGTGAAGTGGAACTATAATCAGAACAGGAAAAATTACAGGTCGAAGCCCTGAAATGGAAGACTTGGAAGAGGCATAGTTAGACCTTTCAGGAGCCTGACATGGTAGGTTTGGATTATTGCCAGGACTGTGGAGGACGACACATATTCAAAGCAGTGTGGTCAGTGGTTATCACTGAGCAGAGCACAGCTGTTTCCAACTCTGCCAGTCAAGAGATTTGGTTGTTATGTGATGCACATGCTACCTTTGTTTTCTAAGATGAAGATTAAGTTTCTAGTAAGACTTCAACCCATAATTTTTTCAGTTCCAGTTATCATTCAGGTCTATCCACACTTTTAAAATCCAGATAATTTTGGTTTTGCTTCATCAGAAATAACTCAAAAAAAAAAAAAAAAACAGGAAAAATACACAAATATGTGGAAACGAAATAACACTCTATTAAACAACCACTGAGAAAAAAAGAAATCAAGAGAGAAATTTTTAAAAATACTTAGGGTCAAATGAAACTGAGAATAGAACATATCAAAACCTATGGGATGCAGCAAAGGCAGTATTCAGAGAAAAATTCATAGCAATAAATGCCTATATTGAAAAACAACAAAGATCCTAAATAATCTAATCCTACAACTTGAGGAATTAGAAAAAGAAAAATCAAACTAATGCAAAGCTACCAGGAGAAAGAAAAAAATAAAGACCACAGCAGAAATAAATGAAATAGAGAAGAAAACCAATAGAATTAGTGAAACCAGTAGTCGGTTTTTTGAAAAGATCAATAAAATCAACAAATCTTTAGATAGACTAAAAAAGAAATGATGTAAATATGTAGATACAGAAATAAAAACTGGGGACATTAAAACTAACTCCATAGAAAAAAAGAATTGTAAGGGAATACTATGAACAGTTGTATGCCAGCAAATTACATACTTTAGAAAAAATGGACAAATTCCTAGAAACACACCCTACATGACTCAAAAAGAAGTACTGGATATCAATTAACCTACAGTAACTAACCTGTAACAAGTAAAGAGATGGAATCAGTAATCAAAAACCTCCCAACAATGAAAAGCCCTAGACCGGATGGATTCACTGGGGAATCTGACCAAATATTTATAGAAGTAACTACAATCCTACTTAAACATTTTTAAAAAACAAAAGAGTAAGGAATACTTCCTAACGCATTCTATGAGGCGAGCATCCTGGATAAAAAAGCCAGATAAGGACATTACAAGAAAACGACAAACCAATATTCCTAATGCTCATACATGCAAAAATACTCAACAAAATACTAGCAAACTGAATCCAAAAGCTTATTAAAAGGATTATACACGATGATCAAGGGAGATTTATCCCAAGAATGCAAGGATGGGTCAACATTAGAAAATCAATTTAATACACTATATTCATAGAACAAAAGAAAAGACCCATGCGATCATCAAATCAATGTGGAAAGTCATCTGACAAAATTCAACACCCTTTCATGATAAAAACATCAAAAAAATAAGAATAGAATGGAAATTCCTAAATATAATAAAGGACATTTTTTAAAAACCTACAGCTAACATCACTCAATGGATAAAGATTGAAAGCTTTCTTATTTAGATAAGTAACAAGACAAGGATGTCTACCTGGAAGTCCTAGGCAGAGCAATTAGACTAGGGGAAAAAAGGGCGTTTAAATTAGGAAGGAAATAAAATTATCCCTTTTTGCAGATGACATGATACTGCACATAAAAAACCCCAATGATTCCACAAGAAAGCTATTACATCTAATAACTGAATTCTGCAAAGTGGCTGGGTTTAACATCAACACACAAAAACTAGTTGAGTTTCTATGCATAAGCAATGAGCAAGGAGAAAAAGAAATAAAGGAAGCATCACTATTGATGATATCATCTAGGAGAATAAAGTACCTAGGAATAAATTTAACAGGAAGGTGAAAAACTTGTACACAGAAAACTATACAACATTGCCAAAAAAAATCTAAATAAATGGAAGGACATTCCATGTTCATGGATTGAAAACTTCTTATAGTTAAGATGTATACTACTCAAAGCCTTCCATAAATTCCATGCAATCCCCATCAAATTCCAAGAGCCCTTTTCACAGAAATGGAAAAGTCAATCCTAAAATTTACATGAAAGGGCAAGCATTTGAAGACTAAGAATAAAGTGGGAGGACTCATACTTTCTGATTTCAAAACAGACTATAAAGTTATAATAATCAAAACAACCTGATCTTGGTATAATAATAGACATATAGACCAATGGAACATAATTGAGAGTACAAAAGTAAATTCAACTATCTATGGTTAACCGATTTTGGACAAGTCCAGTATATGGGGGAGGAAGAGTCTCTTCAATAAACGGTGCTGGGAAAATTGGATTTCCACATGCAGAAGAATGAATCAGGATCCATGCCTCATACCATACATGAAAACCAATTCAAAATGGATCAAGGGCCTAAATGTGAAAACTAAAATCATAAAATGCGCAGAAGAAAATATAGGGGCTTCGGTGGAGGAACCCAGTATTTAATGATGGATTATCAGATATTACAACAAAAGCACAAGCAGCAAATCACAAAATAAAAGGGACATCATAAAAATTAAATGTGTTGTTCATCAAAGAACTTTATCATCAGAGTAAAAGGAAAACCTATAGATTGTGAGAAAACTTTGGGAAACCGTACATCCAGTAAAGGTCTAATACCCAAATACATAAAATACTTACACAGCTTGACAACAAAAAGGCAAACAATCCAATCAAACAATGGGCAAAGGACTTGAACAGGCATTTCACCAAAGAGGATATTCAAATGGCCAACAAGAACATGAAAAAATATTCAATGTCATTAGCCATTAAACTAAAACCCCAAACCCGCTGCTGTTGATTCCAACTTATTGTGACCCTACAGGACAGGGCAGAACTGCCCCATAGGCTTTCCAAGGCTGTAAATCTTTACAGAAGCAGACTGCCACATCTTTCTCCGATGGAGCGACTAGTGGATTTGAACCACCGACCTTTAGGTTAGCAGCAAGCACTTAGCCACTGCGCCACCAAGGCTCCTTCATTAGCCATTACCAAAAAAATCAAACCCAAACCCATTGCTGTCGAGACAATTTCAACTTATAGCGACTCTACAGGACAGAGTAGAACTGCCCCATTGTGGGTTTCCAAGGAGTGGCTGGCAGGTTCAAACTGCCGACCTTTTGGTTAGCAGCCAAGCTCTTAACCACCGCGTCTCCAGGGCTCCTTCATTAGCCATTAGGGAGATGCAAATCAAAACCACAACAAGATACCACCTAACCCCCATTAGAACGGCATTGATCGAAAACAGATGTTGGTGATGATATGAAATGTAAAATGGTACAGCCGCTACAGAAAATAATTTGGTAGTTCTTCAAAAAGTTGAACACAGAACCACCATATGACCCAGGAACACAAACAGAAACATGTAAGCCTGCAGCACTTTTCACAATACCCAAAAGGTGGAAAAAACCAAAATGTCCATCAACAGATAAATGGATAAACAAAACGTGGTATATACATACAATGGATATTACTCAGCTGTAAAGAGAAATGAAGTCCTGATGCATGCCACAACATGGATGAACCCTGAAAACATGCTGAGAGAAATAAGTTGCAAAAAAACAAATACTATACTCTCACTTATACGAAATAACCAAGTATATGAAAACCAAAGATTATTAGTGGCAATGGGTAGAAAGCAGGGGGTGAAGGGGTAGTTTTTGCTTAGGGAGCATTTAGTGTACATTAAAGGTGGTAGAATGATTCGTAAAAAGAGAGTGAGAATAGTTGTACATTATAAAGAATGTAATCAATGTTACTGAGCTGTACATGTGAAAATTGTTGAGTTGGTAAACGTTCTGTGATGAATATTTTCACAATCTAAAAAAAAAGATCTGTTTAGCCGGCACCAAATATGAGTGAAGTTTGCACAGCATGACTGACGGAATGGATGTCAATAAGCTGCACACAGGGACAAAGGATGAATGGGCAAACACTAGGGTGTGTATGGTTTTGCACCAATAACCAAAAAATAATAATAAAAATAAAGGGTGAGGGGTGCCTACAAATGCTGATATTAATTAGACATAACCAACTACCTCATGGGATTAGTTCTCTTGGTTTGGGAGCGTAGGGTCACGTACTCATGGGACAATCGAGTCAGCTGGCATAATACAGTTAAATGTTTATGTTCTACTTCCCAGTATGGTGTGAGTAGTATCTGGGGTCTTAAAAGCTTACAAACTGCCATCTAAGATACCAGTACTGTCTTTATTTGTCTGAAACAGAAGAGAAAAAAGGAAACCCGACAATCAGAAAAGGAACTGGACTACAGGACTAATAATCTACATGAACCACTGCTTCCTCCACCTTGAGACCAGAAGAACTAGATAGTGCCCAGCTACCACTACTGAACTTTCTGATCAGGAACACAATAGATGAATACTGATAAAAAAGGAAGAATAATGTGGAACAGAACTTCAAATTCTCAAAGAATCCAAACTTACCAGACCTACTGAGGCTGAAGGAGTCACCGAGATTATGGCCCTAAATTGCTCTTCAGCCCTTGAATTGAAACTATCCTCTGAAGTCACCTTTAAACTATGTAACAGTTTAACCCAAAGAGTAGATTGTCACCCTTGAGTATTGTGTATCTTAAAAAAATATAAAAATAAATTATCTACGTAAGACCAAAGGATCAACAATTACGAAGCATAGATGAGAAGGCTGGGAGGCAGGGAGATTAATTAAATGAAAGTGAAACAACTAGAATACAAAAAAAAACACACAAGAATGTTGACACAAAGTGAACAATGTCACCAATGTTATTGATCGTTATATCTAGAATCTGTGGAATGGGAACAAGTTTTGTGTGTATATTTTCACCAAAAATAAAGTTAAATTAAAAAATAATTTTTTTAGAAAAGGCCTTTTTAAAGTGTTAAAAAGCAAACATGTTACTTTGATGACTAAAGTGTGCCTGACCCCAAACCATGGTATTTTCAATCACTTCATATACATGTGAAAGCAGGACAATGAAAAAGGAAGACTGAAAGTGAACTGATGCATTTGAATTGTGATGCTGGTGAAGCATACTAAATATACCATAGACTGACAGAAGACAGAACAAATCAGTCTTAGAGAAAGTACAGATAGAATCTTTCTTAGAAGGATGGTGAGGCTTCGTCTTGCTTACTTTGGACACATCATCAGGAAAGATCAATCGCTAGAAAAGGACGTCATGTTTAGTAAAGTGGAGGGTCAATGAAAACGAGGGAAGCCCTCCATGAGATGGACTGACACTATGGCTGCAACAATGGGCTCAAACGTACCAACAACTGATACGATGATGCGGACCGGGCTGTTTCATAAGGTTGCCATAAGTCAGGGCCAACTCGACAGCAACTAGCAACAGCAACAACAAAATGTACAAGGGATTATCGGGGGGACAGGGTGAGGAAGACAAGTCCCTAATCTTACAATGTCTACACAATAATGGAATAAAGACACAGATACAAAAAAAAACACTGCCATCGAGTCAGTTCCAACTCATACTGCGCCACAGGTTTTCAAAGCTGTAAATCTTTACGAAAGCAGTCACATCTTGCTCCCTCAGAGCTGCTGGTGGGTTCAAACTGCTGACTTTTTGGTTAGTAGTCAAGCGCTTTAACCACTGCACAACCAGGGCTCCTAAATAAACCTAATACAAAAGATAAAATTATAAGAGTGATGTAAACAAAGTCCCACAAGAATATAGAAGAGAGTTCATTAATAACTAGGATGACTAGGTAGACAGTGGAATCTGAAAGATAAGTAGGGTTTCAATAAGCAGAAATGGGAGGAAGGGAATTATACTGCACCAAGATTAACATGAGCAAACACCAAGAACCGGAAAAAAAAAAAAAAAAAGTTAAACAGTGGCGTTTACCTGGAGGAGAAATAACGGACAAAATTGTAAAATTACAGACTACAGCACGGCCATAGTATGGAAACTTTAAATAACAGGCTATAAGAGCCTAAACATAAGCAAAATCTGGAGCAGACCACCTGGGCTCACTTCCTCACTTACTTGAGCAAATTATTTAACCTCTCAGCTGTGCATCAATTTCTCATCCATAAAATAAAACTAATCATAGTATCTACCTCATAAAATTGTTAAAAGAATTGAGTTAATACATATAAAGCACTTAGTACAGTGTTGTTGTTACATGGGGTGCCATCGAGTCAATAGTGGTCCCATGTGACAACAGAACTGCCCTATAGGGTTTTCTTATCTGTAATCTTCACGGAAGCAGATCGCCAGATCTTTCTCCCAGAGTGGCCAGATGGGTTCAAACTGCCAACCTTCTGGTTAGCAGCCAAGCACTTAACCATCTGCACCACCAGAGCAAATCCCATATAATTGGTTACGTAGTCAATAAGAAGTAAAGGGGCTTTTAAGCAGAAGAATAGCAATATAATTGAAGTTGTGCTGAAGGGAAAGTTACCTCAAAAGTTAGAATGCTAGTTAGTATTACACATTAAACACTCCAAGCATGAAGTACTTCGAGTCTGACCTAGGGTGACTGTTGTTGTTCTTAGGTGCCGTCGAACTCCTTCCAACTCACAGCTACCCTAAGTACAACAGAACAAAACACTGCCCGATCCTGCGCCATCCTCACAATCATTGCTATATTTGAGCCCATTGTTGCAGCCACTGTGTCAATCCATCTCATTGAGGGTTTTCCTCTTTTTCACTGACCCTCTACGTTACCAAGCATGATGTCCTTCTCTAGAGACCAATCCCTCCTGATAACACGTCCAAAGTACATGAAATGAAGCCTCACCATCCTGGCTTCTAAGGCGCATTCAGGCTATACTTCTTCCAAGAGAGATTTGTTAGTTCTTCTGGCAATCCACGGTATATTCCATATTCTTCGCCAACACCATAATTCAAAGGCATCAATTATTCTTCAGTATTCCTTGTTTGCTGTCCAGCTTCTGCATGCATGAGGCAACTGAAAATACCATGGCTTGGGTCAGGCACACCTTAGCCCTCAAAGCGACATCTTTGCTTTTGAACACTTTAAAGAGGTCTTTTGCAGCAGATTTGCCCAACGCAATACGTTGTTTGATTTTTGACTGCAGCTTCCATGGGCGTTGATTGTGGATCCAAGTAAAACGAAATCCTTGACAACTTCAATCTTTTCTCCATTTATCATGATGTTGTTTACTGGTCCAGTTGTGAGGATTTTTTTCTTTATGTTGAGGTGTAATCCGTACTGAAGGCTGTCGTCTTTGATCTTCATCAGTAAGTGTTTCAAGTCCTCTTCACTTTCAGCAAGCAAGGTTGTGTCATCTGCATAATGCAGGTTGTTAATAAGTCTTCCTCTAATCCTGATGCTGTGTTCTTCTTCATACAGTCCAGCTTCTCGGATTATTTGTTCAGCATACATATTGAATACGTATGCTGAAAAGATACAACCCTGACATAAACCTTTCCTGATTTTAAACCACACAGTATCCCCTTGTTCTGTTCAAATGACTGCCTCTTGGTCTATGTACAGGTTCTGCATGAGCACAGTTAAGTTTTCTGGAATTCCCATTTGACACAATGTTATCCATAATTTGTTATGATCCACACAGTTGAATGCCTTTGCATAGTCAGTAACACACGGGTAAACATCTTTCTGGTATTCTCTGCTTGCAGCCAAGATCCATCTGATATCAGCAATGATATTCCTTGTTCCATGTCCTCTTCTGAATCCAGCCTGAATTTCTGGCAGTTCCCTGTCAATGTAGTGTTGCAACCGGTTTTGAATGATCTTCAGCAAAATTTTACTTGTGTGTGATATTAATGGTATTGTTCGATAATTTCTGCATTCTGCCAATCACACTTCTTTGGAATGGGCACAAATATGGATCTCTTCCAGTCAGTTCGCCAGGCAGCTGTCTTCCAAATTTCATGGCACAGATGACTGAGCACTTCCAGCAATCATCCATTTGTTGAAACATCTCAATAGGTATTGTTAATTTCCAGAGCCTTGTGTTTTCAGTGCAGCTTGGACTTCTTCCTTCAATACAATCGGTTCTTGATCATATGCTACCCCCTGAAATGGGTGAAGATGGACCAATTCTTTTTGGTACAGTAACTGTGTATTCCATCCATCTTCTTTTGATGCTTCCTGCATGTTATAAAGTATTATAATGAAAGGTCCAAAGACCTGGAGTTAGAAAACCAAAGGGGAAAAACATGCTCAGCATTTCTCAAGCTGAAAGAACTGAAGAAGAAATTCAAGCCTAGGGTGATAGAAATAAAAAAGAACTTTTTGACGCCGTACTATCATGGTAGCTAGCCTCCAAGACGGTCATCCACCTATGATTCCCACTCCTGGCATTCATAGCCTATCTAATCCCCTCCTACACTGTACCAGGTTTTTCTATGTGACCAACAGAAAAGGGCAGAAGTGAGTGTATGTCACTTTTGAGATTAGGTTATAAAAAACATTGGAACCTCCATCTTGGTCACTACCTCTTTCATACTTGTGGAAGCCAGCTGCCATGTTGTGAGCTGCCCTATGAAACATGGAAAGGAACTGAAACTTGACAACAATCATGTGGCTGAGCTTGGACATGGATCCTCTAACCCGTCTACCTTTTATTTAATTGCAACTTTATGGGAGACACTGAGCTAGAACCACCCAAGTAAGCCATTACTAAATTCCTGACTCTCAGAAACTGTTATATAATAAATGTCTGTTTTAAGCTGTTTCAGTTTTGAGGCAATTTGTTATATAACTAATACAACTATTAAAAAAGAGAAACTGATAGGGTCTTGAAAACTGATAGAATAAAGAGGACAGTAAATATCACTCAAAAAACGCTAACCTTTTTAAGTCAAAAGGAACTGTTAGAACTGAGAGTGAGAGTATGATGACTTTGATATACTGAGTTTAACTGAACTCAGGAGGAAGGTCGAGAATGAAATACAGATCTCAAAGTCATCTACAGCAGTGACCTAAACCAAAAAACCAAACCCGCTGCCATCAAGCCGATTCCAACTCATAGCAACCCTAAAGGACAGAGCAGAACTGCCCCACAGGGTTGATATCAATGATATCAGCTGCCCAGAGCAAACATGTAAGAAAAAGGACTAGGTCAAAAATTACAACATGGGAGAAAGACAGTAAAGAGAAGTAATGACTACTTGCAAGACAGAAAATTAGAATAGCAATATCAGAGATGTCCCAAAGGAAATAAAAGCTGGAGGTAAATGGGTCAAATGTTGTAGTGACCAAATAACTTAAATTCAATTTAGCAGTTTCAAAGAGTTAGTCATTACTATATCTTTCTTTTTCACATTTTAATATTTCTGAAATCAGGATGTAACTTACAATCGATAAATAAGTTTGACTTGAGTTTCTACTCCCTACAATCAGTTATAAAAAAATCGACAGTGTGGCAGACAGTTCAACTGAGAAGCAAGGAAACGTGGTAGTGATAAGGAAGTGGAATCAGTATATGTACACTATTTTTTTTGGAAGCTTTTGGGTAAAAGTAAGACAAGTCAAGAAAGGAAGCACTGTGTTTACTTTTTTGTTTCGTTTTGTTTTAGTATGATGAGACAAGTATGTTTATTAGCAAGGAATTTAAAAAGAGCTTTAAAATGATTAAAGACACATTCCAGAAGAAACACAATGAATGGGATGGCAAAAAGGATGTACTCACGAGTACAAGTTCAAGCATTTAAATATAATTCTTGCTAATTTCCCGCATACCTACTTCTGCCTAAACACTGTGGTAGACGCTGGTATACAATGACATGGAGAGGTTAGCTTCAGACTCCTCTCCCACTGAAGAAAAAGATTCAGAGAAAGTTTAGGCAACAGACATATCTGGAAAAAAATGACGGAGCCATTCCAATTATCTACCAGTATCTTGGTGTTATACGACGGAATAAAGAAGAGGCAAAAGGACTGCAAAAATCAGCTAGGGTAGTATCTATCTCACACATTAATTCCCAGTTGCCACTTTTGTCACCTCTACGAATGCGACCCCTCGCCTTCCCAGGAAGTGGCTCTTCGCTCCAGTCTCCGGCTGAGCTCTTCTCCCCGCTCTGTGCATCCAGCCTGGGAGGCGCGGGTGAGCAGGCCGCGCCGGAGAGCCCATAGCCGGTGGAGAGCTGAGTCCGTACACCTGGGCAGGAGACCGACCACGGGACTGGGCACCGCGACCAGTCCAGTCCACCCTCGTAGACTGAACCTGCCGCAGCCTTGTCCGGGGGGCTCCTGGACACAGCGCCCACCCTCACGCCCGCCCCTGCCAGCTCGCGGCCAGCGAAGCGCGCTCCGCGGACCCGCCGAAGAAGGCACAGGGCGGAGCACTACTTCCCGCTCGGCTCCAAGAGGCTCGCTGGAAACAGCGCGGCGAGAGTGCGCCGCCCGTCACAGCCCACAGCGTACCTTCTGGCCCGGAAAGCGGCCTCCACCGGACATCTCTGAGGCACCACTTCCACACGGATGCACGACCTCTTCAGACTGTAAGAAGACGGCGAGGCACAGGCCGCGCCGCGCCGCCGGCCAGACAGGCACCGCGGACTACGATTGGCTAGCCAGAGCCGCGAGGCGGGGCATCGCCGGCGCCCCGCCTCCTCACCGATTGTAGACTGTACGACGCTGGCTCCTCCCGGCTGTGCGCCCGAGTCGCACGCTGCGATTGGCAGGCGATTGGGCACGGTAGGGGCTTCTCGACCGCTCGCTTCCAGCGCTAGGCCGCGGCGTTCTCGGGAGAGGCTTAAGAGACTCTGGGTTCCTTCCACCGTACCCCGCGGCGCTATGAGTCTGCGAGGTCTACCGCGCTGCTTGTCCCGCTTGTTCATGTGGCCGAAGCCTGCGGAGCGCTCTGTGGGCGGGCGCACCGCTAGCCATTGAGGCCCCCGTGGGCGGTCTTGCGGGGCGGGCGTCTTGGTCGGTGGTCCACCTCGAGGTGTAGGCTCGGGTCAGAGCTCAGTTGCTGTTTTGTCTAGCCATTGGCTAATCTTAATGTGATTGAACCCTGTAATGAGATCAACTGATATCGGGTTACTTCCGGCCTGGCTGCTAATAATTTGGCCCTCCACCCGCCTGCAGCTGTTAAGACTTTTTTAGATTTATATTAGGAGGTAATGGTTTGTTGACAGTCCTTTTCTAGCCGGATAAGACAAATTTATGTTACTATAGAGCAGTTTCTGACAGGCTTCTGCAGTTTCGGTCAAGCTTTTTATGGTTAATGTTTGGTTTCGTGGATAAGGAAAATCTTAAAATCAAAGATGTCTGTTACTAATTTTCCTTTTCACCATTACAGATTCAATAATCAATACTTAAGGATCGGTTATAACTTAGTAACCTTAGACGGAAGATTTTAAAGGGAGGAGTGTTATTTCCGTATTTATGGGGTGGAGGGTGAGGAAATATTGGTAGCAGAGATTCTCAGATGGTGCTCATGCTGCTGGTGCTGGGATTGGAAGAGGCTGCACAGGCCTATTATTTACTCCCCATTGCTAACCGCCACATAGTCTCATGATCTTGTTTCTTCAGTCTATACAAAAGGTTTAAGATTAACCGATGTTCCTCCTTGGAGGGTGGAAAACAAGTGATAATGATCTAAGGATAAAAACCAAACAAAGCACCCATCTTGTGACAAGAAAAAACCAGGATGTTGCCAGATAATCCCCAAGGATGTCACCAGATAACCGCCAAGAATACCAGTAGAAGATTAACTCATCTAAGACATCACCACCTCAAGGGGAAACTAACACAAACTTCTAAGATCCATAATCCTGTCCCTATAAAAGCCTTCAGCCGATCTCCAGTAGGGGAGATAGGTTTTTTGGAGGAATCTGTTCCCCTCTGTCTCCTATATATAGATATATAATAAACATCTTGCTGCTCACCTCACCCTGTCTCAGAATTGGCTATTGCAGCAGATGGCTCCAATCCACGTTACTGCGGTAAAAGAATCATACTTTGAGAACTAAATGCTGAATTTAGGAAATAATACTGGAATTATTATTCCCTGTTCTTGAGCAAAGAGAATGTGACCCAGCAGGAGCTGGGCTCACAAGGCCTCACAAGGATACATCAACTGGGCCCTGAGGTGTAAAGACAATAGCTAGGATAACTTTGGAATATATCTTTTAGGGAAACCTCCACATAAGGCCAATCAAACAGAACACAAAAGACTTTCTATTCTTTTCCTATTAGCATTTAGGGAATAGTAAGATTTGCTGGACCAATGAGGACCTTCCAGACTGTCAGTACTGAAACCTGTACCAATGACTGTTAAGAAAGATGGTTCAAAATGTAGGATCACAGTTTCTAGCCAATCTGTGAAAAGGTGAAGCTTTCAATGGTTTTGCCCATTTCCAATGTTAATATATACTGATGACTCTGTAATGGTCTCTGGACATGGCTGTGGCCAGCATGCTTGTTCAGCATGCTTGCCTATTTTGTAATGTTCTTTGGACTTGGACTGACATGGCTCTAGCAGCATGCTTGTCTGCTTTCCCACTTTTGTTCTGTGATATTTCCTTGGACTCAGACAGACATGGCTCTGGCAGGATGGTTGTCTGCTTCCTACCTTTGCCCTTTTGAATGTATGCTGAATAAGACTTTTCTTTTTGCTTTACTAAATTTTGTGTGTTTTTCCCCTAAAACAATGCTTAGTTCTTAGATCCCTCCAGTGACTATAGTTAAGTGCCTCATTACTTTCAGAACCTTGCTATTTGACCTAGTGGGCTGTTTAAAAATACTCAAAACTCAGCCCGGCTACCACCACTGACTGCTGTGACCAGGATCACAACAGAGGGTTCTGGACAGAGCTGAAGAAGGATGTAGAGCATAGTTCTAACTCACAAAAAAAAGACCAGATTTACTGGCCTAAAGGAGACTGGAGAAACCTCGAGAGTATGGCCCCCAGACACCCTTTTAGCTCAGTGGTGAAGTTACCTCCGAGGTTCACTGTTCAGCCTGGGAGTGGACAGCCCCGTAAAACCAAATGAGACTAACGAGGTACAGGAGTCCAGTGACAAGGGCCAGAAGGCAGAAGGGGACAAGGAAGCTGGTGATAGGGTACCCAAGGTTGAGTAAGGATATTGTTGATGTGTTGTGAGATTGTTAACCATTGTCATAGGGCAGCATTTGTAGTAACTGTTAAATGAGAAACTATTTTGTTCTGTAAGCCTTCATCTTAAGTGAGAATAACAGCACAATTCGAAGAGCGTAGTCAATGTCACTGAACTGTGTATGCAGAAATTTTTGAAACGGTGTATCTTTGGCTATGTGTATTTTCACCAAAAAAAAAAAAAAAAGGTTGAGAATTTAGAGGGTTAATATGTTGTGGGGTTGTTAACCAATGTCATAAAACAACATGTGTACAACTGTTTCATGAGAAACTATTTGTTCTGTAAGCCTTCAACTGAAGTACAATAAAATATTAAAAAAAAAAATACTCAAAACTCAACAAAATTTGAACAAAAGGTTTATTCTGAGCAGTTATTCTATATGCAAATAGGTAGACCATTTTGATTCCAGAAAAAGCAAATGGCTTGAATAAGAAGATCAACAATTGGCTAATTTTCACGCGATTGATGGAACCCTGTTCCCCGCCCCACCGTTTTACTGAGGTCAAGGGATATCAGGTCAAAAAGTGGTCTCTGGCCCTCCACCCAGCCATATGTTTTGAAATTCAAATTTTGAAATTCCAACAGTAAAGAAAGGATTTGCAACTTTGGGTGAAAGAAAAGCCTACTGGCTGATTAATTTTGGTCATGGATTTCTTTAAAGGGAATATGTATTTGGTTTCTTAGGTAAGAAAACCTCAAAATCAAAGCAGGAGATCTGCTATCAATGTGTCTCTGACAAGACTTAAAACCAAACACAGTGGCAAGGAGACCGGGACCTTAGTAGAAACTGGATTAGGTTACAAAGTCTAACAGGGTAGTAAGTTTCTGTAATAAACTATTTATTGTATAAAAAAACTAAAACATTAATTTAAACAAGTTGGAAATTTGTCAGTCGAGGGAAGGAGAATGGATTTTCGGAAAGTCCAACTCAAAAGTATGGCAACCAATAAACCCATTGCTGTCAAGTCAATTCCAACTCATAGTGGCCCTAAAAGACACGGTAGAACTGCCCCATAGGGTTTCCAAGGCTGTAGTCTTTACAGAAGCATACCGTCAGATCTTTCTCCCATGGAACGGCAGGTAGGTTCGAACCACTGACCTTTTGGGTTAGCATCCAAGCACTTAACCTCTGTGCCACCAGGGCTCCTTCGAAAGTATTGTGTATGTAAATTGTAGAATCTGAGGTGCTGGCATTTCTAAATTAGGTGATTGCAGACCTAAAATTAAGAAACTCCATTCTGAATTAAACTAAGATTTTCATTTCTACTGTAAAATCTAAAGAAACTATCTGCACGTATAAGTCCTCACTATACTTCTTCACTATTCTTCTGAAGAAATCATTTAGCCTTTTGTCAGTTTATTGCTTGAGTAACAAAAGCCGGAACTTCTAAATAAAGATTTGCCCAGCACCTGTTACAAATATTTACATTTCAAGCGACTTGCTATCATAACCGCTCTTAAGCCCTAACTCACCCTTAGCCAGATAAGCAATGTTTATATTACAAAAAAGGCTTCAGATTTAAGGTTAATTTTCTCCTAACCAAATGGTTGTTTTTACATTTCAAGAACTTCAATTAAGTTTGAGTGTATAGGGCCCTGATGGCACAGCGGTTAAGAGCTCTAACCAAAAGCTCGGCAGTTTGAATCCACCAGCCACTCCTTGGCAACTCTATGGGGCAGTTCTACTCCGTCCTTTAGGTCGCTAGGAGTCGGAATTGACTCGACAGCAATGGGTTTGGTTTTTTGGTTTTGTGTAGGGTCACTATGAGTTGGAATCGATTCAACGGCAATGGGTGTGGTTTTTAGGTTAGGCATGCGATTCATCACTGAACTTCCACATCAAAAATGTTCATAAAGCTCACTTTAGAAATATTGCCTTAGTCAAGTAGTGTCAGGAAATAAGAGATTAATGTTACAATAAAACTTTATGTTAAGAAAGTTTGTAGCTTGTTTATAACTGGATACCAAAAAACAAAAAAAAACAAACCCACTACTGTCAAGTTGATTCCGACTCATAGCGACCCTGTAGGACAGAGTAGAACTCTCCCATAGGGTTTCCAAGGTGCAGCTGGTGGATTCGAACTGCCAGCCTTTTGGTTAGTAGCCAGAGGCTTAACCACTGCATCACCAGGGCTCCCATAACTTGATAACCTTTTAGAATCTTTGTTACACATGTCCCACGCTTGTGAACATAATCCTTTATTTGCCTCACCTGATAAAAAGTTCCCTGGCTCCTTGTAAGGTGGAACACTTTAGCATCCCACTTGCCTGCATGTCTATGTGACTCCCCATTTCATGGAATGTTATTTTGGCCTTCAATAAAACTCCTTATTTTCTTTTTAGCAGTTTAATATTTCACTATAACAGTATGATAGAAGTGGAGTTCAGTCTTCTGCTTCAAAAGCACCATTTTGTGCCTCTGTAACAGTACATTGTTTTGCAATATATCCATTTCAGCCTTTCTCCCCTCTCTGGTTCCAATTCACCATCATCTCATCTGAGTTCCAACGCCTAAAACCACAAATACATGGTATATATGGCATTTGTCCACTCCGTAGTTGTTGAAAAGTTAAGAAAAAAATCTTAGCTTAAGGTAAACATTATTGCTAATACTTTTACTGTCAACACTTGGAACATTCAGAATATGTTTTAGGTTAGGATTTAGAATATTGAGCTTCTGATTGGGACTCCACAAACGAGAAATTTGCCACTGTTGCTTGAACCGAAACTTTTAACACCACCTGGCCATCTAGCTGTGTCTATGACATAGCTCTCAATTTTATATCTGTAGCCAGACTTCTTCATGCTGCTCCAGCTGTAGCCCCATTACAGTATCTACTTCTTATCTCCACTTGGATGTCTGAGAGGCTCTTCAACCTAAACTTTTCTTTTCTCAAACTTGCTCCTTTTCAGAATTCTCCATCTCAGTGTGGAATCAAATTTATATTAAAAATAGATATTTGTTTCAAGACAGCTTTTCTTATCTATGACCATAAAAACTCCTGACTCAGAATTAATCCACCAGCAATTTGTTTTGTTCTCTCTCTCACCCAAAATGGCTGTTCCAAAGAGCAGATCATAACAAAACCATTAACCGTGATTAAACAAGAAAGACTTCCTGTGCAGTGGATGATGAGTTGTTTTTATTTTGTTCTTTGTGTTTTTCTATATTTTCCAAATTTTATAAATAAACTTTTATTCTTTTGTAAAATTAACTTTACTGAATTACTATTTACATTTCACAAAATTCACCCTTTTAAGTGTGCAATGATTTTTAGTAAATTTACTGAGTTGTGTGACCATCGCCCCAATCCAGTTTTAGAACCTATTCGTCATCCCAGTAAGATCCCCCGTGCCCATTTACAGTTAATCACTATTCCTACCCCTGCCCCAGGCAACCACTAATCTATTTTCTGTCTCTAGAGATTTGCCCTTTCTGGACACGTTAGATAAATGGAATCATGCACTATGGAGTCTTCTGCATCTGGCTTCTTTCATTTTGCATAATGTTTTTGAGGTTTATCCATGTTGTAGCATGTATCAGTACTTCATTCCTTATTATCGCTGAATAGTTTTACTTTGTGTGGATATACCATATTTTATTTACCCACTCACCAGTTGATGGGTATTTGGGTTGCTTTAATTCTTTGAAATTAAGACCAAACAAACCAACCAAACAAAAATCAGTGAATGTTTTAAAAAATGAACAAATACATGCCCCCCCCCCAGAGTACTATGGCAGGCTTATAATTTGTAACACAGAAGTGTGCATACATATGAGTCTATGTGCACATGCATACACACGCTGAGCACATGCATTAAGAAAAAGACAGAAGAATGCATATCAAAACATTAAGAAGAGTGTTTTTCTCTGAGTGGTAGGGTTATAGTTGACATTAATTTCCTTCTTTATGTTTTTCTGTATTTTCAAAAAGTTCTGCAGTGAACATGTGTTATATTTCTAATCAGAATAACCATCATGGGATTGTGTGTATGTGTTTGACGGAAAATAAATGATGAAAATACAAAATAAATAAATAAATGAGAAAGACTCTGCCTTCCTTAATTTGAATTTCTGGAGGTCTCAAGACTTCAGCCTTGGAAACTTTATGGAGGCAGTTCTCCTCTGTCCTATCGGGTTACTGTGATTTGGAATGGACTGGACGGGAACGGCTTTGGTTTTTGCTTTTTTTTTCAGGACTTCAGGTAGGTGGAGGGGTGAACGTTTCATGAAGTTACCTTTTCAAGGTTGACTCAAAAAAAAACAAGCCAAACCCATTGCTGTCAAGTCGATTCCAACTCATAGTGACCCTATAGGTCACTATAGGACAGCATTGAACTGCCCCATAAGGTTTTTCCAAGGAGCACCTGGTGGATTTGAACTGCCAACCTTTTGGTTAGGAGCCGAACTCTTAACCACTACGCCGCCACCAGGGTTTCTGATGTTAACTCAGTAGCGATTAAATGCTTAATCACCTTGGAAACCTGTATTCTTTAAGCAAAAGTTATTTAAGTCTCTATGAATTCTCCATTCTCTAGAAACTGCTTTCTCTTATATGAGGGAATGTTTCTCTAATTTGCAAATTGTTTATTAAATCATAGAATGATCAAATATTGTGTTATTCTTTTAAATTAATAACCTACTGTTGTCGTGTCAATTCCAACTCATAATGACCCCAGAGGGTTTCCTATGCTGTAAATCTCTACGGAAGCAGACTGCCACATCTTTCTCCCATGGAGCCACTGGTGGTTTCGAACCACCAACTTTTCCATTAGCAGTCGATGGCTTTAACCACTGTGCCATCAGGTCGCCTTTTTTAATTAATACGTGATTATATTTTTCACATCAGTAAGTGATGCTGACATCCACTTAGTAACTCATACAGAAGCCTGGGAATTTTCATCAATACTTTTGCTGCTTCTACCAAAATCCTATCTCTTCTATGTGTAATTCTCTCATCTACCCACTCTCTCTCCACTTCTGTCATTGTATTCCAGGCCACTGATTGCTTTTGCCCACACTACTCAGTAGACTCCTAACTGGTATTCCCAAATCTACTCTTGCCCCTCACCCATCAAACATATATAATCCTTTCTCCACACAGATGTTCCACTGATGATATCTATGTTCTCAGTATTGGCCTTCCTTTCAGTTGCTAAATGTACTAAGCTCCTGGACCTCAGAGATTATACATTTGCTATTCCATTTACTTGAAAGTCTTTTCCCCTCCCTCTGCCACACCAGTTCCTATGTACTGATCAATCCTGAAACTGACTTCTTTAGTTTCCCTGAACAACTCACTCCCAATACTGAACCTCCCTTTTCTTCATTTGCACAGGACCGTATGCTCCTTTGAAGATGTTATAATGATCATAAGCTAAAAAATTAAAATTATTTGTTTACCTTCTGGCTCCACCACTGTACTTTTTTTACAAAGCACTCAAAGAAATATTTGCTACAAATGAATGATTATACCAAATGAATGAATGAACTGATAATTATTAAACAGAAATAACTTGCCCAAGTTTATACAGCTAATAAGCATTCAGGATTAGAACCCATATGACATCGAGGTCCAGTCTTTTTCCACCATGCCAATCATAGCATAGTATAATCATGGGGTATTTTCAATGCCATCGAGTCGATTCTAACTTATAGTGATCCTATAGGACAGAGTAGAACAGCCCCATAGTGTTTCCAAGGAGCAGCTGGTGGTTTTGAATTGCTGACCTTTTGGTTTGCATCCTGAGCTCTTAACCACTTCACCACCAGGGCTCCAATTGAACAAAGAGGAACAACAAATTAAATTATCCATAAGAAGGATAAGCCTGTGCAGAAAGGGGTTCTTGAATCCTATTAGTCCTCTAATAGCATTGGAGGGCCTCTTATCTCCTCATCAAAAAACATTAAATACTTAGCTACTATTACTAAACATTTTGATCAGAGATTCCATAGAAGAATCCTGATCAAGAGGGGGAAAATGCAGAACAAAATTTAAAATTCTCATGGACTCAAGATTTCCTGGAGCCATGAAGTTTGGATGAACCCCTGAAACTATTGCCCTGAGATAATCTTTAGGCCTTCAACCAAAAATATTCCCTGAAGTCTTCTTAAAACCAAGCAATAGTTCAGCTTAATTAGTAAAAAATGTCTGCCTTGAGCATTATGCTCTTTTAAGAACTTTCTATATGGGATCAAATTGACAACAGCACCTCAAAAGATTAGATAGAAACCTTAGGGGGCAGTTAATTTATGTTAATGGGGGAGGAACAACTCAGAAAAGGAGGAAGAGAATGATTATATACCTTGAAAAATGTAAGCAGTGTCACTAAATGGTACATGTAGAAACTGTTGAATTGGTGTATGTTTTCCTGTATATATTCTCAACAACAACAACAACAAAATAAACAAAATCATATAAAGAAAAATAAATAAATAAGGGAGTCAAAAAAAAATTCAACACCAAACACCAAGATAATGAGAAAAGTCCTTTTTATTTAGTTATTTTTTACATTTTTCTCATCAAACATTTTGGTCTAGTTGTTATTTTGTAGATATCTGTGGTTTTCACTTTGCTTGCAGTAATCCTAAGGATTCCATGGAGAGGCTATGGAGTCTGTGGGGAGGGCAAGAGTAGCAACAGCGTCTCAACTCCACCACCAGGGCAGCTCTTATTTCATCTATTCTATATATAGGATAAGATTTCATTGAAAGAAAGATCTAATTTGAAGATAAATATTTGAAACCTACTGGTCTATATCTTTTACTAACCTGGTTATTAAAAGAGTGCACTGGGCTGCAAATGAGTCCAAGATTTAAATGTGGAAAAAAAGAAAACAGGAAAATATTAGAAGAAAACCTGGGCAAATGCATATATTATCTTGGAGGGAGGAAGGTCTTTCTAAGGATGACTCAGAATTTACTATTTGTAATAGAAAAGATTGATAGATTCAACTACATATAGTTGTTAATTTCTATGTGGCAAAGACCACAATAAGCAAAGTTCAAAGACAAATGGCAAAATGGGAAGAATAGTTTCTACTTATATCATTTTTTAAAATCGCCTGAAGTATAAATTGCTGATGGAAATCAGGAAGAAAATGACAACAATTCAATGACAGATGGGCAAAGGACATGAACAATTCACAGAAAAAGAAACACAGATGGCCTTTTTACATATGAAAAAATGTGCTGCCTCACTCAAAACAAGAGAAATGCAATAGCATATCATTGCTCACCTATCATATTGACTAAAATCCAAATACTTGACAATACACATTGATGTAGGGGCACTCATATATTGCTAATGAAGTGCCAAATCCCCATAAAGGGGAATTTGTCAATACTTTTCAAAATTGCAAATGCATTTACCCTTTGAGCTAACAATCCCATTCTGGAAATTAATTCTATGGACACACCTGCACATATTTGAAATGATATAAGGATATTTATCGCAGTGATGTTTGCAATAGCAAAAGACTAGAAACAACCCAAGTAACCATTTACATATAAACAAACAAAAAAACAAAACTTTTGCTGTCAAGTTGATTCCAATTCACGGCAAAACCTATGTGTTACAGAGTAGAACTGCTCCATTGGGTTTTCTTGGCTGTAATCTTTATGGAAGCAGATTACTAGGCGTTTCTTCAATGGAGCTCCTGAGTGAGTTCAAACCATAAACCTTTAGGTTAGCAGCCAGTCGCAAACCAATTGATTCACCCAGAGACCTTATCCATTTACATATAAGAGGCTCTTAAATAACCCAAGGTACATACTCACAATGATCATTGTGTTATATTAGATATAAAAAAGCAGAGAGCAGAATAAGGTTCATGGTGTTGCTTGCTACCATTTGTGTAAGAAAGTAGGAAAGACTATGTATTTGCTTATATTTGTATAAAGAAATACTAGATGGATAGAAACAAAAATAAAAGTGAACCAGTGGGGAGAGCAGGAACAAGGTGAATAGGAAAAGAGGAACAAGGCTTCTCCATCTCTCCCTTTTTAACTGATATTGATTTTACACCTATTTGTGGTGCAATGGCTTTCTCTTATACGACCTTTCCGGCCCTGGGTTTGAAATTCTCCCAAAATGATTGATTGGCCACAGACTGCCAAGTGATTAGTTTGTTTGCCATCTGCCTAAATGGCTTGCAAGGATTCGTCAGTTTGCTGTCTGCATAAGCAGCTTGCAAGGATTGGTTGGTTTGCTATTGTATAAGCAGCTTGCAATCCACCCAATAGGACTGGTTGGTTTATGATCCTTCTAGAAAAACCATGCCTTGAAATTAACAAAGAGTTGTCCTATGTAAGTGTCCAATCACACAGAGGTTTTTTTGGGACCTCTAAATCAACAAGAGCCTGGAGACGAGTATGTCATTTGGACCAGGAGTCCCTGCACTAGGAACCTCCTAGACCAAATAAAAGAGCTGTGATATGGATCGGGGCTATAACACTGAGCTGATAACACTGAAGACCCAGACAAATAGTGGCAGGAGGCTTAGAGAAGGGAGATGGTTAAGATTGTATGTCAACTTGGCTAGGCCATGATTCTCAGTGTTCTGGCAGCTGTATAATGTTGTGATCACTTCCCTGCTGAAATCTGATATGTGATCACCCCCATGACAGAATCTGCTGAGTAGTATCGGTAAGGGCAGGGCCTGTGGTGGCTTACTGCCCCCTCAGCCTTCATCTCTCTGCCCTCTGCTGGCTACTTCCTTCCTGCTTACCTTGCCAAGGTTTTTGGCTTGTTCTGGACCCAGCAGCTGCCTCTTGTCTCACCTCCAGTTCTTGGGACTTGAGCTAGCAGCTTACCTGTCAGTCTTGGGATTCGTTGATCTTCACAGCCTGTGAGCAAGACTCCTGCTTCCCGACCTGCTGATCTTGAGTTTGCCAGCCCCTGGAGCTACTTGAATCAGGAGAAACCTTGCAGTCTTGTCTACTGATATTGAAATTCGTCGACCTTCACAGCCTGTGAGCAGAAGCCCTGCTCTCTGGCCTGCCGACCTTGGGTTCGCCAGCTCCTGTGGCTGTGTGAATTGGGAGAGGCCTCTACCCTGATCCATAGACTTGGGACATTTGAACATCTACAATCATGTGAGCAGTTTCCTTATATAAATCTCTTTATATATATTTATACACTTTACTGGTTTTGCTTCTCTGGAGAACCGAGCCTAAGACATTTGGTACTGAGAGTGGTTCTAGAGAAACAAAATTGTAAGGATGAGTTTTCTAAATTGGTTCTCAAGCCTGGTGAGTCTTAAAGATGTTGATGACTCTGCTTCCAGCAGTAAAGAGGTCACTGCTAATCCATGGCGTGAGGTGGAGATACAAATACTCAAAATATCACCACCAGTAGATCAGGTATTGGTGAAAGGCGAGGCTCTGGGTGAACACATGTGTGATATCTTTCTACAGTTTTGTCAGAATGAGAAGTATAAGGAAGCTGGTTGGTTGGTCCTACTTTCACTAGACAAACTGGTGAAAGAAAGGGATGCGCTCAGGGCTTCAGAGTCAAAGCTCAAGTGCCATATAAATTACTTCAAGCTTTCCACTTGTGCTTTGAAGGAAAGCCTTATTTCTTGTAGTAACAGAGCTGAAATTGCTGAAAACCAAACTCAGAGTCTTATCGTAAGACTGGCTGAATTACGCCAGCTAAATTGTCAATCTCGAGAGGTGTCTGAAGTTAAAGTAAGGGCATTGGTTGGGAAGAAATAGGATCCTGAAACTTGGGATGGGGACATATGGGAAGATAATCAAGAAGCTGGGGACAATGAACCCTTAAATTCCATTGAATCACTCCTGCCAACAGAAGCACTCCCATCTGAAGAGATTACTTCATGTTTGTCTGTTACACCACCCTGCCCAGAAGAACCATTAGCCCCTCCACTCCCATCTAATGAGATTAGCCCTAGCCCAGCTGCCTCTAAAGAGCCCTTGCCTGAGTCATTGCCTGGGGCATAGCTTGAGGCAGATGCTTTAGGAGACAATGCTGAATGTTCTCAAAATAATTCCACACTACAGATTCTAGCTTCTACATCTGTAACTAGAGTTAAGTCCCAGTGAGCCCCAAAAGGTGGAGTTCAAAGTGTGACCCAGGAGGAGGTACATTACACTCCAAAAGAACTACTTGACTTTTGTAATATGTACAAACAGAAACCTGGGGAATATGTGTGGGAATGGCTATTAAGGTTGTGGGATAATGGTGCAAGGAACATAAATAAAGTCTGAATATATTGATATGGGTCCATGAAGCACAGATTCTTCATTCAATGTTTCAGCTCGAGAAGTTTGGAAAGGATCTAATAGTTTGTTTGGTTGGGTTGCTGAAGCATGGATTATGAGGCAGCCTACACTGAATCAAGTTGAAATGCCAAACCTGCTTTGGTATACTGTAGAAGAAGGTATCCAAAGGCTTAGGGAAATTGGCATGCTAGAGCGGATTTATCAGGTTAAACCCACAGACCCACACATGGAATACTCAGAGGACACACCTTTTATCACAACTGTGAGGAACAAATTTGTGAAGTGAGTTCCAGCATCATTGAAGACGGCTGTGATTACAATTTTATGTAAATCAGATTTCACTGTGGGAACTGCCCTAACTGAATTAAGCCACCTAACTACAATGGGGCTGATTGGACCCCATGGTAGTACGGCCAAGTGGCGGCACTCAATTGACAAAGACAAGGTGGGCGGGGTTACAGTAATGGACAGCGGAGTCAAGGCAGTAATCAGAATATTCTGACTCTTACGGATTTATGGCATTGGCTACTTAGTCCTGGTGTCCCTAGAGTGAAATAGATGGGAAGTTTACTAAATATTTACTCAATTTGTACAGACAGATAAATTCTTGGTCAGGAGAACAGCAGTCTAAGTCGAATCGCCAGAATAGAGAGTCATGGTCCCTAAATCAATTCCCAGAACTCAGCGAGTTTAAAGCCTTACAACCCCTTGAATGAAGGGCAGGCCGGGTCCCCTTGAGGAAGGACTCAAATCTAGTGTCAAAAATTTTTACTGTTAATCTTTCTCCCGGCCTTCCCCAAAGGGATCTATGACATTTTACAAGAGTGACTGTTGGGGAAAAGGAAATAATCAGAGTTTTCGGGGATTACTGGATACTGGCTCTGAACTGACACTAATTCCAGAAAACCCAAAATGTCACTGTGGCCCCCCAGTCAGAGTGGGGGCCTATGGAGGTCAGGTTATTAATGGAGTCTTGGCTCATGTCCATCTCACAGTAATTCAAGTGGGTCCACGAATCCGTCCTGTAGTGATTTCCCCAGTTCCAGAATGCATCATTGGAATAGATATACTCAGCAACTGGCAGAACACCCACAATAGATCCCTGACAAATACAGTAGGGGGCATTATGGTAGGAAAAGCCAAGTGGAAGCCATTAGAACTACCCCTACCTAGGAAAATAGTAAACCAAAAGCAATACCACATTCCTGGAGGGATTGCAGAGATCACTGCCACCATCAAGGACTTGAAGGATGCGGGGGTGGTGATTCCCACCACATCCCCATTCAACTTGCCTATTTGGCCTCTGCAAAAAACAGACGGATCTTGGAGAATGACAGTAGATTATCAAAAACTTAACCAACTGGTGACTCCAATTGCAGCTGCTCTTCCAGATGTAGTTTCATTGCTTGAGCAAATTAATACATCTCATGGTACTTGGTATGCAGCTATGGACCTGGCTAATGCCTTTTTCTCCACACCTGTTTCAGAGGACCACCAGAAACCGTTTGCCTTCAGCTGGCAAGGCCAGCAATACACCTTCAATTGCCTACCTCAGGGCTACATCAACTTTCCAGCCCTATGTCATAATTTAGTCCGCAGGGGCCTTGATCACCTTTCCCTTCCACAAGATGTCACACTGGTCCATTACATTGATGACATTATGCTGACTGGACTTAGTAAGGAAGAAATGTCAATGACTCTGGACTTACTGGTAAAACATTTGTGTGCTAGAGGGTGGGAAATTAATACCACAAAAATTCAGGTGCCTTCCACTTCAGTGAAATTTGTAGGGGTCCAGTGGTGTGGGGCATGACAAGATATTCCTTCTAACGTGAAGGATAAGTTATTGCATCTGGCTGCTCCCATAACTAAAAAGGAGACACAGCGCCTAGTTGGACTCTTTGCATTTTGGAGGCAACATATTCCTCATGTGGGTGTGTTACTCCAGCCTATTTATCAAGTAACTCAAAAAGCTGCTAGTTTTGAGTGGGGCCCAAAACGAGAGAAGGCTCTACAACAGGTTCACGCTGCTGTGCAAGCTGCTCTGCCACTTGGGCCTTATGATCCAGCTAATCCAATGGTGTTTGAAGTGTCAGTGGCAGAGAGAGATGCTGTTTGGAGTCTTTGGCAGGTCTTTATTGGTGAATCACAGCGCAGACCCTTAGGTTTTTGGAGCAAACACCTGCCATACTCTGAAGATAACCACTCTCCTTTTGAGAAACAGCTTTTGGCTTGTTACTGGGCCTTAGGAGAGACTGAATGCTTAACCATGGGACACCAAGTCACCATGCAGCCTAAGCTTCCCATCATGAATTGGATGTTGTCTGACCCACAGAGTCATAAAGTTGGACATGCACAGCAGCACTCCATTATTAAATGGAAGTGGTATATACGAGAGTGGGCCTGAGCAGGACCTGAAGGCACAAGTAAGTTGCATGAGGTAGTGGCCCAAATGCCCATGGTCTCCAATCCTCTCACATTACCTTCCATCTCCCAGTCTGCATCTATGGCCTCATGGGGAGTTCCTTATGATCAGTTGACTGAGGAAGAGAAAATTCGTGCCTGATTTACAGATGGTTGTGCACGCCGCTCAAAAGTGGACAGTGGCAGCACTACAGCCTCTTTCTGAGACTTCCCTGAAGGACAGTGATGAAGGGAAATCCTCTCAACGGGCAGAACTTCGAGCACTGCACCTGGTTGTTCACTTTGTTTGGAAGGAGAAATGGCTAGATGTGTGACTGTATACTGATTCGTGGGCTGTGACCAATGGTTTGGCTGGATTCTGAGGGACTTGGAAGGAACATAATTGGAAAATTGGTTACAAGGAGGTATGGGGAAGAGACATGTGGATAGACTTCTCTGAATGGGCCAAAGAAGTGAAGATATTTGTGTCTCATGTGAATGCTCACCAAAGGGTGACCTCAGCAGAGGAGGATTTTAACAATCAAGTGGATAGGATGACACGTTCTGTGGAAACCAGTCATCCTCTTTCCCTAGCTACTCCCGTCATTGCTCAATGGGCTCATGAACAAAGTAGCTATGGTGGCAGGGATGGAGGTTATGCATGGGCCCAGCAACATGGACTTCTATTCACCAAAGCTGACTTGGCTACAGCCACTGCTGAGTGCCCAATCTGCAGCGGCAGAGACCAACACTGAACCCCCAATATGACACCATCCCTCAAGGTGAGCAGCCAGCAACCTGGTGGCAATTTGATTACATTGGACCACTTCCATCGTGGAAAGGGCAGCATTTTGTCCTTACTGGAATAGACAGTTACTCAGGATATGGATATGCCTTCCCTGCATGCAATGCTTCTGCCAAAACTACCATCTGTGGACTTACAGAATGCCTCATCCATCATCATGGCATCCCATACAGCATTGCCTAGGATCAAGGGACTCACTTTACAGCAAATGAAGTGCAGCAGTGGGCCCATGCTCGTGGAATTCACTGGTCTTATCATGTTCCTCATCATCCTGAAGCAGCTGGATTGATAGAACAATGGAATGAACTTCTAAAGACACAATTATGGCACCAGCTAGGTGGCAATACCTTGCAGGGTTGGGGCAATGTTCTTCAGGAGGTTGTATATGCTCTAAACCAGCGTCCAATATATGGTGCTGTTTCTCCCATAGTCAGGATTCATGGGTCCAGGAATCAAGGGGTGGAAAAGGGAGTGGCACCACTAACTATTACCCCTAGTGACCCACTCACAAGATTTTTGCTTCCTGTCCCCTTGACCTTATGCTCTGCAGGTCTAGAGGTCTTAGTTCCAAAAGGAGGAATGCTCCCACCTGGAGACACATCACTGATTCCACTGAACTGGAAGCTAAGAATGCCACCTGGCCACTTTGAGGTCCTTATGCCTCTGGAACAACAAGCAAAGAAGGGAGTTACCTTACTGGCTGATGTGATTGATCCTGATTACCAAGAGGAAATTGGATTGATATTATATAATGGAGGTAAAGAAGAGTATGTCTGGAATGCAGGAGATCCCTTAGGATGTCTCTTAGTACTACCATGTCCTGTGATTAAAGTCAATCAAAAACTACAGCAACCCAATTCTGACATGACTGCTAATGGCCCACACCCTTCAGGAATGAAGGTTTGGGTCACCCCACCAGGCAAAGAGCCATGACCAGCTGAGGTGCTTTCTGAGGGCAAAGGGAATACAGAATGGGTGGTGGAAGAAGGTAGTTCTAAATACCAGTTATGGCCATGTGACCAGTTGCAGAAACAGGGAGAGTAATTGTTATGAGTATTTCTGCTTTGTATGTGTGCATCAAGTATTTTTCTTTCCTTCAGTTATAAAACATAAGATGTAAAGGGCGTTAGTGCATTTTTGATTGTACGTGAGTTAGTTGTATCATGTTAAGCGCAACTATGACTTTGTAATTGTCTTTATTCAGAGATTGTGTATGGTTTTGCGAGATGTGTGCAGGTGCGAAGTTGACAAGTGGTGGACTGTGACGGTTAAGATTGTCACCTTGGCTAGGCCATGATTCTCAGTGTTTTGGCAGTAGTATAATGTGATCACTTCCCTGTTGAAATATGATATGTGACCACCCCCATAATGGAATCTGCTGAGTGGTATCGGTGGGTGCAGGGCCGGTGGCGGCTCACCGCCCCCTCAGCCTTCATCTGTCTGCCCTCCACCGGCTACTTCCTTCCTGCTTGCCTTGCCAAGGTTTTTGGCTTGTTCCGGACCCAGCAGCAGCCTCTTGTCATCTCACCTCCAGTTCTTGGGACTTGAGCTAGCAGCTTACCTGTCAATCTTTACAGCCTGCAAGGAAGAGTCCTGCTCCTCGACTTGCTGATCTTGAGTTTGCCAGCCCCTGCAGCTACTTGAATCAGGAGAAACCTTGCAGTCTTGTCTGCTGATCTTGAAATCAGTCGACCTTCACAGCCTGTGAGTAGAAGCCCTGCTCTCTGACCTGGTGACCTTGGGTTCGCCAGCTTCTGTGGCTGCGTGAATTGGGAGAGGCCTCTACCCTGATCCATGGACTTAGGATGTTCTAGCCTATAAAATCTCATGAGCTATTTCCTTGATATAAATCTCTCTGTATGTATGCTTTACTGGTTTTGCTTCTCTAGAGAACCCAGCCTAAGACAAGAAGAGAAACAGTGTCAGAGCCAGTGGCAAGGGGCCTAGATGGGGCCCAGCAGCAGAGAAAGAGCTGTCAGGATGGTGGCAGTGGGTGGAGTTGGCCCACAGAGGAGACAGCAACAGTGGGCAGAGTTGGCCCATGGAGCAAAGCTGGACACCTCCAAGCAGGAGGTTACCAATTGAGCCGGGTACCCCATAATGTGAAAACAGCCACAGTCCAAGCTCGTGCAGGCAGATGCCCAAGCAGAGCAAGCGGGAGAGTGGGGGCCATGTTGGCCTGTCTTTGGTAATGGCAGATGCCCAGCTGTGCTGAGAGCTGTAACCCTTAGGCTGAGAAAAGTCGTGTCCTGAAGGGACCAAAATGAGGCCTGCAGGGGCTTGGGCATACACCATACAGGAGTTGTCTGTAAAACAGTTTTGCCTTGAGAGCTGTCATGTTTGCCTAACCCTAGCACTGGTCCAGAGTTGTCCCATAGCTGCTGGTGAGAGCTTGACCAGCAAGCACAGTGGTCCAGACCTAGCCAGGAAAAGCCACAAAGAGAGAGAGAAGGAACACAGCCACACTGCACCTGACTTGAGCCAAAGACACACCTGCTGAGATACACATACACCAGCAAACACCTAATGCACAGTGTGCTTGCCCAATTACACAGAAATAGACATGGGTAATTCGGGAGGGGTGAGCAGTTCCCCTTTTAGAAGTAAGTGTGTTCCTCTCCTATGATACTAAGTGGCATACTCACGAGGGAAAAGGGGACTGGTTCACCTAAATACGTTCCTGTTGTTTACTGTTTGCTGTCTGTAAGTAATCTGTTCTTATTGTTTAATGTTTACCTTCTATAAATAATAATAATGGCTTTTAATTGCCAACACTTTGTAAAGTATCTGTGTGCGTGTGACCCAATCAGATCGGATAATAGAGTCTTTATCCTAGCAGTCTCATGATTGCTTGGGATTTATAGTATAACCTGTGTGTGTATGCATATATGTACACATACATGATGATGCACACAGTTTACAATTAAAAAGAAATGAAAGATTAAGAAAAGAAAAGAAAAAAATTTGCGCTATGTTCTGGAGCACACTGAATCTGAGCTTTACCATTTATTGGATTGTGGCAAGTTATGTAACCTCTCTGTGATGCCATTGTATGTAATAGTAATAGTACTTCATAAGATTATTGTAAAGATTATCTGACACATAAAATAATAATAATAGCTAACACTTTTTGATCACGTACTATTTTCCTGGCCATGTCCCAACGTATAAGGTTAGTCACTCATTTCATATAAAGAGATTCACACAAAGCCTGCACACTTAAATGTTAAATATTAATATTACAATAATTATTATACACATTAGTATTGTTCATGATTAAAAAAAGGACTGATAAGATCTTCTCTTCCCACCCTGAGTGAATGGATGTCCTGCTCAGATTTTTATTTATCTATGGTTTTTTGTCAGTATTGATTATTGTGGTATATATATGTATATATATATATACATATGTAATACAAAACTTTTGCCATTTCAACCATTTTTAGATGAATAATTCAGTGACATTAATTGTGTTCATCATATTGTACAGCCATCACCATCATCCATTTTGAAATTTTTCCCTCACACTTAGCAGAAGCTCAGTGCCCCCTGTGGAATCACTCCCTCTTTTGCCTTCCCTCCCACCCCTGTAACCACCAATACACTTTGGTCTCTATACATTTGCCTATTCTAGATATTTCAGGTAAGTGGAATCAGACAATATTTGTCTTTTTATGACTGACTTATTTCACTTAGAATAATGCTTTCAGGGTACATTCATGTAGTAGCATGTATCAAGACTTTCTCTCTCTGTATCCATTGAATGTGTGTACCACGTTTGTTTATCCATTCATCTGTAGATGGCCATTTGAGTTTTTTCCACATTTTGGCTACTGTGAATAGTGCTGCAATGAACACTGGTGTACAAGTATATGTTTGTGTTCCAGCTTTCCATTCTTTTGGGTTTGATACCTAGGATTGGAATTGCTGGATCATTTGGTAATTTTTTTTTTTTTCTAAATTGTTCTTTAGATGGAGGTTGACAGAACAAATAGTTTCTCAGTAAAGAGTACACATATTGTTTTATGACAATGGTTAACTCCACGACATGTCAACACTGTCCCTTCTGGAACATGGGTTCCCTATTACCAGTTTTCCTGTCCCCTCCTGCCTTCTAGTCCCTGTCCAAGGGTTGTTGTGCCCCATTAGTCTCCTTTTGTTTTATGGGGCTGACTAATCTTTGGCTGAAGGGTGAACCTCAGGAGTGACTTCATTACTGAGCTAAAAGGGTGTTCAGGGACCATACTCTCAGAGTTTCTCCAGTTAATGTCAGGCCAATAAGTCTGATATTTTTCTGTGAGTTAGAATTTTGCTCTACATTTTTCTCCAGCTCTGTCTGGGACCCTCTGTTGTGATCCTTGTCAGAGCATTCAATGGTAGTAGCCAGGCACCATCTACTTATACTGGACTCACTGTAGTGGAGGCCACGGTAGTTGTGGTCCATCAGTCCTTTGAACTAATCTTTCCTTTGTGTCTTGTTTTTCTTCATTCTCCCTTGCTGCCCAAGGGGTGAGACCAGTGGAGAATCTTAGATGATTGCTCACAGGCTTTTAAGACGCCAGACTCTAGTTACCAAGGTCGAATTTTCTTTATAAACTATGTTATGCCAGATGAGCTAGATGTTCCCTGAGACCATGGTCCCCACAGCCCTCCACCCAGCAATTCGGTCCCTCAGGGAGTTTGGATGTGTCTGTGGAGCTTCCATGACCTTGCCTTGGACAAGTTGTGCTGGCTTCCCCAGTATTGTGTACTGCCTTACCCTTCACCAAAGTTAGCACTTATTTATTGTCTATTTAGTATTCCCCCCCACACACCCCTCCCATCCCTCATAACCAACAAAGATTGCTTCTTTTTGTGTGTAAACCTTTTCATGAGTTTTTACAGTATTGGTCTCATACAATATTTGTCCTTTTGTGGTTGACTTATTTCACTCAGCATAATGTCCTCCAGTTTCATCCATGTTATGAGATGCTTCACAGATTCATCATTATTCTTTATTGTTGCATAATACTCCATTGTGTGTATGTACCATAGTTTGTTTATCCAGTCATCTGTTGATGGGCATCTTGGTTGTTTCCATCTTTTTGCTATTGTGAACAATGCTGCAGTGAACATGGATTGCATATGTCTATTCGTGTGATTGGCTCTTATTTCCCTAGGATATATTCCTAGGAGTGGGATTGCTGGGTCTTATGGTATTTCTAGTTCTACCTTTCT
>NW_004443974.1:3003700-3051483 GCF_000243295.1 Trichechus manatus latirostris
TGTAAGCTCTTCTCTGAATGTTTGGTAGAATTCTCCAGTGAAGCCAACTGAGCCAGGGCTTTTTTATGTTGGGAGGTTTTTTTTTATTACCTTTTCAATCTCTTCTCTTGTTACGGGTCTCTTCAGATTTTCAACATCACTTTGTGTTAGTTTGGGTAGGCAGTGTGTCTAGAAATGTATCCATTTCCTCTAGGTTTTCAAATTTGTTGGAGCATAGTTTTTTGTAATACTCTGTTATAACACATTTTATTTCAGTTGGGTCTGTTGTAATACCCCCCATCTCGTTTCTTGTTTGGGCTATTTGCATCCTCTCGTGTTTTTCTTTTGTCAGGATGGACAGTGGTTTGTCGATTTTGTTGATCCTTTCAAAGAACAAACTTTTGGTTGTTTTGATTCTTTCTATTGTTTTTCTATTCTCTGTTTCATTTATTTCCACTATGATCTTTATTATTTCCTCTCTTCTGGTGACTGTGGTCTTCTTTTGCTGTTCTCTTTCTATTTGTTCGAGTTGTGTGGTTAATGTTTTGAGTTTGTCCCATTCTTTTTTGATGTGTGCTTCTATTGCTATAAATTGTCCTCTGAGGACGGCCTTTGCATGTGTCCTAAAGATTTGGTGTGACGTGCCTTCATTCTCATTTGATTCTAGGGATTTTTTAATTCCATCTCTGATTTTTCTATTACACAGTGGTTTGTAAGCAGGGTGTTATGCAGTTTCCATGGGATTGATTTTTTTTTTCCTTACTCTTCCTCCTGTTAATTTCTACCTTGATGGTGTCCTGGTCAGAGAAGATACTTTGTATTATCTCAATGTTTTGGATTTTGTTGAGGGTTGCTCTGTGGCCTAAGATGTGATCTATTCTAGAGAATGTTCCATGTGCGTTGGAAAAGAATGTGTATTTGCAGCTGTTGGGTGGAGTGTTCTATGTATGTTTATGAAGTCACGTTGGCTGATTGTGCCCTTTAGGTCTTCTGTATCTTTACTGAGTTTCTTTCTAGATGTTCTGTCCTTTGTCAAGAGTGGTGTGTTGAAGGCTTCTACTATTATTGTGGAACTGTCAGTTTCTTTTTTCAGTGCTGTTAGAGTTCTTTTTATGTATTTTGTAACCCTGTCATTGGACGCGTAGATGTTTATTATGGTTATGTCTTCATGATGGATCATCCCTTAATCATTATATAGTGTCCTTCTTTGTCTTTTATAGTGGATTTTGTTTTAAAGTCTTTTTTATCTGAGATTAGTATTGCCACTCCTTCTCTTTTTTGGTAGCTGTTTGCTTAATATATTTTTTCCATCCCTAAATTTTTAATAAATTTACATCTTTGTTTCTAAGGTGTGTCTCTTGTAGACAGCATATTGATGGATCCTGTTTTTTTATCCATTCTTTCTCTCTCCATCTCTTTATGGGTGCATTTATGCCATTTACATTCAGTGTAAATTATTGATAGGTGTGAGTTTATTATTGTCACTTTTTAGTGCTTTTTTTTTGTGGTGCTGACGTTTTCTTTGTTCCTCTTACTCTCCTGTGGTGAATTCTTTCTGTTCGTGGATTTTTTTTTCATTTCCTTTGTTTTTGTAGGTGTTGTTTTTATTGAGATTTTATGTTTTCCTCTTTATTTTGATGAGTAGGTTTGTTAACTTTCTTCGTGGTTACCTTGAAATTCACCCGTATTTTCCGAGGTTTGAACCAGTCTATTATTACTTGGTATCACCTTGCCTTCCTCTCCATTAGAAGGTTCTATACCTACACTGTTTATTCCCTTTTATTGTCCTGATGTTGTTGTCATTTACAGATTAACCTCTCTGGTTCCCTGTTGTAATTCTTTTGGTTTTGGATAGTCCTTGCAATTTCATTTCCTAGATTGTATCTGGCTGGTACGATCCTGAGTTCTATAGCCAGCTTGTTGTCTGATGTTGTTTTTTCTCAGATCAAATGACTCCCTTTAATAATTCTCATAAATTTGGTTTAGTTTTTACATATTCCCTTAATTTCTGTTTATATGGAAATGTCCTAATTTCACCATCATATTTGAATGAGAGTTTTGCAGGATATATTATTCTTGGCTGGCAATATTTTTCTTTCAGGGTTTTATATATGTCATCCCATTGCCTGCTCGCCTGCATGGTTTCTGACAAATAATCTGAGCTTAGTCTTATTGTTTCTCCTCTGTTTGTGACTTTTTGTTTTTCTCAAGCTGTTCTCAGGATTCTTTGTTTGTCTTTGGTTTTCGCGAGTGTGATTATGATATGCCTTGGTGATTTTCTTTTGGGGTCAATCCTACAGGGATCGTCGAGCTTCTTGGATGGTCATCTTTTCATCTTTCATGATATTGGGGAAGTTTTCTGTCAGCAGTTCTTCAATGATCCTCTCTGTGTTTTCTGTTTTCTCCTCCTGTTGTGGAACTCTGATCACTCGAAAATTTTTGCTTTTGATTGCATCCCACATAATTCTCAGGGTTTCTTCATTTTTTTCATTTTTTTTTCTGATTTTTCCTCAAACAGAGTCTTATCCAAGTGTTTGTCTTCAATTTTGCTGATCATGTCTTCCTTCATTTCCAACCTGCTCCTCAGACCTTCTATAACGCTGTCCATTTCTGAAATCTTGTTGTTTATCTTTTGGATTTCTAATTGTTGTTTTTGTATGTTTTCTAGTTGTGAATTTATTTTGGCATTTTGTTCCTGTATTATTTTCCTGAATTCTTCCATTTTTTGGTCTGTATTCTCCGTGAACTTGTCAATTTTTTCCTCATTTTTCTCTGATTTTTGCTTCAACTCTTGGATAGCTCTGAATATTAGAGATTTGAATTCCCTATCAGGTAGTTCTAGTGCCTTTTCTTCTACTGGAAAGTCATCTGATGTTTTATTTTGGACACCTATTAGAACCATCCTGTACTGTATTTGTAAATGTTTTGATATTGTCTGCTGTCTTCAGGGGTATTCCATAGTTATTTTCCTCATTTATCGATTGTAGATTTTTTTCATCCTGCTTTTTTTTTTTTTTTTTTTTGGTTATGTCTGAGCAGGCGGGCTGTGCTTTCTTTGTTGTTTGCTCGTCTGTGGGCACGATACTATTAGTCTTCTCCAATGGGCAGGGTCAGTCACTCAGATACGGTACAGCAGGTCAGGTCCAGCTGAAGTGGAGTTGCTGGGATTCGTTGTTTGTGGCATATACTAGCACCAATGGGCAGGCCGGGGGTCAGTGCAGGGCAGGTTCTGGTAGGCCATGCCTGTGTTGCTCGGGGGTGTTATGTTCAGTGCATGGTGCAGGTAGTCAGGAAGGAGGGGGGAGATTGTGATGTATGTAGCTAAAATGGGTATGGGAAAGAGGAGAGAGGAAGGAGAGGAACAGGAGCCAAAAACATACAAACAAAGAAACAAATAAAAAAGAGTACTAATGGAGCTTTGCCATTGGAGTGGAGAGATGAGAGACTGAGAAATGGAGAAAAACAAAAAGAAAAAGGGTAAAAGAAAAAATAATGAATAAATAAAAAGTAGAAAAAAAGGCAAAGCAAAGCTCCCAGGGATCCCACCGGTGCAGCTGCGAGGTTTGGTAAAGTTGGTCCAAGGCTGTGAAGTACAGCCTGGCTAGAAGTGGTAGAGGTGTCACACAGCTCCAGGTATCAAGGAGACAGGAAGAGAAGATAAGTATAGAGATACGAGAAACTGAGTAATGAAGAAAGACAAAAAGCGAACAAGAGAGAAAAGAAAACAAAACAAACAAAAAATACAAAAAAAAAAAAGCAAGAAAAAAGAAATGCTCCCAGGGATTCCACTGTGGGGCTGTGAAGACTGAGGGAGTGGCTCCCAAGCCTCACAGTACAGCCTGGCTAGAATGGGCTCCCATGCCTAGAAAAGAAAGAGGAAACAAACAAATCAAAACAGAAAAAATCAAAACAAGCAAACAAACAAACAAAAAGCCCCAGGGATCCCACCAGCGTGGTTGCATTGGCAGGGAAGCAGTTCCACAGTCGAGTGGTGTTTCACAGCCTTTCAGGAAGAAGCAAGGATGGCACACGGTGCCAGGTATTTGAGAGAAAGGAGGAGAAGGTTGTGATAGGTATGGAAGAAACCAAAGAAGTGGAAAAAAGCAACATCAGCAACCAATAAATGGCACTCAGGGAGCCAGCCTGTGTGGGTGGATGAAATCTAAGCAGCATAAGGGTGAAGCCAGTGCTTCCCAGCCAAGAGACTGTGGCTGCAGCGAGAAGAGAATGCTGAGTGGGGGTGAAGAAGGGTGGTGGGTGGTAAAGTGTGTATTGCTGGTTATTTGTTGTTCTGTCTCCTGCTGGGAGCTCCATGAGGCTGCTTTCCAGTATTCCCTGTTCACCGATCTCTGACAGGAGTCCAAGACGGTGGATCCGTGCTGCATTAGCTGATAGGGGACCTCTGCATGTATCTCTCCTCGCTCTCTGTTCTCTGTAAGTTTCTTATTCCAATTGGTGCTTGGCTGAGTTCTTTATCTCTTCATTTGATGCTTAGGGTTTCACGATTGATGTTTGTCTCTGTTTGACTTAGTTTTTCAGATCTTTGCTGTGGAGGGATGGCGTGGTGTTTTGATCTATAGCACCATGTTGCCCATAAGTCCCCTCTAACTATTCTCATTTGGTAATTCTATGTTTAATTTTTTCGGGAACTGCCAATCTGTTTTCCCAGCAGCTGTATCACTTTATAATCTCGCCAGCAATAGGTGAGGGTTCCAGCTATCTCCTTATAACAAAACTTGTTATTTTCGTTTTTTCTGATCATAGTCATCCTAGTGGAGGTGAAGTGGTAACTTATTGTGGTCTTGATTTGCATTTCCCTGATGACATTTCACTAATGTCACAATGGTTAAGTGCTAGGCTGCTAATTGAAGGTCGGTGGGAGAAAAGACTTGACCATCTGCTCCTGTAAAGATTACAGGCTAAGAAACCCTATGGAGCAGTTTTACTCTGTCATATAGGGTCACTATGAGTCAGACTGGATTCTATGGCATACAACAAGTGACTAGTGACGCTGAGCATCATTTAATGTGCTCGTCTGCCATTTGTATTTCTTCTTTAGTGAAATGTCTATTTAAGTCCTTTGCCCACTTTTGATTTGGTTGTTTATCTTTTTGTTGTTATAGTTCTTTATATATTCTGGATATTAAACCCTTACCAGATATATGGTTTCCATACATTTCTCCCAATCTGTATGTTGTCTCTTCACTTAGTTGATAAAGTCTTTTGATGAACAGAAGATTTATTTTTTATGAAATCTCAATTACCTATTTTGTCTTCTGTTGCTCGTGCTTTGGAATCATATCTAAGAATCCATTGTTAAAAACTAGGTCCTGAAGTGTTACTGCTATGTGTTCTTCTAAGAGTTTTACAGTTTTAGTTCTTACAATTAGATCATTGATCCATTTAAGCTAATTTTTATATATACTGTGAGGTACGGGTCCAGGTTCATTCTTTTGCAAGTGGAAATCAAGTTGTTTTTAGCACTACTTAATTCTTTCTGCATTAAATGGACTTAGTATCCTTGTCAAAAGTCAATTGGCCATAGATGTACAGGTTTGTTTTTGGACTCTCAATTCTATTCCATTGGTCTATATGTCTGTCATTATACCAATTCCAAACTATTTTGATTACTATAGCATTATAGTATGCTTTGAGGTCTGGAAGTGTGAGTCCTCCTACTTTGCTTTTTCTCAAGATTACTTTGGCTATTTGGGGCCACTTGCTATTCCATATAAATTTGAGGATTGACTTTTCCATTTCTGCGAAGAAATGTTGAAATTTTGATGAGGATTTAGTTGAATCTGTACGTTACTTTGGGCCATACTGACATCTTAGTTGTCTTAGGCTGGGGTCTCTTGAGAAGCAAAACCAGTAAAGCATATAAATATATAGAAACAGAGATATGTATCAAGGAAACAGTTCATGCAATTGTAGAGGCTAGAACGTCCCAAGTCCATGGATCAAGATAGAAGCCTCTCCCAGTTCACGCAGCCACAGAAGCTTGGGAACCCAAGGATGGCAGGTCAGAGAGCAGGGCTCTGGCTCACAGGCTGTGAAGGTTGACGAATTCCAAGATCAGCAGACAAGACTGCAAGGTTTCTCCTGATTCACGTAGCTGCAGGGGCTGCGAACCCAAGATCAGCAGGTCAGGGAGCAATACTCTTGTTCACAGGCTGTGAAGATTGACAAATCCCAAGATCAACGGGTAAGCTGCTAGCTCAAGTCCCAAGAACCAAAGGTGAGATGACAAGAGGCAGCTGCTGGATCTGGAACAAGCCAAAAACTTTGGCAAGGCGAGCAGGAAGGAAGTAGGCAGCAGAGGGCAGAGAGATGAAGCTGAGTGGGATGTAAGCCGCCACAGGCCCTTCCCCTGCTGGTACAACTCAGCGGATTCCATCATGGGGGTGATCACATAATAAATTTCAGCAGGGAAGTGATCACATTATACAACTGCCAAAACACTGAGAATCATGGCCCAGCCAAGCTGACGTACAATCTTAACCATCACAGCAATATTAAGTCTTCCAATCCACATGGAATGTCCTTTAATTTATTTAGGTCTTTAATTATTTTCAGTGATGATTTTTATTTTTCAGTGAAGAAGTTTTTCGCTTCCTTGATTCATTTATTCCTAGGTATTTTAGTCTTTTAGATGGTATTTTAAATGGAATTTTTCCCTTAATTCCCTTTTCAGAATGCTTATTCTTTATGTACAGAAACCCAACAGATTTTTGTGTGTTGACCTTGTATCTTGCCACTTTGCTGAATTCATTTATTATCTCTAGTTACTGTCTTGTGGTTTCTTTGGGATTTTGTATATACAGGACCATGTCATCTGCGAAAACATCTGATTTTACTTTTTCTTTCCCAACTGGATACATTTTATATATATTTCTTGCCTAATTGTACTGGTTAGGACTTCCCTTACAATATTGAATAGCAGTGGTGAGAGTGAGCATTCTTGTCTTGTTCCTCATCTTAAGGGGAAAGCTCTCAGTCCTTCTACATTGAGTATGATGTTAGCTGTGTGCTTGTATAAAAGCCCTTTATAAGATTGAGCAATTTTCCTTCTATTTCTGTCTTGTTGAGTGTTTTTGTCATGAAAGGGTATTAAATTTTGTCAGTTGCCTTCTCTGCATCTATTGAATTGATCATATATTTCTTTTCCTTTGTTACACTAAATAAAAAAAAGAAACCATTGCCATTGAGTTGCTTCTGACTCATAGTGAACCTGTAGGACAGAGTAGTACTGCCCCATAGGGTTTCCAAGGAGCAGCTGGTGGATTTGAACTGCTGACCTTTTAGTTAGCAGCCAAACGCTTAACCACTGCACCATGTGGTGTATTTCAGTGATTGATTTTATAATGTTGAACTATCCTTGCAGCCCTGGGATAAATCTCACTTGATTGTGGAGTATAATTCTTTTAATATGCTTTTGGTTTGCTATAATTTTGTTGAGAATTTTTGCACCTATTCATAAGGGATATTGGTTGTTAGTTTTTCTTTCCCTGTGGTGTCTTTGTCTTGCTTTGGTAACAGAGTAATGCTAGCCTCGTATAGAATGAGTTAGGAAGTATTTCCTCCTCTTCCTTTTTTTGGAAAATTTCAAGAAGGATTGGATTACTTCAACTATAAATGTTCGCTAGAATTCCCTAGTGAAGCCATCTGGTCCAGCACTTTTTTGGGGGAAAGATCTCTTGTCTCTGATTACTGATTCAAACTCTTCTGGGCTTGTTGAGATCTGTTTCTTCTTGAGGAGTCCCTGGGTAGTGCAAATGGTTAATACACTTAACTGCTAATCAAAAGGGTGGAAGTTCGAGTCAACCTGGAGGGACCTCAGAAGAAAGAACTGGCAATCTATTTCCAAAAAATCAGCCATTGAAAATCCTCTGGAGCACAGTTCTACTCTGACACACTGGGGTCGCCATGAGTCTAAGTTGACTTTATAGCAACTGGTTTTATTTCTTCTTCAGTCACAGTAAGAAGTTTATGTGTTTCTAGGCATTTGTCCATTTCATCTAGGTTACCTAATTTGTTGGTGTACTATTATTCATAGTATTATCTTATGGTCCTTTTTTATATCTTTAGGGCAGGTTGTAATGTTGCCACTATCATTTCTGATTTTAGATACTTGCATATTTTTCCTGTTTTTTTTTTCTTTTGTCAGTCTGTCTAGAGGTTTTTTAATTTTACTGATGTTTTCAAAAAAGCAACTTCTGGATTTATTGTTTCTGTCTTTCTATTTCTCTCTCATTTATCTCTTCTCTGACCTTTGTTATTTCCTTCCTTCTGGTAGCGTTGGTCTTGGTTTGATCTTTTTTCTAGTTCTTCAAGAAGTATAATTAGGTTTTTGATTTTAGATGTTTTTTAACAGTCATTTACTGCTATGAATACCTTTCTGAGAACTGCCTTCACTGCATCCCATTAGTTTTGGTATGTTTCGCTTTCATTTTCATTTGACTATATATTTTCTGACTTCTGTCTTGATTTCTTTCTTGACCAATTGGTTGTTTAATAGTGTGTTGTTTAATTTTCACATATTGGTGTATTTTCCAGATTTCCTTCTGTTATTAATTTCTAATTTCATTCTATTGTGCCAAGAGGATAAACTTTATATTGTTTCAATCTTTTTAAACTTATTGAGACTTGTTTTGTGACCTCACATATAGTCTATCCTGGAGAATGATCCACGTGTAGTGGAACAGAATGTATATTGTGCTGTTAATGGGTGGAATGTTTGATATATGTCTGTTAAGCCTTGTTGGTTCATAGTGTCAGTGAAGTTCTCTATTTCCTTGTTGATCTTGCTAGATGTTCTGTTCATTATTGAAAGAGGTGTATTGAAGTCTCCAAGTATCATTGTAGAACTATTTCTCCCTTCAATTATGTCAGTGTTTGCTTTGTATATTTTGGAGCTCCGATATTAGGTGCATAGATATATGTATATTTATAATTGTTATATCCTCTTGATGAATTGACCCTTTTATCATTATACAATGTTCTTTTTTGGCTCTTATAACAGCTTTTGACTTAAAGTTTTTTTTCCTGGTATTAAAATCCCTACCAGCTCTCTTTTTGTTACTATTTGCATGATATATTTTTCCATCCTTCACTTCTTCCATATATGTGTCCTTGGATCTATAGGCTCTTGTAGGCAGCATATAGTTGGATCATTTTTTATCCACTCTGTCACTCTGACTTTTTATTGGAGCGTTTAGTCCATTTACATTCACTGTGATTACAGATAAGGAAAGACTTAACTTCTGCCATTTTTTGATTTGTTTTTTGTATGTCTTATACATTCTTTGTCCTTTATTTCCTCTAATACAACCAACATTTGTGTTTTGTTGGGTTTTTGTAATGAATTATTTTGATTTCCTTCTCCTTTCCTTTTGTGTGTATTTTTTAGTTATTTTCTTTTTACAAAATATAATTTATTTTATTTTTGTTGTTGAGAATATACAAAATATAAAGATGTTTTCTTTATGGCGACCATGATGATTACATTTAACATGTTACATTTATAACAACCTGGTTTGAAATGATGCCAACTTAACTTCAGCCTATTTGTGTCTGTAACATGCTGAAACTCTATAACTATACTGTTCCTTCCCCCTCCCCATTTATGTTGTTGTTATTACCTATTACATATTTATACTTCATGTGCCCTTCAACATAAATTCGTACTTACTTTTATGCATTTGTCATTATAAAGCATGAAGGATATAACAAGTAGAATTGTCAGTCAAAAATACTTTAAAACTTGCCCGGATACTTCCTCATGAAATAACCTTTACTGGAGATTTTCTTTCTATGTGTTTCTTTGAGTTACTTTCTAGTGTTCTTTCTTTCTTGTCTGAAAGACTCCCTTTAATAGTTCTTGCAGTCTAGCGGTTATGAACTTTCTCAGCTTTTATTTATGTGGGAATGTCTTAATTTTGCCTTCATTCTTGTGGACAGTTTTGTTGGATATAGTATTCTTCATTCACAGTTCTTTTCTCTCAGCACTTTAAATAAGACATTCCGTAGCCTCCTGGCCTATAATATTTCTAAGAAGAAATTTGTACTTTATCTAATCGGGGATCTTTGTATGTGACTGTTTGCTTCTCTCTTGCTGCTTTCAGGATTCTCTCTTTATTTCTAGTCTTTGAGAGCCTGGTTATAATGTATCTCTGTGTGACTCTCTTTTGGGTTATCCTACTTGAAATTCATCTAGCCCTTGGATTTGTAGATTCATGCTCTTTGTCTGGTTTGGAAAGTTTTCTGCCATTATTTCTGCAAATATTGCTTCTATTTCTTTCTCTCTCTTGTCTCCATCTAGGATTTTCATGATGCGTATGTTAGTTTACTTGATGTAATCCTACAGTTCCATTAGGTATGCTCAGGAGTCTTGAGCATTTTCTCTTGTTGCTTCTCAGCCTCCATAATTTCGATTACCTTATTGTCTAGATCACTGACTGTTTCTTTGCCACCTCAAATCTGTTGCTAAGTCCTTCCAATGAGTTTTTTATTTCAGTTATTATGTCTTGAAGTTTGAGTATTCCCATCTGTTTTCTTTTTATAGTATCTATCTCTTTCTTTATAGTCTCATTTATTCATGTGTTTTCCTGATTTCCTTTAGTTTGTTGTCTGTGTTCTCTTTTAGTTCTATGAGCTGTGTTTAATGTTTTACTATATTCTTGCAATATTTCCATTATTTGGGATCCATAAATATGATTTCTCTCTCTTTGTCTTGTTCACCTGAGTGAGCCATCATTTCCAGTTTCTTTGTGTGCCTTGTTATTTTTTCTTGAAGCCAGGACATTAGAATTTTACAAGATGTTGTTGTTGTTAGTTGCTATTGAGTTGATTCCATTGCATGACAACCCAATGTGTTACAGAGTAGAACTGCTCCGTAGGGTTTCTTGGCTGTAATCTTCAGATATCTAGGCCTTTTCTTCCACAGTACCACTGGGTGGGTTTGAACCACCAACCTTTAGGTTAGCCATTGAGTGAAAACTCTTTGCTCCACCTAGGAACTTTTTTAATAAAGTATCAAAAGACTTTAGCTTTCTAAATTCACTTCAGATATGGTGCTTTTGACAATGCTAATTTTTGCAACAAATTTTTAGGCAATCACAGCCTTCAGACTGTTACCATTTCCTCTTCCTCCCTGTTGTACCTCCAGATCTGGTCAGACCCAGCTGTCAGTCCTTTAGATCCCAGACATATTAAACACACACACACACACACACACAAACTAATCCACCATTGGGGGGTTCAGCTTTCAGTCTTTTGTTACAGCTCCCTCCCTCACTCAGAGAGGACTCCTATTTCATCTAGACCAAGGTTTTAGGTCTTTAATGGCTCCCTGACCAATCAGGAAGCATACATTGATTAAACCACCCTCGGGTAAGTACACCCTGCAGTCCTTGGTTACTGCTTTCACCCTCACTCTGTGAGGTCTCCATTTTTTACCAGACTGCAGTTTCAGTCTTTCTGCCACTCCAGACCAATCAGAATATAGTTCCTGAACACTCCAGTAGCAAAATGTGTCCCATTTCTTTCTGAGAAAGAGATTGGAGCCCTTCCCAGTGCATAAAATAGCTGTGGGCCAACTAGGGCTGAGGCTGTGGCTCCGCTGCAGCAGTCCAACTCTGGTGCCAAGAGGTGGAGTGGTGGGGACATTCTTAACAAACCTGCAAGGAAATCTGTCTTATTTGCTTTGGAACCAGAGATCAGGGCCCTTCCCAGTGCACAGGAGAGTCCTGTGTTGGGTGGGGGTAAGAGAAGTTGGTGTGTTGCTGCAGTCATCCATCTGCCATACCACTGCAGCCATGCGTCTGTAGTGCTGGGAGGGGAGGGAAAGAAACTGTGGAAGAAGAACTTTTCTTATCATATGAGATTTGTGGTTGTCTTTATTCAGTTTGCAGTTCCTTGCTACAGTTATTTGTCCCCCATTTCAGAGTGCTTACAGAGCTGAATATGAGTTTCTAGTTGCTTTTCTTAGTGTTCTTGTGAGGAGGGTTGGGATCTTAGATATGCTCACTCCATCATCTTCCCAGAATCACCACTTGTCACATGTGTTTAGGATGTTCACTGTGCAAGAACCTGAATACCCCATAGCAATTACAACTAGTCCAGTAGTTCTCATATTGAACATGCATCAGAATCATTTGGAGGGCATGTCAAAACAGATTGCTGGATCCCACTTACCAAATTTCTGATTCAGCTGTCTAGGACAGTGCTCACAGATATGCATTTTTAACAATTTCCCAGATTATGTCAATGCTGCTTATTATGGATTGAATTGTGTCCCCTCAAAATATGTGTTGTAAATCCCAACCTCTATGACTGTGGTTATAATTCAATTTGGGAATGAATTGTCTTTGTTATGTTAATGGGACAGGATTAGTACAGAGTGTGTCTTGAGTCAATTTCTTACAAAATATAAAAGAAGCAGATTAAGGAAACAGAAATGGGGAAAGAGACATGCCAAGCCACATGAAGATTGCCCAGGAGCAGAAGTTCAGAAGAGACACGGACCTTACTCAAGAGCCAACAGAGAAAAAAAGCCTTCCCTTAGAGCCAACACCCTGAATTCAGACTTCTAGCCTCCAAAACTGTGAAAAAATGAATTTCTGTTTGTTAAAGCCACCCACCTGCAGTATTTCTGATATAATAGCACTAGATAACTAAGACATCGCTGGTTCCCAAAGTTTTTTTGTTTGTTTTTTAATATTTGTTGAGATATAACTCATACAGTTCACAACTTAAAGTGTACAATTGAGTGATTTTTAATGTATTCTCAGAATTGTTGAACCATTGTCAGTATTTAATTTTAGAATATTTTCGTCAGCTCAAAAATAAACCTTATACCCATTAGCAGTCACACTCCATCTGCCCTCCCCTCAGCCCCTGGCAACCACGAAGTTAATTCTGTGTCAATGGATTTGCTAATTCTAGACATTTCATATAAATGGAATCACATAATATGTGGTTAGTGAGTGGCTTCTTTCACTTTGCATAAAGTTTTTCAGGTTTATCCGTGTTTTAACATGTATCAGTATTTTATTTTTCTATTGCCAAAAAATAATCAATTACATGGAGATACCACATTCTGTTTATCCATTCGTCAGTTTATGGACATTTGGTTGCTTCCATTTTCTGGCTACTATGAATAAGGTTATCATGTACAATCACGTGCAAGTTTTATGGGTACCTATGATTTCATTTAGCTTGCGTATATACGGAGGAGTGGAATTTCTGGGTCATATGGTAACTCTGTTTAAATTTTGAGAAACTGCCAAATGGTTTTCCACTGCATTTGTACCCTTTTACATTCCCACAAGCAATGTATGAAGGTTCTGATTTTTCCACATCCTCGCCAACACTGGTTATTGTCTATCTTTTTATTTTAACCATCCTAGTAGGTGAAGTAACTTAACCGTGGTTTCAACTTGCATTTCCATGATGGTTAATGATGTTAAGTATCTTTTCATGTGCTTATTGGCTATTTGTATATTTTCTTTGGAGAAATGCCCATTTCAACTTTTTGTCCATTTTTAAAATTGGGTTATTTGTCTTTTTATTATTGAGTTATAAGAGTTTTTTATAAAGTCTATATACACAAGTCTTTTATTAGGTATCTGATTGGAAAATATTTTTTTCCCTTATAGGCAGTCTTTTCACTTTCTTGATGATATCCTTTGAAGCAAAAAAGATTTTACCTTTTTGAATTCCAATTTATCTATTTTTCTTGATCACACTTTGCAAACCAGTGATCTGGCCTAAAAATGTACATGGAGAGTAGAGAAGGGAATAGAATGCAAATGAGTAGAGGTAAGTGAATTCATTCATTCAGCAAACAAATACTGAAGTTTACTATGTGCCAAGCCTGTGTTAGGACTTGGGTATTCATATACCCGTACCTCTTTGCAATTACTGTAGCAAGTATAATTCACTTTATATACTAATTACTATCTTTAAAGTAATTATTATTTTCTTTTTCTCCAGACATAAGAGAAACCCAGAGAATAAAAGTTAAAAACTATCCAGCTAATTTTTATGAGTATTTTTATCACATTATATTAAAAAATTGGGAAGGCAAAACAAACATACATGCATATTTTAAGAAATAAAGATAAAATTATGTTTAGTGAGCAGTGTTTTTCTATCTGCAATTTTATTCCTAATGTTTTACTTTTTAAAAACTATGCAGACCTTTAAGATTATTTATCAATTAACTTAGGTCTAAGTTCATAAACTTAATTAAGAATCTGGAAATTAAAATTTAGCTAACAGCAAATATTTATGAATTGCAGTATTGTAAGAATATTATAAAAATACAATTCTATAGTAATTAAATGCAAAACTTATTAGTTAAACACAATTACATATATATACACACACAATTATGTATATATTGCGATAAATCCTGCATAACACAAAATTCACTTTGTTATACTGTGGTGGTTCGCATGTTGCTGTGATGTTGGAAACCATGTCACCAGTGGTCAAATACCAGCAGAGTCACCCATGGTGGACAGGTTTCAGCTGAACATCCAGACTAAGATGGACTAGGAAGAAGGACATGGTGATCTATTTCTGAAAAAAAATTATTCAGTGAAAACCGTATGAATAGCAGTGGAACAATGTCTGCTGTAGTGCAGGAAGATGAGCCCCTCAGGTTGGAAGGCCTTCAAAAGACTACCGGGGTAGAGGCGCCACCTTAAAGTAGATTTGACCTTAATGATGTGGATGGGGTCAAGCTTTTGGGACCTTCGTTTGCTGATATGGCATGATTCAAAATGAGAAGAAACAGCTGCAAGCATTCATTAATAATCAGAACTTGGAATGTACGAAGTATGAATGTAGGAAAATTGAAAATCATCAAAAATGAAATGGAATGCATAAACATCAATATCCTAGTCATTAGTGAGCTGAAATGGATTGATATTGACGTCAACATAAAGAAAACAAAGATCCTCACAACTGGACCAATAAGCAACATCATGATAAACAGAGAAAAGATTGAAGTTACAAGGATTTCATTTTACTTGGGTCCACACTCAACACCCATGGAAGCAGCAGTCAAGAAATCAAAAGACGCACTGCATTGGGCAAATCTGCTGTAAAAGACCTCTTTAAAGTGTTGAAAAGCAAAGATGTCACTTGAAGACTAAGGTGCTCCTGACACAAGCCATGGTGTTTTCAATCACCTCATATGCATATGAAAGCTGGATGATGAATAAGGAAGACCAAAGAAGAATTGATATCTTTGAATTACAGTGTTGGAGAATGATATTGAATATACCATGCAACGCCAAAAGAATAAATAAATCTGTCTTGTAAGAAGTATAACCAGACTGCTCCATGGAAGCAAGGATGGCGAGACTATGTCTCATGTACTTTGGACATGTTATCAGGAGGGATCAGTCCCTGGAGAAGGATATCATGCTTGGTAGAGGGCCAACGAAAAAGAGGAAGACCTTCAACGAGATGGATTGAGACAGTGGCTGCAACAATGGTCTCAAGCATAGTGACGATTGTGAGGATGGTGAAGGACCGGGTAGCATTTCATTCTGTTGTACATAGGGTTGCTATGAGTCAGAACCAACTCTATGGCAACTAACAACAACAACAACAATTTTGAATCAGACAATCATATGCTCTACTATGCCAGGAATGACAGAATAAAGAGGAATAGCATAGCAGTCATCGTCAAAAAGAACATTTCAAGATCTATCCTGAAATACAACTTTGTCAGTGATAGGACAATATCCATACATCTACAAGGACAAGTTATTACAACTATTACTCAAATTTATGCACTAACTACAAAGACAAAAAATGAAGATGTTGAAGATTTTTACCAACTTCTGCAGTCTGAAATTGATCATACATACAATTAAGATGCATTGATAATTACTGGTGATAGGAATACAAAAGCTGGAAACAAAGAGGGATCGGTAGTTGGAAAATATGGCCTTGGTGATAGAAACGATGCTAGAGATCGCATGATCGAATTTTGCAAGACCAATAATTTCTTCATTGCAAATACCTTTTTTTCACCAACATTAACGGTGACTATACACGTGGACCTCACCGGATGGAATACACAGGAATCGACTGCATCTTTGGAAAGAGACAGTGGAAAAGCTCAATATCATCAGTCAGAACAAGGCCAGGGACCAACTACAGAACAGACTACCAATTGCTCATATGCAAGGTCAAGTTGAAACTGAAGAAAATTAGAACAAGTCCACTAGATCCAAAGTACAACCTTGAGTATATCCCACCTGAATTTAGGGACCATCCCAAGAATAGATTTGACACATTGAACGCTAATGTCCAAAGACAAGATGAGCTGTTGAATGACATCAAGGACATCATACATGAGAAAAGCAAGAGATCATTTAAAAAAAGGAAAGGGAAGACCAAAATGGATGTCAGAAGAGACTCTGAAACTTGCCCTTGAACGTCGAGTAGCTAAAGCAAACAGAAGAAATGATGAAGTAAAAGAGCTGAACAGAAGATTTCAAAGGGCAGCTAGAGAAGACAAAGTAAAGTATTATATTATAACGAAATATGCAAAGACCTAAAGTTAGAAAACCAAAAGGGAAAAACACGCTTGTCATTTCTCAGGCTGAAAGAACTGAAGAAAAAGTTCAAGCTTCGACTTGCAGTATTGAAGGATTCTACGGGGAAAATACTAAACGACACAGGAAGCATCAAAAGAAGCTGGAAAGAATACACAGAGTCACTGTAGCAAAAAGAATTGGTCGATATTCAACCATTTCAGGAGGTAGCATATGATCACAAACTGATGGTACTGAAGGAAGAAGTCCAAGCTGCACTGAAGGCATAGGCAAAAAACAAGACTACAGGAATCGATGGAATACCAGTTGAGATGTTCAGCAAACGGATGTAGTGCTGGAAGTGCTTACTCATATATGTCAAGAAATTTGGAAGACAGCTACCTGGCCAACCAACTGGAAGAGTTCCATATTTATGCCTATTCCAAGGAAAGGTGACCCAACAGAATATGGAAATTATCAAACAGTATCATTAATATCATACACAAGTGAAATTTTGCTGAAAATCATTCAAAAGTTGTTGCAGCAGTACATCCACAGGGAACTGCCGGAAGTTCAAGCCAGATTCAGAAGAGGACATGGCATGAGGGATATCATTGCTGATGTCAGATGGATCCTGGCTGAAAGCAGAGAATACCAAAAGATGTTTACCTGTGTTTTATTGACTATGCAAAGCATTTGACTCTGTGGATCATAACAAATTATGGATAACACTGTGAAGAATGGGAATTCCAGAATACTTAATTGTGCTCATGAGGAACCTGTACACAGAACAAGAGGCAGTCGTTCAAATAGAACAAGGGGATACTGTGTGGTTTAAAGTTGGGAAAGGTGTGTGTCAGGGTTGTATCCTTTCACCATACTTATTCAATCTGTATGCTGGGCAGATAATCTGAGAAGCTGGACTATATGAAGAAGAACAGGGCATCAGGATTGGAGGAAGACTCATTAACAACCTGCATCATGCAGATGACACAACCTTGCTTGCTGAAAGTGAAGAGGACTTGAAGCACTTACAGATGAAGATCAGAGACTACAGCCTTCAGTATGGATTACACCTCAACATAAAGAAAACAAACATTCTCACACCTGGACCAATAAGCAACATCATGATAAAAGGAGAAGAGATTGACGTTGTCAAGGATTTCATTTTACTTGGATCCACAATCAACATCCATGCAAGCAGCAGTCCAGAAATTAAATGACGCATTGCATTGGGCAAATCTGCTGCAAAAGACCTCTTTAAAGTGCTGAAAAGCAAAGATGTCACTTTAAGGACCCAAGACCTGGTGTTTTCAATCACCTCATGTGCTTGCGAAAGCTGGACCATAAATAAGGAAGACCGAAGAAGAATTGATTCGTTTGAATTATGGTGTTGGTAAAGAATATTAAATATACCATGGACTGCCAGAAGAACAAACAAATCTGTCTTGGAAGAAGTACAGCCAGAATGCTCCTCAGAAGCAAGTTTGGCAAAACTTCATCTCACATACTTTGGGCATGTTATTGAGAGGAACTAGTCCCTGGAGAAGGACATCATGCTTGGTAAAGTATAGGGTCAGTGAAAAAGAGGAAGACTTTCAATAAGATGGATTGACACAGTGGCTGCAACAATGGGCTGAAGCATAACAACAATCATGAGGATGGTACAGGATGGGGCAGTGTTTTTGTTTTTGTTTTTTTTAATGGGGCAGTGTTTTGTTGTGTTGTATGTAGGGTCGTTATGAGTTGGAACCAACTCTATGGCACATAACAACAATAACAAATTGTAGAACTCAGTGGTAAATAGCATGTTCATGATGTGGTACACCAGTAACTTCTATCTAGTCCCACAACATTTTCTTCTCCTCATAGGAAACCCCTAACCACTAAGAAGTCACTCCCCATTCCCCCCTCCACCAGGCCCCTGGCAACCACTAATCTATTCTATGTAATTTACCGCTATGTATTTGTCTATATTTGATATTTCATATAAATGAAATCATACAATATGTGGCCTTTTTTGGTCAGACTTCTTTCACTTGGCATGAACTCTCCATGGTTCATCCATGTTGTAGTATATATCAGGGCTTCATTTCTCTTTATGTCTGAGTAATATTCCATTGTATGTATATACTCCATGGTGTCTGTTCACCAGTTGGTGGATATTTGGGATGTTTCTACCTTTTGGCTATTGTGAATAGTGCTGCTATGAACATCTCTGTACAGGTTTTGTTCGAACACCTGTTTCAATACTTTTGAGTATATACTTAGAGATGGAATTGTGAGATCTTATGATAATTATATGTTTAACTCTTTTAGGAATGGCCAAACTGTTTTCCACAGTGGCTGCACCATTTTACATTCCCACCAGCAATGTATTAGGGTTCTAATTTCTGCATATCCTTACCCAAACTTGTGTTTGTTTATTTGTTCATTTTAGAGCAGTTACTGACGGGCTTTTGCAGTTTGGGTCAGGCTTTTTACGGTTAATATTTGGTTTAAAACCAAAAAGCAAACCTATTGCCTTCGAGTTAATTCCGACTCATAGCAACCCTATAGGACAGAGTAAAACTGCCCCACAGGGTTTCCAAGGAGTGGCCGGTGGATTTGAACTGCCGACCTCTTGGTTAGCAGCCAAATGCTTAACTACTGCACCACTAGGGATCCACTATTTGGTTTAGTGGATAAGAAAAACCTTAATATCAAAGTAAGATGTCTGTTATTAATTTTCCTCTTTAAAAGGCTGAAGCCGCCCCAAGATGACTGTGCTGAGCTGGGGAAGGGAATGGGGTAAGGGCAGTCAGTGAACCTCTACTTTTCTGTCTTCTTTATGATGCTATTCTAGGGTAAAAATACCACAAAGTTTAGTAAAGCAGAAAGAAAGGTTTTATTTAGCATATATTCAAAGAGGTAAAAGTGGGACCCGGACAAGCATGCTGCCAGCGCTAGTGTCTGCTCCAGTCTGAGGGCCATTATAGAGTGATCAGTATATATTAACATTACAAATGGGCAAAACCGCTGAAAGCTTCACCTTTTCACAAATCGGCTAAAAACTGTTAAGGCACCATGATTCTACAATTTGAATTGTCTTTCTTAATAATCATTGGTACAAGTTTCACTAAAGACAGTCAGAAGGGTCTTCATTGGTCCCACAAATTTTCTATTCACTAAATGCTGTAGAAAAAGATAAGAGCGGAAAGTCTTTTGTGCTCTGTTTGGTTTATGTGAACAGTTCCCTAAAAGATGTTTTCCAAGATTGTCCTAGCTATTGTCATTATATCTCAGGGCCCAGTTGATATGTCCTTGTGAGTCTTTGTGAGTCCAGCTCCAGCTGAGTCACATTCTGTAAGCTCAAGGACAGGGGATAATGGCTCCAATATTATCTCCTAAATCAATGCTTTTTTTTTTGTACTTCAGGTGAAGGCTTACAGAACAAATAGTTTCTCATGAAACAGAAGTACACATATTGTTTTATGACATTGGTTAACAACCACACAACATGTCAACCCTCTCCCTTCTCAACCGTTTTTTTTTATTGTACTTCAGGTGAAGGTTTACAGAACAAATAGTTTCTCATGAAACAGTAGTACACATATTGTTTTATGACATTGGTTAACAACCACACAACATGTCAACCCTCTCCCTTCTCGACCTTTTTTTGTTTTTTTGGTGAAAATACATAGCCAAAGATACACCATTTCAAAAATTTCTACATGCACAGTTCAGTGACACTGACTACGCTCTTCCAATTGTGCTGCTATTCTCACTTTAGATGAAGGCTTACAGAACAAAATAGTTTCTTATTTAACAGTTACAACAAATGTTGCCCTATGACAATGGTTAACAACCTCACAACACATCAACACTATCCTTACTCAACATTGGGTTCCCTATCACCAGCTTTCCTGTCCCCTTCTGCTTTCTGGACCTTGTCCCTGGACTGCTGTGCCTCATTAGTTCCATTTGGTTTTATGGGGCTGTCCACTCCCCCGCTAAATGGTGAACCTCAGAAGTGACTTCACCACTGAGCTAAAAGGGTGTCTGGGGGCCATACTCTCGGGGTTTCTCCAGTCTCCTTTAGGTCAGTAAATCTGGTCTTTTTTTTGTGAGTTAGAATTTTGTTCTACATCCTTCTCCAGCTCTGTCCAGAACCCTCTGTTGTGATACTAGTCAGAGCAGTCAGTGGTGGTAGCTGGGCACCATCTAGCTGTACTGGACTCAGTCTGGTGGAGGCCTTGGTAGCTGTGGTCCATTAGTCCTTTGGACTAAACTTTTCCTTGTATCCTGTTCTCTTCGTTCTCCCTTGCTCCCGAAGGGATGAGACCAAGGAGTATCTTAGATGGCTGCTCACAGGCTTTTAAGACCCCAGACGCTACTCACCAAGGTAGAATGTAGAACATTGTCTATATAACTCAATACCTTTTTCTTGATTCAGTATCCACTCTGGTTCTCCAACTTTTGTTTGGTGTCCAGAGTTCCAAGATTATCAATTTAACCAGTTTTTACTTGTTTTTTTCTGAGTTTGTTGTAGGGGAATCAGACCATATGACTTCTTACGCTGCCATCTTGCTCTGCCTCTCAGAATATGTTTTAAGTTGTGTGGGGAGTGGACTGGGAATGGCGGTTAGCTTGCAAGCGTAAAATAAGGAGTTGGTATGTAGCTCCCCTGGCCCCATGGGCAACAGGCTTTCCCGTCTGGGTCCCCTGCATCTTGGACTTTGAGCAAGTAGCTCCTCTCTACGTCTCCCTTTTGTCGAGTGGGTAAATATGCACTCTGCAAGTGGGTGTGGGGGTTAAAAGAGAAGACCATGCAAAGGCATAGAACCTGAACACAGTATTGAAACCTGAAGGCTTCCTTTCTGTTTCTCCTAGTGTACGGACAAGGAAACTGAGACTTCTGGGGCTACTTCTGTGACCTGCGAAGACTGGCTTCTCTAGGGTCCCTGATGCTCCATGCCCACTCCTGCTCCAGCCCAGGTCCCATTCCAGCCCCCTGAGGACTCTGGGTGCTCACCCCACTGTACCAGCAGCAGGGTAAGACTCACCCTGGAGCCTTCCCACGGGCCAGTCACTGACAGGACACCCTCTGCACACCTAGCCTTTCATTTTCTCCGTGAACCCTCAACAAGGGACTTGGCTCAGGTTCGCTAGGAAAATCCTTATTTTACAGACGAGGAAACTGAGGCTCGAAGAACAGAAGGAAAGGACCAGCATCCTAACCCAAGCCTACACCTCATTTTTGATCCCTCTTTTCTTTCCTTTGCTCCCTATCCCTGTCATTTTTAGCCTTGAAAATTTATTTTAAGCCCCACTATTTCTTCTATCCTCCTGCCACTGCCCTGGCCCAGGGCACCATCATTGCTTACTTGAATGACTGCAGTTGTTTGTTCTCAGGCCTCCCTGGGCCCCTCTTGCTCTTCCCCACCTGGGCAAACCTTTAGGGTCCCCTGGGCTTTGGGTCTGGGGACCTCGGTCTGTTGGAGGCATTGCCTGGTGGCTGGTCTGGAGCATTTGGCTGGACTGAAAGGAGAAAATCAGAGGTCCCCGGAGTCTGGTTTAATCCTTTGAGTGATTCTGCAAGCCACAGCTCCTCCTTGGTTGTCGCAGCGGCGACGGTAATCTGGACGGCGAAGACAGTAACCAACTGCACAACTCTTACAGAGAAGTGGGGCCAGGAGGGTCACTCTGAGGAGTTGACCCCCACTTCAGTCCCAGGAGTTTATTTTATAGTCAATACAGCAATCAATAGGGCAATTAACAAAACAATGGGCTTTGGGAGTGGGCAAGGGAGAAGGAATTCAGGTAAACAAGTCAATCAGTAAAGGGACAATAGGTTTGGGAAAACACATCCAGACAAGTCTCGACATGTTGGAGACAAGTTTCAACGTGCTGTGCAGCATAGAGGCCTGTGGGGGCTGTAGTTGTCAATAGTGCAGCCATGTTTAAATGGCATATATCCCCACACTTGGTCCTCAGTTTCCCCATGTGCAATGTGACACATGAGGAATGATGCTCTCTGAGTACTAGGCCAGGCTGTGTGGGCCCAGGTGCTGGAAGTCTCTTCCTTTCCCTTCCTGGATCAGGAGAGGTCAGTGCCAAGGGCCTGTGGCTGTCTCACTCCCTGGCAAAGCTCAGAGGCTGAGCTGGGGCTCTGAGGCAATAACCTTGGGCCAGGGCAGGGTCTGGAGCAGTGCAGTTGTACAGGATGTGTATTGTACAACCCCAGATGCCATTCACAACTGACACAACCACGCACAGCAAGGCAGCCTCTGAGGCCTCTTACCTTTCCTTACTACCTCAGGGCTCCGGAGGGGAGCTGTCCCTGGGCTCAGTGGGGATGAGCTACAGCATGTGGGTGGCAGGGCCACAGAGGACAACTTTTTGTGAACCCACTGAGTGGCTAGAAAATATTTGAAAGTGTGGTGCAGACTCATACCAACACACGCACATGTGCGCACACGCACACAGAGTACACAGATTTGTATAAACAAAAGTAAACAAACAAGAGCCCTGGTGGCAAAGTGGTTAAGCACTTGGCTGCTAACTGAAAGGTTGCTCATTCAAACCCACCAGCCCCTCCAAGGGAGAAAGATGTGGCAGTCTGCTTCCATAAAGATTTACAACCTTGGAAAATCTACGGGCAGTTCTACTCTGTCCGACAGGATCGCTATGAATTGAATTGACTCGACAGCAGTGGATTTGTAGGTTTAAACACAAACACACACACACAGATATACACCCAAGATTCACACAAATACATATACTGAATACGCACACGAACTCAAACACATACACAAACATATACATACACAAACACACACATATACATACACAAACACACACTGAACACACAAACACAAACACATGGACACATACCTAACATGCACACAAACACATACACTGAACATACAAACACATGGAAACACACACACACACAAATAATCCCTCCCCACAAACACAAACTCATATGAACACAAATAAACACCAATACACTCAAACACATGGACACACACCTAACATGGACAGAAACATACGCTGAACATACAAACATGTACACAGACATCAATATGCGTGTGCACACACACAGTATATGGAATATTATACAGTAGTGAACAAGAATGGGCCCTACTGCCTGCAACACCATGATGAATGTCAAAGACATAAATCTCAAAGACATAATGTTGAATGGAAGATATGAGATTGATATGAAATTCTAGAATAGAACACGTGAATCTGTAGTGACAGAAATCAGGATAGTGGTTGCCTATGGTGCAAATGGGGTAGTAACTAAGTGGTGGGAGGGGCATGGATTTCCCCACTGGAGCAGGTGGCCTGACTCTGGGCTACAGGGACATGTGGAAGGGGGGCATGACAAGGCCCATGTCCTGTGTCCTGCCCAGCAAAGAGTGGTGTTTCACAGCTGGAGTTCAGAGGTGAGGGATTTGCCCACGGTCATGCAGAAGTGAATGGCAGCACTGAGACTTGAACCCAGGTGCCTCCTATGCTCTGCTGTTCCTCCTTCTCTGGCTTCTTTTGTCTCACTGGGTCTTTCTCTCTCTGTCTTTACATCTCCGGTCTAGACCTCATCTCTCTGTCTCTGCTTTTCCGTCTCTGTCTCTCAGTCTCTTCCATCCTTCATCTCCATCTCTGTCTGTGTCTCAGTCTTTCTATCTGCCCTGACCCACTTTCTCTCCCTCAGACTAGAACAAAACTTTCTAGAATGTTCTTTTCTAACACATGTGAGCTTATTGACTCACTTCTTTGTGGAAGTTTCCATGAAGGGGACCTCGGCCACACTTACCAATGTGTGCATGCATGCACATGCGTGCACACACAAACACACACACACTCTCCCTGTAGACCCCAGGCCCTAACCTGGCTGCAGGAAAGAGCTCTGATCACCCCAACCTGCAGCCTTATCCTCTGGATGTAGTGTGTGGGTGAAGATGGGGGATGTTTCCTTTCCCAGCTCTGCAGCCCCTTCCCACCCTGGGCCTGCTGGGTTTTCCTGGGGTTCTGTAATAGTTTCCTGTGGCCTCTGTAACAAATTACCACAGATCTGGTGACTTGCTACAACAGAAATGTATTCTCTCACAGTTCTGGAGGCCACAAGTCCAAAATTAAGGTGTTAGCAGGGCTACATTCTCTGGAGGCTCCAGGGGTAAATCCTTCCTGGCTTATTCCAGTTTCTGGTGACTTCATCACCATCACTCTAATCTCTGCCTCTGTGGTCACATGGCCTCTTCCTCTTCTCTGTCTCAAATTTCCCTGTCTTGCTCGTAAAAGCACATTTGTCATAAAATTTAGGGCCTACTCAGATAATCCAGGAGGATTTCCTCTTGATATCCTTAACTTAAATTACATCTGTAAAGACCATTTGTCCCAATAGGGTCACACTCACAGGGGCTGGGATGTGGGAATATCTTTTTAGGGGCCAAAAATCAACCCACTACACATCCTAAAAACAGCAGAAACAGCTCCTCCAATCACCTTGCACTTGGCAAACTGTTGTCACAACGTGGTGTTTCTTCTACTTTTTAGGACAGGGACTGGGTTATGACCCCCATGCCCAACAAAGGAAACTGAGACCCAGAGAGGGGCAGAGGCCTACCCAAGGCCACACAGAGCCCTCTACCCTTTCAGGCAGCCACTAGGAGCCATTGTGGCACAGTGTGGGTCAGGCCAGGATCCTTATTTTTCTCCTGAGAACCATAGAAAAATCTCTGGGGTTTAATGCTCTGACATGGGGGAATTTGCAAGTTCAAAGCTCCCTCTGGCTTCTCTGTGGGGGAATTTTAGGGGATAAGGGAGAAAGCAGGAGTCACTCAGGTAAGACATGAAGGTGGACTGGGCCAGATGGAGTGGTGGAGACGGAGGACAGGGTCTGGGCTGCCTGGGCCGTGTGGGAAGAGGAAGCTGAGATGGTGACTGGAAGAGGGAGGCTGGGGGGGAGGAGACCCTGGTTTGGTGGCAGGTGAGAGGCACACATCATTCAAGACACTGGCCTTGGGCTCTGGTACTTCCATGAACATCTAAACACAAACATGGAGCCCCTTCCAGTAGTCCAGCCCACTCAGAGGCAGCCCCATTTTCCCTGCCCTCTCAGGAGCAGCAGGTGGGCTCATGTCACGGGGTGGGGGGGTGGTGTGGGGGCAGATGGCTGGAAATTAAAACCAGGCCAGTATTTTGTTTTTGTTTTTTAATAAAAGTATTATTTTACTGTGTTTTTGATGAAGGTTTACACAGCAGTTTAGGTTCTCATTCAAAAATTTCTAGACAAGCTGTTCAGTAACATTGGTAACATTCTTCACAATGCGTGAACATTCTCATAATTTCCATTCTTGATGTGCCATTTCCATTAATCAAGTTTCCCTGCCCCCTTACGTTCTCATCTTTGTTTTAAAGTAATTGTTGACCGCTTGGTCTCATATAGGTGATTTTTTCAAGGAGCACAGTACTTGCAGGTGATATTCATTATTTTTTGACCCAATTTGTTATTTAGCTACAAGGTGACCTCAGGGATTAGTTTCAGTTCAAAGTTTGAAGAGTACTTCAGGGCAGTAGTCACAGGGAGTCCTCCAGTCTTGACCAGTCCAGTAGGTCTATTTAGGAATTTGAGGTTGTGTTCCACATTTTTCTCCCATTCAGTCAGGGTCCATCTATTGTGGCCCTGATTAGAATGCTTGGTAATCTTAGCTGGGCACCATCTAATTCTTGTGGTCTCAGTGTAGATGAGGCCATGGTTAATGTAAACTATTTGTCCTGTAGGCTACTTTCTTCTTTGAGTCTTTCGTTTCCTTCTCTCTATTTTGCTCTGGATGAGTAGAGACCAATAGTCCAATAGTTGTATCTTAGATGGCCACTCACAAGCTTTTAAGACCTCAGACACTACTCACCAACCAGGATGTAGAACACAACTTAATGAGCTATATTATGCCAGTTGACTGAGATGACCAATGAGACTATGGTCCTAATCCTTCAAACCCAGAAATCCAATATTATGAGGTGTTTGGTTATGTCTAAGAAGTATCCTTTACTGTGCCCCTTATGTGCTTTATTATATATAAAAATATATTAGTATACCCCACCACAAGCCTGTAAATTTGTCATACTATGGGGGCTTGCTTGCTGCTGTGATGCTGGAAGCTATGCCACCAGTATTCAAATACCAGCAGGGTCACCCATGGCAGACAGGTTGCTGCTGAGACTTAGACAGACTAGGACTAAGGACCCAGTGGTCTACATCTGAAAAGAATTAGCCAGTGAAAAACCTTATGAATAACAGCAGAACATTGTCTGATATAGTACTGGAAGACGAGCCCCTCAGGTTAGAAGACACTCAAAACATGACTTGGAAAGAGCTACCTCGTCAAAGTAGAGTTGACCTTAATGACATGGATAGAGTCAAACTTTTGGGACCTTCATTTGCTGATGTGGCATGACTCAAAATGAGAAGAAACAGCTGCAAACATCCGTTAATAATCGGAACGTAGGAAGTACTAAGTATGAATCTAGGAAAATTGGAAATTGTCAAAAATGAAATGAAGCACATAAACATCAATATCCTAGGCATTAGTGAGCCGAAATGGACTGGTATTAGCCATTTTGGATCAGACAATCATATGGTCTATGCCGGGAATGACAACTTGAAGGGGTATGGCATTGTATTCATTGTCAAAAAGAACATTTCAAGATCTATCCTGAAGTACAATGCTGTCAGTGATAAGATAATATCCATACACCTGCAAGGAAAACCGGTTAATACGACTATTATTCAAATTTACTCACCAACCACTAAGGCCAAAGATGAAGAAATTGAAGATTTTTACCAATGTCTGCAGTCTGACATTGATTGAACATGCAATCAGGATTCATTGATAATTACTGGTGATTGGAATGTGAAAGATGGAAACAAAGAAGAATGATCGGATGTTGGAAAATATGGCCTTGGTGATAGAAACGATGCCAGAGATTGCATGATAGAATTTTTCAAGACCAATGACTTCTTCACAGCAAATACCTTTTTTCACCAACATAAATGGCAACTATGCACATGGGCCTTGCCAGATGGAATACACAGGAATCAAATTGACTACATCTGTAGAAAGAGACAGTGGAAAAGCTCAATACCATCAGTCAGAATAAGGCCAGGGACTGACTATAGAACAGATAACCGATTGCTCATATGCAAGGTCAAGTTGAAACTGAAGAAAATTAGAACAAAGTACAACCTAGAGTATATCCCACCTGAATTTAGGGACCATCTCAAGAACAGACTTGATGCATTGAATATTAATGACCAAAGACCAGACTAGTTGTGGAATGACATCAAGGACATCATACATGAGGAAAGTGAGAGGTCATTAAAAAGACAGGAAAGAAAGAAAGGACCAAAATTGATGTCAGAAGAGATTCTGAAAGTTGCTCTTGAACATTGATTAGCTAAAGCAAAAGGAAGAAACAATGAAGTAAAAGAGCTGAACGGAATATTTCAAAGGGCAGTATGAGAAGACAAAGTAAATTATTACAGTGAAATGTGCAAAGACCTGGAGTTAGAAAACCAAAAGGGGAGAACATGCTCACTATTTCTCAAGCTGAAAGAAGTGAAGAAACAATTCAAGCCTTGAGTTGCAATATTGAAAGATTCTACAGGGAAAATACTGAACGACGCAGGAAGCATCAAAAGAAGATAGAAAGAATACACAGAGTCACTATACCAAAAAGAATTGGTCGATGTTGAATCATTTCGGGAGAGGGAATATGATCAGGAACCACTGGTAATGAAGGAAGAGGTCCAAGCTGCACTGAAGGCACTGGCAAAAAACAAGGCTCCAGGAAATGATGGAATATCAATTGAGATGTTTCAACAAACGGATCCAGAGCTAGAAGTGCTCATTCATCTATGGCAAGAAATTTGGAAGACAGCTACCTCACCAACTGACTGGAAGAAATCCATATTTATGCCTATTCCCAAGAAAGGTGATCCAACTGAATGAGGATATTATCAAACAATATCGTTAATATCACACACAAGTAAAATTTTGCTGAAAATCATTCAAAAGTGGTTGTAGCAGTACATCCTCAGGGAACTGCCAGAAATTCAAGCCAGATTCAGAGGATGACATGGCATGAGGGATATCATTGCTGATGTCAGATGGATTCTGGCTGAAAGCAGACAGTACCAAAAAGATGTTTACCTGTGTTTTATTGACTATGCAAAGGCATTCAATTGTGTGGATCATAACAAATTATGGATAACATTTGGAAGAATGGGAATTCCAGAACACTTAATTGTGTTCATGAGGAACCTGTACACAGATGAAGAGGCAGTCGTTCCAACAGAACAAGGGGATACCATGTGGTTTAAGTCGGGAAAGGTGTGTGTCAGGGTTGTATCCTTTCACCATACTTATTCAGTCTGTACGCTAAGCAAATAGTCTGAGAAACTGGACTATATGAAGAAGAACAGGCATCAAGATTGGAGGAAGACTCATTAACAATCTGCATTATGCAGATGACACAAACTTGCTTGCTAAAAGTGAGGAGGATTTGAAACACTGATGAGAATCAAAGAGTACAATCTGTACTATGGATTACACCCCAACATAAAGAAAACAAATATCCTCACACCTGTATGAATAAGCAGCATCATGATAAATGGAGAAAAGATTGAAGTTGTCAAGGATCTCATTTTAAATGGATCCACAATCAACACCCATGGAAGCAGCAGTCAAGAAATCAAAAGACACATTGCATTAGGCAGATCTACTGCAAAAGACCTCTTTAAAGAGTTAAAAAGCAAAGATGTCACCTTGAAGACTAAGGTGAGCCTGACCCAAGCCATGGTGTTTTCAATTGTCTCATATGCATGCAAAAACTGGATGACGAATAAGGAAGACTGAAGAAGAATTGACACCTTTGAACTGTGATGTTGGAGAAGAATATTGAATATACCATGGACAGCCAAAAGAATGAACAAATATGTCTTGGAACAAGTACAACCAGATTGCTCCTTAGAAGCAAGGATAGCAAGACTACGTTTCACGTACTTTGGACATGCTATCAGAAGGGATCAGTCCCTGGAGAAGGACATCATGCTTGGTAAAGTAGACGTCAGTGAAAAAGAGGAAGACCCTCAATGAGATGGATTGACACAGTGGCTGCAACAATGGGCTCAAGCATGACAATGATTGTGAGGATGGCGCTTGACCAGGCAGTGTTTCGTTCTGTGGTACATTGGGTCACTATGAGTCAAAACCAACTCGATGGCTGCTAACAACAACATAAGTGCATACAGTCACATAGATGCATATACATATGCATAAACCTATATATACTCTCATATATACATACCTGTTGTCTTAGGTGGAAACCCTGGTGGTGTAGTGGTTAAGTGCTATGGCTGCTAACCAAAAGTTTGGCAGTTTGAATCCACGAGGCTCTCCTTGGAAACTCTATGGGGCAGTTCTACTGTGTCCTATAGGGTCACTATGAGCCAGAATTGACTCAACAGCAATGGGTTTTTTGGTTTTGATATTGTCTTAGGCTGGACTCTCTAGAGAAGCAAAACCAGTAAAGCATATAAATATATATAGAGAGAGATTTATATTAAGGAAATGGCTCATGCAGTTGTAGAGGCTGGAACATCCCATGTCTGTGGGTCAGGATAGAGGCTTTTCCTGATTCACATAGACACAGGGGCTGGTGAACACAAGATTGGCAGATCAGAGAGCAGCGCTGTTGCTCACAGGCTGCGAAGATCGACAAATCCCAGGATCTGCAGGCAGGACTGCAGGTAAGCTGCTAGCTCAAGTCCCAAGAACCGGAGGTCAGACGAACAGGAGCCAGCTGCAGGATCCAGAGCGAGCAAAGGCCCACCAGCCTTGCCAGAATGTCCACTTATATTCGATGCAGGCCACACTCCCAAGGAAACTCCCTTTCAACTGATTGGCTACTCATAGCATATCACATTATGGAGGTGATCACATTATATCAGATCTCATCATGGAAGTGATTACAACATCATATGACTGCCAAACTACATCACAACTGCCAAACCACTGTGAATCATGGCCCAGCCAAATTGACACACAACCTTAACTATCACACCTATACACACATGTGCCTGCATACATACCCATATACCTGCACATATATCTTTTGGTTGTTTCAAGATTTTATTTGCCATAGCAGTTACCAACAGGTCCTTTTTTCTTGTGTGCATCTTTAGTCACAATATTTACCTTGGTCAGCCTGTGCACACTTCACCCTTATTTGGTTTTACCTTTCCCATCACTAAAACCAACAAGTTTCTGCTGTTTAGAGAGTGAATCCCCTCACCCCCATCCCTGGTAACCACTAATGAACATTAGTTTCTGTATATTTACCTGTTTATGTCATTTCATAAAAGTGAGAACATGCAATATTTGTGTTTTTGTGATTGACTTATTTCACTTAATATAATGTCCTCCAGGTTCATCTATGTTCTAAGATGTTTTGGGAACTCATTTTTCTTTATTGTTGAGTACTATTCCATTGTATGGATGTAACAAATTTTGCTTATGCATTCTTCCGTTGATAGGCACTTAGGTTGTTTTCATCTTTTTGCTATTGTGAATAGTGCTGAGATGAACATAAGTGTGAATATGTCTGTTGGTTCACTTCTATTAGTTCCCTAGGGTATATAGCTCGGAGTGGAATTGCTGGGTCATATGGCAGCTCTACCTGCCAGATTATTCCAGTAAGTCAGGAGAAGCCTCCACCCTGACTTATGTAGCTGCGGGGGCTGGAGAACCCAAGATTACCAGGTCAGACAGCAGGCCTCTGGCTCATAGGCTGATCTCGAGATCAGCAGGTAAGCTGCTAGCTCAAGTCCCAAGAATCAGAGATCAGATGAGGATCCATAGTGAGAAAAGGCCTGTGAGCTTAGCCAGAAAGTTCACATATATTTGATGCAGGCTACATCCCCAAGGAATCTCCCTTTCAAGTGGTTGGCTGCTCGTAGCAGATCTCATAATGGATGATTACTTTATATCAGATCTCATTATGGAAGTGATTACCTCATTACATAGCTGCCAAACTACATCATAACTGCCAAACCACTGAGAATCATAGCCCAGCCAAGTTGACACACAACCTTAACCATCACAACCCCACCTTGTCAACTTGGCACCTGTACACATCTCCATAAACCATACACAATTTCTAAATAAAGGTAATTAAAAAGTCATACTTTCACCTAACTTGATAAAACTAACACGTGTACAACCGAAAACACACTAGCTCTGTTTACATCTTATATTTTATAAGTGAAGAAAACAAAAATATTTCATGCACACATACAAGGAAGAAATACTGATAATAATTACAATTCTTGTTCCTGCAGGTGGTCATGTGGTCGTAGCTGGTATTTAGAACTACCTTCTTCTATCTCCCATTCCATATTCCCTTTACCCTCAGCAAGCACCTCAGCTGGTCGTGGTTCTTGGCCTGGTGGAGGTGACCAAAATTTTATTCCTGAAGCATCTGAGCCATTAGTAGTCATGCTGGAACTGGGTTGCTGTGGTTTTCCATTGACTTCAATCACAGGGCATGGTAGTACTAAGAGACGTCCTAAGGGGTCCCCTGTATTCCAGACATATTCTTCTTTACCTCCATTATATAATATCAATCTGATTTCCTTGTGGTAATCAGGATCCATCACATCAGCCAATACAATAACTCCCTTCTTTGCCTGTTGATCCAGAGGCCTGAGGAGTCCAAAGTGGCCGGGTGGCATTCTTAACTTCCAGTTCAGTGGAACCAGTGATTTGTCTCCTGGTAGGAGCATTCCTCCCTTTGGAACTAAGACCTCTAGGCCCACAAAGAATAGGGTCACCAGAACAGGAAGCAAAAATTTTGTGAGTGGATCACTGGGGGTAATAGTGAGTGGTGCAACTCCCATTTCTACCCCTTGATTCTTGGACCCATGAATCCTGGCTATGGGCAAAACAGCACCACATATTAAATGTTAGTTTAGAGCATATACAGCCTCCTGGAGAACATTACCCCAACCATTTAAGGTATCGCCACCTAGCTGGCGATGTAATTGTGTCTTTAGAAGGCCATTCCATCATTCTGTCAAGCCAGCTGCTTCAGGATGATGGGGAACATGGTAAGACCAGTGAATTCCATGAGCATGGGCCCACTGCTGCACTTCATTTGCTGTAAAGTGAGTCCCTTGATCCGAGGCAATGCTGTATGGGATACCATGATGGTGGATAAGGCATTCTGTAAGTCCGTGGATGGTAGTTTTGGCAGAAGCATTGTATGCAGGGAAGGCAAATCCGTATCCAGAGTAAGTGTCTATTCCAGTAAGAACAAAACACTACCTTTTCCATGATGGAAGTGGTCCAATGCAATCAACTTGCCACCATGTTGCTGGCTTGTCACCTCAAGGAATGTTGCCATATCGGGAACGCAATGTTGGTCTCTGCTGCTGGCAGATTGGGCACTCAGCAGTGGCTGTAGCCAGGTTGGCCTTGGTGAATGGAAGTCCATGTTGCTGAGCCCATGCAAAACCTCCATCCTTGCCACCATGGCCACTTTTTTTCATGAGCCTGTTGGGCAATGATGGTAATGTCCGGAGAAAGAGAATGACTGGTTTCCACAGAATTCGTCATCCTATCCACTTGATTGTTAAAATCTTCTTCTGCTGAGGTCACACTTTGGTGAGCATTCACATGAGACACAAATATCTTCACTTCTTTGACCCATTCAGAGAAGTCTATCCACATAACTCTTCCCTATACCTTCTTGTCACCAATTTCCCAATCATGTTCCTTCAAAGTCCCTGATGATACAGCCAAAGCATTGGCCACAACCCATGAATCAATATACAGTTGCAAGTCTGGCCATTTCCCCTTCCAAGCAAAGTGAAAATCCAGGTGTGCTGCTAGAAGTTCTGCCCATTGGGAGGATTTCCCTTCACCACTGTCCTTCAGCGAGTTCCCAGAAAGAGGCTGTAGTCCTGCTGCTGTCCACTTTCTAGTGGTGGCAGCATATCATGCAGAACCATCTGTAAACCAGGCACAAGTTTTCTCTTAGTCAACTGATCATAAGGAACTCCCCATGAGGCCATAGGTGCAGACTGGGAGAGGGAAGGTAATGTGACAGAAGTGGAGACTATGGGCATTTAGACCACTTCCTCATGCAACTTATTTTTGCCTTCAGGTCCTGTTCAGACCCGATCTTGTATAAAACACTTCCATTTAATGATGGAGAGTTGTTGTGCATACCCACCTTTATGACTCTGTGGGTCAGATAACACTCAGTTCATGATGGGCAGCTCAGGCCACATGGTGACTTGGTGATTCATGGTTAAGCGTTCAGTCTCTACTAAGGCCCAGTAACAAGCCAAAATCTGTTTCTCAAAAGGATAGTAGTTATCTGCAGAAGATGGCAGGGCTTTTCTCCAAAATGTTAAGGGTCTGCACTGTGATTCACCAATAGGGGACTGTCAAAGACTCCAAACAGCATCTCTATCTGCCACTGCCACTTCAAACACCATGGGATCAGCTGGATCATATGGCCCAAGTGGCAGAGTGACTTGCACAGCAGCATGAACCTGTCACAGAGCCTTCTCTTGTTCTGTGCCCTACTCAAAACTAGCAGCTTTTCGAGTTACTTGATAAATATGCTGGAGTAGCACACCAAAATGAGGTTTATTTTGACTCCAAAATCCAAAGAAGGCCACCAGGCATTGTGCCTCCTTTTTAGTTGTGGGAGAGACCAGATGCAATAACTTATCCTTCACTTTAGAAGGAATATCGACTAGCCCCACACCACTGGATCCCTAGAAATTTCACTGAGGTGGAAGGCATCTGAATTTTTGTCAGATTAATTTCTCATCCTCTAGCACCTAAATATTTTACCAATAAGTCCAGAGTCGTTGACACTTTTCCCTTACTAGGTCCGATCAGCATAATGTCATCAATGTAATGGACCAGTGTGACATCTTGTGGAAGGGAAAGGCGATCAAGATCCCTGCAGATTAAATTATACCATAGGGCTGGAGAGTTGATATACTCTAATGTAGGACACAGAAGATGTATTGCTGGCTTTGCCAGGTGAAATCAAACTGCTTTTGGTAGTCTTTTGAAACAGGTATGGAGAAAAGGGCATTAGCCCTATCAATAGCTGCATACCAGGTACCAGGAGATGTATTAGTTTGCTCAAGCAATGAAGCCACATCTGGAACAGTGGCTCCAATTGAAGTCATCACCTGATTTTTCTCCAAGATCCATCTGTTTTTTGCACAGGCCAAATAAGCGAGTCGAATGGGGATGTGGTGTGAATTACCAGCCTTGCATCTTTCAAGTCCTTGATGGTGGCAGTAATCTCCTCAGTCCCTCCGAGAATGCAGTATTGCTTCTTACTGTTTTCCTGGTAGGGGCTATTTCTAATGGCTTACACCTGTCTTTTCCTATCATAATAGCCTTTACTCATCAGCAATGCAATGTGGGAGTTCTGCCAGTTGCTGAGCACATCTATTTCAATTATGCATTCTGGAATTGAGGAAATAACTACAGGATAGGTTCAGGGACCCACTGGACCTACTGGGAGCCAACCTGGCCTAAGACTTCATTAATAACCTGACCTCCATATACCCCTACTCTGACTTGTGGGCCGCAGTGACATTTTGAGTCTTCTGGAATTAGTGTCAGTTGAGAGCCAGTACTCAGTAATCCCCACAAAATTCTGATAATTTCCTTTTCCCCAATGAACAGTCACTCTCGTAAAAGGCTGTAGATCCCTTTGCAGAAGGCTGGGAAAAGATTAACAGTACAAATTTTTGGCAGTGTAGTGGGGTCCTTCCTCAAGGGGACCTGGCTTCTCCTTCATTCAGGGGGTTGTGGATTTGTAAACTGGCTCGTGTCTGGAAATTGATTGAGGGGCTGTGACTGTTCTGGTGATTGGAGTTAGACTGCCCTTCACTTGACCTAGATTTCTTCTGCTTTTACAGATCGATTAAATATTTAGTAGAATTCCTATCTATTTCACTCCTAGGGACACCATGACTAAGTAGCCAAGGCCATAAGTCCATATGAGTCACTATTCTGATTACTATTTTGACTCTTTTGTCCCTTATGGTAACCATGCCCTCCTTGTCTTTGTTGATTGAGTGCTGCCACTTGGTCCCTACCACCACAGGGTCCAATCAACCTCATTGTAGTTAAGTGTCTTAATTCAGTTAGGACAGTTCCCTCTGTCAAATCTGACTTACATAAAATAGCAATCACAGCAGTCTTCAGGGATGCTGGGGCTACCTTCACAAATTTGTTCTGCATCATTGTGGTAAAAGGTGTGTCTTCTGGGCACTCCATGTGTGTGTCAGTGGGTCTAACTTGTTAAATAAACATTCCAGTTTCCCTAAGCCTTTGGATACCTTCTACAGTATCCCAAGGCAGGTCTGGCACTTCAGCGTGATTTAGTGTGGAATACCACGTAATCCGTGCTTCAGAGAATCAACCAAATATACTATTAAATCCTTTCCTAACCTGTTGAGCTGAAACATTGAATGAGGAATTGTGTTTAGAAGGCCCATATCAATAAACTCAGACTGATTCAACTTTTGTTCCTTGCACCATTATCCCACATGTTTTATAGCAATTCCCACACATATTCCATATGTTACTCTTTGTACGTGTTAGAAAAGTTAAGCAGTTCTTTGTACTTCACCTTTTGGGGCTCACTGGGACTTAAGTATAGTTCTAGGTCTAGAAGCAAAAATGAAAGATGGGAATGAGCGTGGGAACATTCAGCAATGTCTTGTAAGGCATCTACCCCAGGAAATGCTCCAGACAATGACACAGACACCATCTCAGGCAATGACTCAGACAAAGGCTATTCAGTCACCACTTGGTTAATCTCATAAGATGGGGGTGGAAGGTATAAATGCTTTTACTGGGTAGGGTGGCTTACCCGACAAAGATGGAGTAATCTCTTCAGATGGGAATGAGAGGGATGGTTCTGTTGGTAGGAGTGATTCAATGGAACTTAGGGGCTCAGTGTCCCCATCTTCCTGATTATCTCCCTGTACTTCCCCATTCCAAGTTTCAGGATCCCATTTTTCCTAATCAATGCCCTCACTTTAACTTCAGACACCTTTTGAGGTTGGGAATTCTATTGACATTGTAATTCAGCCACTCTTGCAAGAAGCCTCTGGGTTTGGTTTTTGGCAATATCAGCTATATTACTACACAGAAATAAGGCTTTCTTTCAAGACACAAGTGGAAACTTTGAGGTCATTTCTGCAGTGCTTCAGGTGTGACTCTGAAGCCCTGAGCTCATCTCTTTCTTTCAGCACTTTGTCTAGTGAAAGTAGGACCAATCAACAAGCTTGCTTATACTTCTTATTCTGACAAAATTGTAGAAAGGTATCAAATATGTGATCATCCATGTGATCTATTGGTGGTGATATTTTGCACACTTCTATTGCCACCACATGCCATGGATTAGCAGTGCCCTCTTCACTATTGGAAGCAGAGTCATCAACATCTTTAAGACTAACTGGACTTGAGAACCAATTTAAAAAACTCATGCTTACAATTTTGTTTCTCTAGAACCACTCTTGGTACCAAATATCTTATGCTGGATTCTCTATAGAAGCAAAAACCAGTGAAGCATACATACATACATATACATATGTATATATATATATATATATATATATAGAGAGAGAGAGAGAGAGAGAGATTTATATCAAGGAAATGGCTCACATGCTTGGAAAGGCTGGAAAGTTCCAAGTCCATGGGTCAGGCTGGAGGTTTCTCTTAACTCATATAGCTGCAGGGATTGGCAAACCCAAAATTGGCAGGTCAGAGAGCAGGCCTCTGGCTCACAGTCTGCAGAGGCTTATGAATCCCAAGATCGGCATGTAATACTGTAGGTCTCTGGCTCACAGGCTGCAGAGGCTGATGACTGTCATGATTGGCAGGTAAGCTGCTAGCTCAAGTCCCAAGAACCAGAGGTCAGATGAGGATCCAGAGTGAGCAAAAGCTTTCGAGCTTTGCCAGAGTGTCCACATATATTGGATGCTGGCCACACTCCCAAGGAGACTCTGTCTTTTTTTGTTTCCACTTTTAAGCTATTGTGAATAGTGCTGTGATGAACACTGGCATACAAGTCTTTATTTTCAAGTCTTTGGGTGTATATTGAGTAGCAGAATTACTGGGTTATGTGGTAGTTCTAACTCATTATTGTTGAGTTGATTTTGACTCACAGCGGCCCTATAGGTCAGAGTGGAACTGCGTCATACGGTTTCCAGCCTCTCCTTGGAAACCCTGTGGGGAAGTTCTACTCTGTCCTGTGGGGTTGCTATGAGTCAGAATCAACTCGAAGGCAATGAGTTTTGCTTGGTTTTATGGTAGTTCTATGTTTTTGGAGGACCTGCCTGTAAGAATGGCATCTGAGCTCCTCTAACTTCACAAGTGAGGAGGAGGATCAAGATCAACAGCCCAAGGCTGATTGCTATTAGGCAGAGGTCAGACATACCTCCTCTCTCCAATCTTTTTACCAATTCTGACGTCAACCTTCCCTCCCGTGGCACTCTCTACTTCTCTGCTGGGTTTGATAATTCATTTCCATGGCCACACAGAACTCACAGAAAATACTACTGATTATAGGGTTTATTAGGGAAGTAACAGGTTACAATTCAGGATCAGAAATGACTCAATTCTTTGGTCAGGACAGCTTCTTCTCATCCGTGACTGCACGCAGGCTTCTATTTGGCCCTTGGCCTCACGGCCTCTTGACCACTTGGCCTGGCCTCTGCTCTGCTTGGGCAAGTGTTACAAAGCTCCTTATCTCCACTGAGAAGTGCCTAGAGGCATCCAACTCTGCCAGTAAGGCTTGGCCCAAAGGCTCTCAGCTCTAGGTCCATAGGTCGGCAAATGTAGCTCTGCTGACAAGTGCCTGGAGGCACCCCACTCCACCAGCAAACCTCCTGCCAGAAAGTTCTCAGCTCTCTCACTCTATGGGTTAGGAAACCCACCACGCTCTCTCCTGCTGGTCTCCTGCCTCTGTTGCCTCTGCTACTGCCATTTCTCTGGCTCTGTTTCTCTCCATCTCTAGTGTTACAGCTCTCTGTCTTTGTCTCCTAGGTCCAGGAGGTTCCCTGTGCAAGGATCTCAAGTCAAGTGATGCGTTCTGCTCCCATCACTTCTTCTTGGTGGTGGTGAGGTCCCCCTGTCTGCCTCTACGAGGGCCCTTTGTAAATCTAGTGGGAGGACAAAACTGACCAATCCCCTCATTAAGGTTCAGTACATCTTATTTGTATGGTCTCATCCACACAAGGGTGCCATAACCTTAGTTGGATTATTAGTATGCTGTCCACAAAGCATCTGTCAGTTTGTTGTACTGTGGTGGTTTGTGTGTTGCTGTGATGCTGGGAGCTATGCCACCAGTATTTCAAATACCAGCAGGGTCATCATAGTGGACAGGTTTCAGTGAATCTTCCACACTAAGACAGACTAGGAAGAAGGACCTGGTGGTCTCCTTCTGAAAAAATTGGGCAGTGAAGACCTTATGAATAGTAGCAGAACATAGCTTGATAAATTACCAGAAGATGAGCCCTTCAGGTTGGAAGTCACTCAAAATATGACTGGGGAAGAGCTGCCTCCTCAAAGTAAAGTTGACCTTAATGATGTGGATAGAGTCAAGCTTTCAGGACCTTCATTTGTGGCACCACTCAAAATGAGATGAAACAGCTGCAAACATCCATTAATAATTGGAACCTGGAATGTAGGAAGTATGAATCTAGGAAAATTGAAAATCATCAAAAATGAAATGGAATGCATAAAGATTGATATCCTAGGCATTAGTGAGCTGAAATGGACTAGTATTAGCTATTTTGAATCATACAATCATAGGATCTAGTATGTCAGGAATGACAAATTGAAGAGGAATGGTGTTGCAGTCATCATAAAAAAGAACATTTCAAGATCTATCCTGAAGTACAATGCTGTCAGTGATAGGATAATATCCATACGCCTACAAGGAAAACCAGTTAATACAGCTATTATTCAAATTTATGCATCCACCACTAATGCCAAAGTTGAGGAAATTGAATATTTTTACCAACTTCTGCAGTCTGACATTGATCAAACTTGTAATCAAGATGCGTTGAGTGGAATGCGGAAGTTGGAAACAAAGAAGGGTTAGTAGTTGGAGAATACGGCCTTGGTGATAGAAAAGATGTCAGAGATCGCATGATAGAATTTTGCTAGACCAATGACTTCTTCACTGCAAATACCTTTTTAAAACAACATAAATGGTAACTATATATGTGGACCTCAACCGATGGAAAACACAGGAATCAAACTGACTACATATGTGGAGACAATAGAAAATCTCAATATCATCAGTCAGAACAAGGCCAGGGGCCGACTGCAGAACAGACTCAATTGTTCATATGCAAGTTTAAGCTGAAGCTGAAGAAAGTCAAAATAAGTCTATGAGAACCAAAATACGACCTTGAGTATATCCCACCTGAATTTGGAGACTATCTCAAAAATAAATTTGACTCACTGAACACTAATGACTGAAGACCGGACGAGTTGTGGAAAGACATCAAGGACATCATACATGAAGAAAGCAAAAGGTCATTAAAAAGACAGGAAAGAAAGAAAAGACCAAAATGAATGTCAGAAGAGACTCTGAAACTTGCTCTTGAAAGTAGAGTAGCTAAAGCGAATGAAAGGAGTGATGAAGTAAAAGACCTGAAGAGAAGATTTCAAAGGGCAGCTCGAGAAGACAAAATAAAGTATTATAATGAAATGTGCAAAGACTTGGAGTTAGGAAACCGACAGAGAAGAACACACTCAACATTTCTCAAGCTAAAAGAGCTGAAGAAAAAATTCAAGCCTCGTGTTGCAATTTTGAAGGATTCTATGGGCAAAATGTTGAACGACACAGAAAGCATCAAAAAAAAAAAAAAAAAAAAGATGGAAGGCATATGTAGAGTCACAGTACCAAAAAAAGTTGATCGATGTTCAACCATTTTAGGAAGTAGCATATGTTCAATAGCCGATGATGTTGAAGGAAGAAGTCCAAGCTGCACTGAAGACATTAGCAAAAAACAAGCCTCCAGAAATTGATGGAATACCAATTGACATATTTCAAAAAACGGATGCAGTGCTGGTGGTGCTCACTCATCTATGCCAAGAAATTTGGAAAACAGCTACCTGGCCAACCAACAGGAAGAGATCCATATTTGTGCCCATTACAAAGAAACGTGATCCAATAGAATGTGGAAATTATCAAACAATATCATTAATATCACATGCAAGTTAAATTTTGCTGAAGATAGTTACAAAATGATTGCAGCAGTACATGGACATGGAACTGCCAGAAATTCAAGCCAGATTTAGAACAGGATGTGGAACAAAGGATATCATTGCTGATGTCAGATGGATCCAGGCTGAAAGCGGAGAATACCGGAAAGATGTTTATCTGTGTTTTATTGACTATGCAAAGGCATTCGACTGTGTGGATCATAACAAATTATGGATAACATTGTAAAGAACGGGAATTCCAGAACACTTTATTGTGCTCACGTGGGACCTGTACATAGACCAAGAAGCAGTCATTCAAACAGAACAAGGGGATCATGCATGGTTTAAAGTCAGGAAAAGTGTGTGTCAGGCTTGTATTCTTTCACTATACCTATTCAATCTGTATGCTGAGCAAAGAGTCTGAGAAGATGGACTATATGAAGAAGAACAGGGCATCAAGATTGGAGGAGGACTCATTAACAACCTGTGATATACAGATGACACAACTTTATTTGCTGAAAGAGAAGAGGACTTGAAGTACTTACTGATGAGGATAAAAGACCACAGCCTTCACTGTGGATTACACCTCAAAATAAAGAAAACCAAAATCCTCATGGACCAATAAGCAACATCATGATATACAGAGAAAAGACTGATGTTGTCAGTGGTTTCATTTTGCTTGGATGCACTATCAACGCCTATGAAAGCAACAATCAAGAAATCAAATGATGTATTGCATTGGGCAAGTCTGCTGCAAAAGACCTCTTTAACATGTTGAAAACCAAAGATATCACTTTCTATTAACAAATGGGCATATGTGAAATAAACTTAGGAAACTTTAAAACTTTTAAAGAAAGTATGGTAAGATTAAACGACCTGCAAAAGACCTCTTTAAAGTGTTAAAAAGCAAAGATGTCACTTTGAGTACTAAGGTGCGCCTGACCCAAGCCATGGTATTTTCAGTCACCTCATATGCATGGGAAACCTGGACAATGAATAAGGTAGACCAAAGAAAAATTGATGCCTTTGAATTATGGCGTTGGCAAAGAATATTGAATATACCACGGACTTCCAGAAGAGTGAACAAATCTAACTTGGAAAGAGTACAGCCAGTCTGCTCCTTAGAAGCGAGGATGGTGAGACTTCATCTCACGTACTTTGGACATGTTATTAGGAGGGAACAGTCCCTGGAGAAGGACAACACGCTTGGTAAGGTGGAGGGTCATCAAAAAGGAGGAAGACCGCCGTCCATATGGATGACACAGTGGCTGCAAAAATGAGCTCAACATAGCAATGATAGTGAGGATGGCACAGGCAGTGTTTTGTTGTGTTGTTCATGGGTCAGTATGAGTTGGACCTAACTCTACGGCACCTAATAACAACAGCAGTATGCTGTCCAATTCCCTTGTTGGTCACAAGCACCTTATTTTCATAGTCCTACTCAACGACATATAACAACAGCAACAACCCAATTATAATAACTATAGGGTCACTATGAGTCAGAATTGACTTTATGGCAACGAGTTTGGTTGGTTTTTACCCAATTACTTGGTGGTAGTTACAAGACCATGGCGAGAAAGGCCATAGAAAAAGTGATCCATCGCACTGCAGGCCACTTGCTGTCTTTTTTTAGCCATAGTTCTTTCATACTTGGAGGATAACTTCCCCCCCACCCCAATCATTTTACCAGTTCAAAACAGTCATTAACAGTTAGTCCTTCAGTAGGGTAAAGAGTCCTCAGAGTGAGGTTACTTAGGTATCAACAATTCAGGTCTGCTGCAGGTATCCATTTGATCTGGTCAGGTTTTCCAAAAGTCATCTCGGCTTCACACTTTCTGGTGTCTGGTCAAATTTAATTGACAGATTATTCCCTCGCTCTGAACCTCACAAGGTATCAGCATAGCAAAACCTTTAAGGGACTTCATGTTTGCCCACTATTCTCCGGTCCAGCAGTGCCTTCCATCTTAGTCTACTATTTCACAGTTACAGCTTCTACAATTACAGTTTTTACAATCACAATTAACCCTGTTAACAATCAGTACTCACAAATTAACCATATAATCCTGTCAACATCTTCCCCCACCCTCTCTTCCCCAGACCCATCAGAAAGAGAGGAAACTAGTCAATGGGCATCCTCCCTTGTCCTCCTCATTTTGAGTGTAAGCACACCCAAGAAAGTGTGTAAGTCAGGCACTTCATGCCTTTGTTTCCCCCCATTTTAGATAGATGATGTTTAAATTGTCTGTTCCTATCAAACCAGTAATCTGAACAGACAAGCGTGTTCCTTGATCTGAAGAATTTTCTATTCTGATTGGAACTTTGAGCATCTGCATCCAAAGTCCAGTCCAGAGAAAGCTATCAAACTGCAGTAATTTACACCAGCTCATGGTGTCAAATATCTCTTTCTCTTCATTCAGTTGGATTCTGGTCAGCTTATCTCCAGCACCCTTGGGCTAGGTCAGTGGGTATGAGCCATGGGCCTGGGAGTCCACACACCTCCCTGTACTTCAGACCATCCATCCCCTTCTCTCTCTCTCATCCCTAGCCCCCATGGGCTAGGTCAATAAGTGCCAATGGAACATGTCCGAACACTTCATTACTGCACCTCCCCCCACTTCCTTTCATCGAGTGGACCCAGGTGGTCACCACAAGCAAGCATACCAGGCTGTCTACTCTCCAGCTTCCTTTAACTTCCAGTCCTAGAAGGGGGTTCTTCTGTTGGGCACTGACTTTTCCTGCCTCAGTGCACCCAAAGGCAAACCACTTGCTCAAAATTCAAAAAGCAAAACAGTCATTTTTTTCCCTGCAGGTCTTTCCTTCAAATGCAAATTTCCTACTCTCTCAGCAGTTCTGGGTAGGTCTGCACATTCTTTCAAATGCAAATTTCTTGAATCTGTAGGTTCTGGGTGGCACTCAGGTTTTCTATACACAGGGCTACTACTGTGTTTCTTTTGGCAAATCCTAGTTCCTCTTTTAGCATATCCAATCAAGTGTTGAAGGTGAAGTCACACACTCTGTTATCTACAACCTAATATTCATTTCCATCATATATTTTAGGTCTCTTTTACAACATTAGGTAGAAGAAACATTCAATATCCATAGTACATTCAAATAAACACATCAACATTTTAAAAACATTCCAGTTTCATCTTCTCTTCTCCGTACCTTGACTATCTTCCCATTTGTATGCATATGGCCTTGGGCCTCTGGCTGGCTGGAACCAGAAGATCCTGGCCCCCTATCAATCATCTTGTTGGCTTTTGCCCCAAGCCTCTCCATATGTAGCTTTTCTCCCCTCAGCTGCAGCATAACATCTCTTACTTTCAACCCTTACAGATAACAAAAAAGTAACCATCTAAGAATCGTAAGTTTCACTTCCCACAATGCTTTGTTCTTTCTCTTTACAAATTCCATGCTTCTGTGGGTCTGGAGCCATTGCAACAAGTCCTGCTGTAAGAGTGGTGTGGTGGGGGCATTTGACCCCCTTTAACATCACAAGGGGGGAGGAGAAAGAAGATCAACTGTAGCTGTGGCTTAACATATGGTCTGTTCTGGAAAACGAGCCATGTGCAGAGGAGAAAAATGTGTATTGTTCTGATGATGGGTGGAGTGTTTTATAAGTCTTTTAGGTTTAGTTGGCTTATGGTACTATTTAAGTCCTCTATGTCTTTACTAATCTTCTTTTAAGATGTTCTGTCCAGAATTGAAAGTGGTGTATGGAAATGTCCAACTATTGTTGTGGAGTTATCTATTACTTGTTTCATATCAGTCAGTATTTGTTTCATATATTCTGGAGCACTGATGTTAAGTGCATATATATTTATAAATGTTATGTCTTCTTGATGAATCGACCCCTTTATTATTACATAATGTCCTTCTTTATCTCATATTCTGATTCTGATTTCAAGTCGGTTTTACCCAATATCAGTATGACCACCCCTGCTCTCTTTTTGTTACTAGTTGCATGGAATATTCTTTTCTATCCTTTTACTGTCAGTTTGTATCCTTGTGTCTAAGGTGTGTCTTTTGTAGGCAGCATAAGGATGGATCATTTTTTTGACACATTCATTCATTCAACAATGTCTTAATAAAAGCTAACGTGTTCCATGTCCTATGCCAGATGCTGAGATTATAGATATTAACAGGAAGAAGTGGCCCCTATCGTCAAGAGGCTCACAGTCTAGTGACAGACACCAGCAATGACAGACCCTCCACATTATCACAAACAATGTGATTATTTGGTTTTTTAGAGATTTTGCCCCAGACTCATCACTTCAGCAATACTGATGAGTCTTGAGAAAATTGCTAAGATTTTTTTCTGGGCTAGTCAAAAGGTGTTTAGGCTTTTTTTTTTTTTTTACATTTTAAAGAACTTAATTAATGGTTTCTATTATGAAAAAGCTACATGTCAACCATGGAAGATATGAAAAATACTGAAAAGTGGAAAAAAATTCCAACACCCGAATAACTCAAAGCTCCATGATTAGCACTAAATAGATATTTGTTGAATGAATAAATTAACAATCAATATTAGCCTCTTGGTATATTTCTTTTTTTAGTCCATTCTGTCACTCTCTATCTTTTGAATGAGGACTTTAGGCCATTTACATATAAGGTAATTACTGAAAATGAAGTATGTACTTCATTTTGCTGATTGTTTTTTTGTGTGTCATATATCTTCTTTGTTCCATTAGTTCTATATTTCTGTTACTTTTTGTGTTTAGCTGCTTTTTTGTGTTGAGCCTGTTTGATTTCTTCCTTCTTCATTCTGTGTATTTTCTCTAAGTGTTTTCTTAGTGGTTACCACAAATATTGCATTGAACAATTTGCAATTGGAGCAACTTATTTCAGCTTACTACCAATATTTAACATGCAAACAACGAGTAGCATACTATATTAACTTACTAAAACTCTATTCCTGTTTTGCTCCTCTCTCCCACTTTTCTGTTGTTGAGGCTTCAGTTACATCTTTGTAGATCATATATCCAATAGGTTGAATTTGTATTTATTTCTTGTGTACTTGATGTTGCATTGCTCGTGGAACTAAAATATTGAGTTAACTCTCTGAAAATATTGTATACTTGGTCCTTATATTTGTCCATGTAGTTACCTTTATTGGAGATTTCCCCCTCTCTTTTTTTCCCCTTTCCCATGTGCAGATTTGAGTATTTGTCTAGTGTTCTTTCCTTTCCATCTGAAGAATTTCCTTATTTAATACATGTAGAGCAAGTCTGGTAGTAACATGTTCCTAGAGCTTCTGTTTATTTGGGAATATGTTGATTTCCTTCTCTTTTTTTAATGGTAACCTTACTGGGTAAAGAATCTTTGACTGACAATTGTTTTCCTTCAATACTTTATATATATATCACTCCTTTGTCTTCTGGCCTCTGGGTTTCTAAGGAGAAATCTGCACTAATTCTTATGACAGGCCCTTACTATGAGTCAGAATCGACTCAATGGCAATGGGTTTGGTTTTGTCTGGGTTTAATATATTATACTGTGCTTTTTTCCTTGCTGCCTTTAGAATTCAGGCCAGCATTTTCAATGACTTTTACAAAACAGTCTTGTTGGGGGAAGGGGGTCCCAGTTATGCCACAAGTGCTCTAGTGCCCATGAAGCTCAGTTTGTGGAATTCAGGTCCCAGCAGGATGGGAGGGATTACTACTTGAATCTCATCCTGGATCTCAGAGCCAAGCGTCCTTCTCTGCCCACCACTCTCCTGGCCTGGAAGTTCCCATGGAGCACTGGGAAAACCAAGGTGGCTGTGCAGTCTCCTCAGCATCTGCTCCAAAGCAGGGCACAGCTAACTGTGCTTGTGTTCATCAGGAGGTGTTTACAGGGCCATTCTTTTGAGCATGGCCCAGAAGCAGTAAGTGTGATGAACTGTGTAGAGCAAGAGGATGGCAGAGAATGAGGGTAGTCTGGCCTCGGAGGAGATGACCTTCATGCTGGCCTGGAAGCTACCCACAAGGGTCCCTGGGAGCAGCCAGGCATCCCTGGGTATCAGCCCCGGCCCCACCTCTTCTTAATTCTGAGTCCTCAGCAAAATAAGTTAGTCTCTGTGTGCTTCTGTTTTCTCCTCTGTAAAATGCAGTGATAATCCTGAGTCCGACCTCATAAAGCAGTGTGTTAAGATTCAGTGAGGAGGAAACATGGCAGCTGCTTGTAACAGTGGCTGGCTCACAGGCCTGCAGGGATCCGAGCCCTTCTTTCTTGTTATGATTATCGGGAGCCTGAGTGACCCAGAGGGAGCAGGCTTGGACTGGAGTCCTGTGAACTTGGGAGCAGGGGGAAGGCTCTGTGGCTGAAGCTGTGTGGCTGAAGAGAAGGATAGGGTTGGGAACAGGGAGGAGTGATGACCAGGACAGATGGGGTCTGTGGACTAGAGTTGTTGGGGGCTCAGGGGACCAATGACATGGTTAGCTTTTAAGGAGATGACTCTGGCTGCCACATTGGAAGTGGCACAGTAGAAGAACAAGTGTGGGAAGAGGGGAGGGTAGAGGGCCTGAGACTAGGTGGTTGTGCTGAGGAGTAGGGGGAATAAGGCCAGATTCAGGAGGCTGATGTGCAGCCTAGCTGTGGGCAGGAGGGGCAGAGAGGAGTCCAGCCTGACTGTTGACTTTGGTGTGAGCAGCTGGGTAGATGGACAGGAGTAGTCTTGAGGCAGGGGGATGATATTGTGGATTAAATCATGTCCCCCAAAATATACATTGAAGTCCTAATACTTGTACCTGTGAACGAGATGTTGTTTGGGAATAGGGCCTTTGAAAATGTTGTCAGTTAATGTGAGGTCATACCAGAGTAGGGTGGGTCCTAATCTAATCTGAGTGCTATCCTTTTAAAAGAGGAGAAGAGATGTGGGGATATATGCCATTTAAACATGGCTGCACTATTGACAACTGCAGCCCCCACAGGCCTCTATGCTGTATAC
>NW_004443974.1:3051583-3052875 GCF_000243295.1 Trichechus manatus latirostris
GAAACTTATTGTTACTCACCCAAAGCACATTGTTCTTTTATTTGCTTCACTGCTTGCTGCATTGACTATAAATAAACTCCTGGGACTGGAGCCTGGGTTCGACTCCTCAGAGTGACCCTCCTGGCCCCACTTCTCTGTAAGAGTTGTGTTTGGCTATTGTCTCCACTGCCCCGACAACCATCGCTGCTGTGACAAATGGTGCCCCGTGTGAGGGTGCTGTAGACATCCTCGCACTCAATCCCTGAAGGTGGTAAGTACAGGACCCATCTACTTCAGGCTGCTCTTACAGCCCCGGGAGCAGCGGGGTTTTTCCGTGGGCAGAAATTTCCCGGAGGACGTTCTCATCTTGGGCTGCTATAGCCCCGGGAGTGGCGGGGCTTTCTCGTACGTTCCCTCAAGGAATTTCAGGCTTCGGGCCAGGAGCTTTCCTATCACTCTTTCCTTCATTTTCCTATTCCTCCTCGCTATAGGGAATTCTCTTTCGCCTGAGCAGTGTCAACACAAAACCCAGTTGTTGGGATTGTTAAAGTCTTCCAAGCTTAAGGTGTCAGAAGAAGCCCTTACCCAACGTCTGCTTTTAATTGAATCTGCCATTTCCCGACAGGTAGACAATCAACAAGCTGCTGAAGTTCTTTGTCTCCAGCTTACTTGTGAAAATGCTAATGCTGACCGTCGGGCTGTTTTAGCTGTCTTAAAGGTACAGGATCTTAACCTAGCTAAAATGATTAGAGCATGTCAAAATGTTGGCACAGAAACTCATAAGGCACAAGTATTACTGGCAGCTGTCCTTCCATCCACTGTCACCTGTTTTGGGTGTGGTAAACCTGGACATTTTAAAAAGGACTGTCATAGGTTAAAAAACAAAAATGCCAACACTAAACTTCCAACCCGAAAGTGTCCCCGCTGTGGTAAAGGCTTTCACTGGGCTAATCAGTGCAGGTCTCAACTTAACAATCAAGGCAGCCCTATGTCGAGAAACGGGAAGAGGGGCGAGAGCTCTCACGCCCCGAAAAATCCAGGGAGCCCCCAAGTGTGGAGTGTGGAGACCACAGCATAGACTCCAAACAGCAATGTTTGCGAGTCAATGATTTAAAAGCAGCCACGAAAGGAAGTGCAGGTCTAGATTTACCCTTAGCAGAAGAGGCTATAATAGATGAGGCAGGAAAAGTTTTTCTTATAGTAACACAGGTTTGGGGACCCCTGCCTCGAGGATATTTAGGACTCCTAATGGGTCGCTCTAGTATTACATCTCAAGGTCTAACTGTTCATCCTGGTGTAATAGATTCTGATTA